>NC_079194.1:130582817-130942817 GCF_029499605.1 Hyla sarda | reverse complement strand
AAGGGTTGACCTTCTTCTTTTGTATTTTGATGAATACAACTGTAAAGGAAAACTGTCACCCGTTCACCCACACTAAACCTGATACACCGGGTTATAGTGTGGGTGAACAGGAGACCATTGCAGGGTTTCTGACCTATATACATACCTGCATTCCAGCGCCCAGTCCCTCTGAAATTCAACTTCTTCCAGCGCTTAATTGTGCACTGGAGGCAGGTCTGCCAGCTGCTTTTGAATATTCATGCGTGCTGGTCACGTGAGCGCTCAGTAGGCACAAGCGCTCACGTGACCAGCGTCCATTAATATTCAAATCCAGTGTGGGTGAACGGGTGACAGTTTTCCATTTAAAGGACAAGTCTCATGATCAAAAATCGGATAGGAGATAAGTTTTAGATCGTGGGGGGGTCAGAGTGCTAGGGTCCCCCCATGATTTCCTTTTTAGGGGCCCCGGTGCGCTAGCACAGGAGCGCGTCACAACCTACGACCCCTCCATATAGCTTAATCGGAGAGCCGAAGATTGGCGAATGGCTCTCCCATCATACTATATGGAGGGGGCATGGTGGGCTCCTGTGCTAGCGCATTGGGGCTCCAAATGGGATAGGGGATACATTTTTTTATCAAGAGACTTGTCCTTTAAGGCTATGTTCACACACTATATTCTTTTTTGGGGACTCAATTGAAACATTTTGTTTTTACCGTAATGTGTGATTTTTTTTTTTTTTTTTTTTTGTGGTTTTATTTTATTTGGCCTGTAGATAAAGCTGTATCCCAAAAAGTCTTTGTTCATTTGGATCCAGATATATGTGGTTTCTTTTAGTTTATTCTCAATGTCCGTTTGGATTACCGGATCTCCTGCCTCCTATGCATCTTTAAGAATGAATTTGATGAGAGCAATTCTCAGACTGGAGATGGGTCAGAGACGACCACAGTGGTGCCAGGTAAGATGACCTGCAGCAATAATCAAATTTTCTCTCTACAATTTTTTTTCTGGGTTATTGTAGTATTTTTTATTAATTTCTTTAACTTTCCAGGAGCTCTGGATTTTGAGCACATTGAGGAACAGGCAGAAGGAATCTTTGGAGGAAGGCTAGTATCACTACTTTCTGTCCATATTACTGCTAATGTTAAGATAAATGTGTGCCCCTTTGTCGTGCAGTAATTCAATTATGAATTATGGGCATAAAAATATTATGAAAAATTAAAAATTATGAAAATTATAAAAAATATCAAAATTATGACCTGGTGAATTGTAGACAAAGCCAATCAATACAATTCACATCGGAGTCCGACTATTTCCTCAGATATCAACAAGTTCTTTTTATGACGGTATGACATAAATGCTTAAGGATGTAGTTTTGCAATATACAATAATACACAGGTATTATAAAAGTATGCGGATTTATTGGTTATAAGGTTATAAACATAAATGAGTAATAAACACAATGATGTATGCAAATTAATATCAGATATATTAGTAAACATAAGATTAATTGGCTACATATAATAGAACAATACATGTGTGTAGTAAGTAACTTGTTGAAATAAAACAAAAGCTACTAGTTTAGGAATATCATAAGAAAAAGGTTACATATCACTCTATTCAGAGGAACCTCATGATATCAAGATGGGCAATATCTAATTATAGACATATCAGTATGGAATGCTAAATACACTCCCGCCCCCTTCTAACCAACTACACATCACATGATCCATCTAAGCATATAAACATGGAAGAACTATGATATACTTCCACCACATTCAGCACAATTTTTTTTTCTATACATTATCTTGGTAAGACATTAAGACAAATGACAGAGTTTTATGATCTCGCTAGACTATATTTTAGGAGGAAGAACTTGAAACAAGTTTCCTGTGTGGGAAATAAACTTATAACGCTTGGCGAGTAGGAATTCTATCAATATGTATAAGCAATTATTGAATGCTTTGATAGGTTATGAGTCTTGATTCTTCAGCAGATAGAATGAAGTCTCACAATATCCTAAAACTATAATCTCAATATGGAGATAGTTATTTTATTTATTCGACAATCTAAATGGTATAATTTCATCCACATTATCCAAATTGGTCTTAATTAGACTACCATTTTTGTGTCTCTTACCAAGTCTAAGAACCTCGCTTCGGCTCTTAGGAGCGCTGGATGGTCCATCTAATCATGAGGGACAGCCATTGGTCTGGTACCATGTGATCAGTCCATCTTCTGGGATCTCACATGGCTTTCCCATCTGGCTTGACCTCTTTCCTGTGTCTTTGTGTGTTCTCTACAGCCTACAGCACAGTTCAGTACTGTCCACAGTCTAGTTAGGTTCCTAACCTCTGGTTTACCAGACTTTTTAATTAGTTAGACACACCCTCCTAAATTGGAATTCCCCAATGAATGTAGGTTGGGTGTGTACCTATGGTAATAACTATGACATCACTATACTACCCAAAATGCATTGAACATGTCACCCATAATGCCTTTCCTGTCGGTGTAATGTCACCTACCCATCTGCTAGGGGGTGCTATTGCATAAGCAATTAGCGTCATTACCATTAAGGGTTAACTGTCAATAACTGGTCTTAAACCCCCATTCCACACTTGACGTATGGAGCCATAATTAACAAACTGGGATTATTTTTTACATGTAGAAGTTATCAAAACCTGGATTCTCATAGTCGTCTTGGAGCCTACTAGACATTCAAATTTATTGGAGAGATAAGAATCCTGTGGAGGTCTTTTTCACACAGACGTGTGAATCTCTGTTTGTCTAATCTTGGTAATTGATTGTTAGTTACGATAACATACACAAGACCTCTTTTCTAAACAGCCATAAATATCTAAGGAGACAAGAAGCATTCTTCTCCCAGACTGACACTTTTTGTAGAGATGAAACTTCAGAATTTTTACCTACTTAGATTATACACAAAATGGCCAATACCATGCTATTATGCTATGAAACATATTAAACACAGTGATTAATTTTTGGGGTGTATAATTAGCATGACACCTTAAACATTTAATGATATTCATCAAATCTTATTCAAAGGAGCAGCTGTCAATACCATCCAATCAGATTCCAGCTTGCATACAGGAAAAATGGCAAGGCTTTTACCCTAGACTGCAGAATTCTAGCCTTAATCCCTATAGTAAACCCTAAGAGCCCTATTGCACGGGGAAATACTGTCTTTATTTTTTATTTTTTTGTGTCAAGGAGACAGACCCCCCCCCCCACTTCTCTTTACACAATATTTAAGCCTTATAATAGGCTCTTTAAACGCGCTCCAATCTAGGAGATTGGTGCCTGTTTACCAAATTTGGTGGCCCATGTAATAAGTACTGAAGACTCTGCAGCAGGGAGTATGTTATAGAACAGTACTGAGCAGTGTAAGCTGAGGATCCAGCCCAGCCCAGAGATGAGATCTAATACTCAGACTGAAAAATGACTATACAAGATTAGTAGGTTTCCTTGTAAAGTCAGGACATTTTTTTTTTTTTTTTTTTTTTTTTTTTTCAATCAACTGGTGCCAGAAAGTTAAACAGATTTGCAAATTGCTTCTACTTAAAAATCTTGATCCTTCCAGGACATGGTATCAGCAGAGAGCACTGTGATCGCACAGAAAATAAATGAAAGAAAATAACTTCCTTTGTAGTATACAACCGCTGATATGTACTGGAAGGTTTAGGATTTTTTAATAGAAGTAACAAATCTGTAACTTTCTGGCAGCAGTTAATTGGGGGGGAAAAAAAGGTTTCCACCAGAGTACCCCTTTAAAGTTTGGGGAGGGAGAGCCTTATAAGTAAGAGGCATTTTTCTCTTGGATATATTCCAAAATTTCTTATTTGCTTGTAAAATTTTATTTATGAAATGTTTGAGATGGCAAGTGTCAACGTATTCTTTATTTTCATAATATTAACTGTAAAAAGGTGCTACATTTTCTGGCATTACATTGCATTACCTATTTTATGCTTGGCTAAAGTTAGTCTGTGTCATACTCTCTCTATTCTGCTGGAGTCACTGTATATGTACTGTAATGTACTAGCCCTGTGCTATATCTTGTATTAAACTCCATAGCTGCACTCACTACTCTGCTGGAGTCACTAAAGGAGAATTGTCAAACCTTGTGCAGAGAAACAGTATAACAAATAACAGTAGTCTGGTTGCTATGGCAATCTGCTCTATATTCTTCTACACAAGTTTTGATAAATCTACCATATTATCATCTTTTCTGCAGCAGAGCTCCAAATCCCCCGCATAGATGGCTACATGATTAAATAAAAAATAAAAAATGGTACACCACCAGGGGCAGCTCACAGTTTATGCATTTAGCTGTTTCTTGGTAATATTGATGAACTTGATGATTTCCCCTTTTTCTCTTAGTGAGGAGAACACTCCTTTGGACCTGGATGATGATGGTGGGCGCACATTTCTACGAGTCTTGCTGCATCTCACAATGCATGACTATCCCCCTCTAGTGTCAGGAGCCCTGCAGCTTCTTTTTCGCCATTTCAGCCAGCGACAGGAGGTTCTGCAGGCTTTTAAACAGGTAGCAAGATGGGGAAGAAGTCTCCAAATCTGTGGTTTAGAATGACTAGTGATCTTCTGACTGTTTCTGCTTTCAGGTCCAACTCCTAGTGACCAGTCAGGATGTTGATAACTACAAGCAGATTAAACAAGACTTGGACCAACTGAGATCCATTGTGGAGAAGTCTGAGCTCTGGGTGTACAAGGGATCTGGTCCAGAAGAGGCTCCAGAGCCAGCAGCTGGGAATACAGTGGTCAAAGATGTAAGCTTTAGTGTCATGCCTTGTGTGATTTGCGCAATAGATGACATTGCTTTTTATTGACGAGTGAGACTAACTTGACGGGTCTCTTATTTATGGGGCTGTAACAAATCCACATTTTCTAAGATGTTGGTGGAGATTGTGCAGAGTAAAAGTGGAGCAGCTGCCCATAGCAAACAAATAGAATTGCTGGTTTCCTTTTACAAATTAAATATGCATGAAAAAACACTGTGTGAACATAGCCTTACATGAACAGTTTTTTTTATTTCCTTTGTTTTAAATCAATAGGAGGGATCCCGGACCCCTAAGAAACCAGAGAGTACAAGTAGTTACAACTACAGAGTAGTTAGAGAGGTAGGCCATGAACTTTCTTTACCAACTCTAACTTTAATTTTGTGAACTCTACTTACCCTCATTTTATCCCTTTTTAGATTCTCCTACGTCTCAGCAAGCTCTGTGTGCAGGAAAACACATCAGGACGGCGAAATCGCAAACAGCAGCAGCGTCTTTTACGTAACATGGGAGCACACACAGTGGTGCTGGAACTCTTGCAGATCCCATATGAAAAGGTTGGTTAGAGTTTCTATTCGTAATGTTTGTGATGTAGAACGTATCGAACGTTTCCTGCATTCATTTCACTGTTTCAGACAGAGGACACGCGGATGCAGGCCATCATGAGAATTGCTCATGAATTCTTGCAGAACTTCTGCGCAGGGAATCAACAAAACCAGGCTCTGCTGCACAAACACATCAACCTGTTCCTGACTCCTGGGGTGAGTGAGCAATGCATAAAGGATCCCAAAGGTGTCCTGAAGTTGATGCTTGCATGTTTATTGTTGGTTTGTTTTTACCACCTTTTGCTTGGAGGACTTTGGTCCCTTGTATCTATGCCTTACACCAGTAGTTCTACAAAGACTACTGGATTCAGTAGGCTAGATGTCTCCCATATATGGCCTGATTATATATGTTCCCTAGAAACATTTTACTTCCTAAAATACATAGGTGGAGATTTATCATTGCGTTTAGAGCTTTCTAAATGCAATGATAAAACTCCTCCCTTTCCAAAGACAACAATGATAAATGTCCCCCAGTATGTTTACATTTCTCACCATTCTCCATATATGTTTGCTAAGTGAATGAAAACACTCAGCATAGAGTTGCATGCTCTGTGAGCTAAACAGTCTGACTTACTGTTGCAAACAAGCAAAGATTTGCGCAGCTGCCACGAATGTTTTTAGTTCACAGAACATGGTCTAAACTGGATACAACTGTATCCACTTCTCAGGAGTACTTGCTATGTAACCTTTGAATGTAAACAGTGTTTGTGGTCACTGACAGCGGACAAAGATCTTAAAACTAGTGATAAGTTGAAAAGCAAAGTACTTTAGAAAATCGTATTATTTTCAATAAAACTGAAGTCATTCTTGGTGTGCTTGGAAGGGCCCCCTAATTCTTGTTTTTTATTTATTTATTTATTAATTTTTTGGGCTTAACAAGTCTGTAGCCCAAGAGCCATGTATGGTGGCTAGTACTCAGCCCTGACACCTATTGGTCATTTCACCTTCAATTCTTCCTGACTTCTGGTGTTGTAGATCTTGGAAGCTGTCACCATGCAGCACATCTTCATGAATAACTTCCAGTTGTGCAGCGAGATCAATGAGCGTGTTGTCCAGCATTTTGCTCACTGTATCGAGACTCACGGACGCAGCGTTCAGTACATAAAGTTTCTGCAGACTATCGTGAAGGCTGAAGGGCGGTTCATTAAGAAGTGCCAGGATATAGTCATGGCGGAGGTGAGTCTTGGCAGACGTCCCCTGCTCTGGACTTCATCCTCATTGACAGTCAGACACAATTGTCTGACGATAGAATCTTGCTGAGTACTGGTTTCTCTTCTGCAGCTGGTGAACTCCGGTGAGGACGTCTTGGTCTTCTACAATGATCGGGCTTCTTTCCAAACTCTGGTGCAGATGATGCGTTCTGAGAGGGAGCGAATGGATGAGAATAGTCCTCTGATGTATCACATTCACTTGGTGGAGCTCCTGGCCGTGTGCACAGAAGGCAAGAATGTCTACACAGAGATAAAGTGCAACTCTCTGCTCCCACTGGATGACATTGTCCGTGTGGTCACTCATGAAGACTGCATCCCGGAGGTAATCCTGGACCTAGTGAATGTACCTGTCTGGAGGAGACTGTATGGGCTTCCCATCCCTTCTCTGCCCACAGTTCAGCTCCAGCTCAGTAGTCTGACAGACTAATTGCTTGGGAAGAGCCTTCTGGCAACATTAGAGACTGCAATTGTTAAAATGTGTCTCGAGCAACCTGACTGTCAAACTGGACTCTGCTCTGGCCAGACCTGGGTTGTTCCTCTGCTGCTAGCAGGGACAAGTGGCATTGACCTCAGGTCTGTCTCCATCCTGCGTGTGGTGGTACATAGAACCTATTTTTATAATTTTTTTTTTTCCAGGTGAAGATCGCCTACATAAACTTCCTCAATCACTGCTACGTAGATACAGAAGTGGAAATGAAAGAGATTTACACCAGTAACCACATGTGGAAACTCTTTGAGAATTTTCTGGTTGACATCTGTAGGGTAAGAATTGGATTTTATACACTTTATTAACTCATTGGGGGAGATTTATCAAAATCTGTGCAGAGGGAAGTTGACCAGTTGCCCATTGCAACCAATCAGATTTTTTTTTTTTTTATGAAAGAAGCAATCTAATTAGCTGCTCTGGGAAACTGGTAATCTTTTTCTCTGCCATTTCTCTTCTCTGCCTGTGTTGTCAGTTGTCAGCCAGCTTAGTCATGTGTGGGCTCATGTTGCAGGTCTGTAACAGCACCAGTGATCGGAAACACGCGGACCTTGTGCTTGAACGATATGTAACCGAGACGGTGATGAGCATTGTTAACACCTTCTTCAGCTCTCCTTTTTCTGACCAGAGCACAACCCTGCAGGTAAATTTTGAAATTTATAACCATTTTAGCTGACCATTATCTGTAAATTGCATGCAAGTGATTGTGGTGGACAATGGCACAGTTATGTCTGCCAAAATAATGTTAACTGCCATGGTCATCTGAAAAAGTGTATGTCAGGACCAGCCACTGACTGCCAGTTTGGACTGACTTGTTGCTGGCTGATCATTCATCCATATGATCCCATAGCCCTAGGGTTCACATCTGAATCTGAGGCTTTGATCAGGGCTTCTATCACAGAATCTGTTCAAACAACTGGACAAAACAAAGCATGAAGTATAATCATTTTTATTTATTTTGTCCGCTTGAATTCTGTGAAATTAACAAAACACATAGCAGAAACCTGAAGAATCCCTTTTAAAATCAATGGGGATGGCTGACTATTAATCACTGCTTAGTAGATTATGTGATTGTTCACATTAGCACCAGAGGCTTAATTTGGGGTTACAAAGTCTTAATGTCTTACAGGTGGGCAGCTTTTGTACACTGGCATCTGCTGGGAAAAGTATGTTACTACACCTCTGGATCAGTAATGACAATAGACCAAAGCTCCTTTTATCAATACTAAGCCTCAGCAATGTTTTCAGTTGCATTGATTGGTGTAACGAATACCACAAAGCTGATACTGAAAAATCACCTATACTCTGAGCTATTTGGGAATATCTTAAAGGGGTACTCCGGTGGAAAACATTTTATTTTTTTTAAATCAACTGGTGCCAGAAAGTTACAGATTTGTAAATTACTCCTATCAAAAAATCTTTATCCTTCCAGTATTTTTTTAGCAGCTGTATGCTACAGAGGAAATTCTTTCTTTTTTGTCCTGTCCACAGTGCTCTCTGCTGACACCTGATGCCCGTATCAGGAACTGTCCAGAGCAGGAAAAAAATCCTCATAGCAAACCTATGCTGCTCTGGACAGTTCCTGACATGGACAGCTGTCAGCAGAGAGCACTGTGGACAAGACAAAAAATAAATTCAAAAGGCGAAGAATTTCCTCTGTAGCATACAGCTGCTAATAAGTACAGGAAGGATAAAGATTTTTAAATAGAAGTTATTTACAAATCTGTTTAACTTTCTGGCACCAGTTCATTTAAAAAAAAAAAAGTTTTCCACCGGAGTACCCCTTTAAGTACGTTTTTTTTATCCAGAAAAACCCTCTAGGCTTCCTCTAAGTTTTTCAGCTGCAAATCCATGTTTTACGTGTGGTCGTCATAGATTCCATTTCTTAAAACTGGATGAACGCCTTCCATATGTTGTACTGTATGTTGCTGTGAAATCTGCACTGCCAATCCACACTAATGTCTGAACATATCCTTTCTGAATGAATACTTTTCACAGATGAGTTGAATAAATGTATTTCCTGTATAGACGGACAGTCCTGAGCTACAGGGTCTGGATTCCAGACTGAGACATTGTAACAATAAATCTGTGCTGGTATAGATATCAGGAGAGGACGGAGATTAGAGCTGCTGGTGTGTTTGGCTAACAGCCCCTTGCATTCACTTGTAACCAACCCTGGAAGAAATATTCGCCAATGAATATAGGCTGGAATGTTACATACTCTGACTGCAAACAGAGATTTTGGAGGGGGAGTAAAATGGTGCATTAAGTTGCATATGTTGAACGGCTTAGGTCTTATTTGCATATTCTAATGACACTTTACAAGGGTTTTGTTAGTTCTATGACAAGTAAATGTTGGCTTCATGGTTTCAGTGAGATATTTTAGACGTTTTCTAACTGAGATTTTTTTTGCTGCAGGCTTCAATGCTCGACAAAATGAAGGAGGTAAATGGGTGTCGGATCAGCAAGCGCACTGTGGGTGTTTCACTTACGTTTAGGCTGTGTTAACATGATGTAGTTGTGTGGCGTGTTTTGCCACGGTTTCCAAAACCCAAGCAAAAATATAGTTGTTTTGTCAGTTTCAGAATTTAAATGGTGTTACCAAAACACAGCAACATAGTGTAACCACAGCCTCTGCATATACTGATTGACACTTGTAAGAAGGGAAGCCCCCCCCCCCCACATAAAGCACAGGATCAGTGGTGGTCTTTCTGTGATCTTGTTGTAGTCATTGATATTCTCTATTGAATGCAGATATTTATTTTTTCTGATAACTGTTCCCTTAGACCCGGCAGCCGGTGTTCGTCCAGCTCCTGCAGGCGGTGTTCAGGGTCTATCACTGTAGCTGGCTCTTACCATCCCAGAAGGCATCAGTGGAGAGCTGCATCCGGGTACTGTCAGATGTCGGTAAGAAGAGCCCTTTAGTAATGGGTTTAGATTATATACAATGCATTCAGGAAGTCTTCAGACCCTTTTAATTTTTTTTTGTTACGGCTTTGTTCTTAGATCAACAAAATTCCAGTTTTCCCCATCATTCTCCATGCAGTGTCCCATAATGATAGATGGATATTACAAAACTTTGCGAACTTGTTAAAAAAAAAATAAAAATTTAAAAAAAAATATTGCATTGACCTAGGTATTCAGACCCTATCCTGAGCACTTGGTGGAAGCACCTTGTCCAGTGATTACAGCCCCCAGTCTTCTTGGTTACGATACCACAAGGTTTTCACACCAGGATTTTGAGTTTTCTGCCATTCTTCTCTGCAGAACCCCTCAAGCCCGATTGGTTTGCATGGGGACCGTTGGTTGGTGGAAGCAATTTTCAGGTCTCTCCAGAGATGTTGGATTGTGTTAAAGTTAGGGTCTTGCTGGGCCACTCAATGAGCTTCATAGAGTTGTCCCCAAGCCAATGTGTTGTCTTGGTTGTGTGCGTGGGATCATTGTCATGTTGGAAGATGACAGAGGTTCAAGTTTCCATTAAGAATCACTCTGTGGATAGGCAATACCTGATGCATAAATACAGACATACTGAATGGTATTCTCTGGAATAATTGAAGGGATCTTTAGGGGCACTTGAGGTTCACAAGCCTTCTTCCTCCTAATCGGTGATTATTTGAGGGATTAGCCCCTCTGTATGTCTCCTGTTTGTTGTTTCGTTTTGTTTGTGTACCTCTCCGTCGTTTGTTTGCCTGCCCCTCTTTGTGTGAGCATCTTATGACCACTGTTTATTTCTTTGCCTATTTTGTTTCTGGTCTCTAGTCTCTCTCCAGTAAAGCTTCACGTACCAGTCAGGGACCATATCTGATGCCCTTCTTTTTGATGAGCACTAGGTTTTTGTTTAAGGGGGGTCTGCTCCTACTGTTAAAGGATTTTATTGCCTGCAAGGGAGAGTTTTCCCATGTACTTCTCATTGTATATGATTTGTACTTTTGTCGTATCTGTCATTGATACTTTCTTTTCTTGTATGCTGTATTTACCTTTTGTACCACCCTTGTGTTATATTAATAATAAAAATTGTTGTTATAAAAAAAAAAAGTCACACTACTGAATATATGCGTATATATAAACAATCCTGTCTTTCCCCCTCATGGCTTGGTTTTGGCCAAGGCTTCAGCATAAAATATAAAAACAATATAAGTGTGTGAAAACTTTCTGAATGCATTGTAAATAATTTTTTTTTCCCTTAGTTTTCTGTTTTTCACTTTATGGAATATCTGTATATCTTGATTTCTTCCTCTTTCCCTGCAGCAAAGAGCCGTGCCATAGCTATCCCAGTTGATCTAGACAGTCAAGTGAACAACTTGTTTTTGAAGAGTCATAACATAGTGCAGAAGACTGCTATGAACTGGAGGATGTCTGTGCGGAATGCTGCCCGACGGGACTCTGTGCTGGCTGCATCACGGGACTATCGTAACATTATTGAGCGGTTACAGGTGATGGCTTAAAGGCTTTTTTTGTGTTATTTGACTATAGTCCTGTGCGTTTATCAGTCTCTTAAAGGTAAATTCCACCGGATTCGGAAAAGATTGGGCATACGGTAACTAAACCAGGTTTTTACCAGCTTTCTCTTTAACATATATAAGCAGTATTTTTCCTATGATATGACAAGTACACTGATGATACTCACTAGGTCCTGCAGAGCCTTTTACACATTTTTTATTTTTTTGTCTAGTTTCTGTATTTGGCTCACAAATCCCTTGTTCTGATGCTCACTCATTCTGACATCCACTGCTGAGGAAGCGGTGTGCCCTAGCCTGCTGTGATGTGCTGGCTCTTTTAATTCAATCACTACAGGCACTGTAAACCCCCTCTTCTCTATTTTCATGCTGCAGTCTAATAGACAAGACAGTATAGAAGACAGATGATTGCTAGCCCACCCTCACTTACTGGAGTTTGTCCCTGCCTAGGACAAATGATCTGGATGGTATGGGGACCCCTAGTGGTCTTTTTATTTTTTTAATTTTTTTTAAGAAGAATCATGATTTCTATAAAAATATTTTTTTTTAATGAAGTATATTAAAGATGAAGGTTTTGCCAAGATGTACAAGATATAAAAAGTTTTTGACTCTTAGTGCCCATTTAAATGGTCAGATCTTAAACAAGGCAATAAGTTCGGTGTATGTTTTGGCCAGAGTTATCCTTAATCTGCTTCTTTTTGTGGACAGGACTGTGACTACTTTCTTCTTTACTATAGTATAGTAATGTTATGGCATGTTCTGTAACATAAAGGGAGAAAATCGTATCCCAACTTCATTGTCAAATGTAGTTTTAAATGACCGTACATTATATATAAGACCCAATGTGGTCGCAAGTTACAGCTGGGTGAAGTGCGCGCCTCTGTCAATGAAATCTGACCTTTTTAGGCTGCTTTCACACTATTAGCATTCATCCGTTTTTAAACTTCTGTTTTCTGTGTAAAAACGGACGTTTAAGAACGGGTGCTAACGGCTGAATAAATATTCATCTGTTAAGACCCATTATCCCTCATTTATGGCCGAACACCTCTGCCTACAGACTTCCACAGCCTGGACTACTACTACTCCTGTCATGGAACAGACTACTTTCCATGATGGCAGTAGTAATTGCCTGGCTGTGGGAGTCTGCAGACAGCTGGGGAGGCTACATTAGTATTTGTACTACAACCCCCATCATGGAACGGAGTCTGTCCCATGATGGGGGTTGTAGTACAGGGGCTGAGGGATTGATCGCAACGGGTTTCACTTGAGACCCGATGCGATCTGAAGTTATGAAGCAGGGGATGTATAGTGTGTTAACTTTCATTTTTGAATCCACCGGGGGGAGCCCTGAATGGCCGGTACTGAGGAGCCATTCAGAGCTCTCAGCGGGAGATTTAAAAATGAACATTGTGGGTAGCAGGGTGGCATATCTATATTGAAAGTGTGTGTGTGTATGTGTGTATATATATATATGTGTGTGTGTATATATATATATATATATATATATATATATATATATATATATATATATATAATATATATTATAAAATTCTCTAGCCCACCAGCAGCGCATTAGGTATGACCCCTGCTGCGCATTAATAAATATATATGGCGCATTAAATATATACCCCCCCCACCGGCGCATGTAGCCGCGCAGCGCTTCTATAGACCTATGCCACTGCAGCGCTATATGTGAAAAGCATTCTAGGCAATAGAAAGCGCCCAGCACCAAGAAGGCAGGTAAAATCGTGCTTTATTGGAGGTACAAAAATAGCATACATGGAGCGTAGTGCCTACGCGTTTCGGGCTGGTGTGCCCTTAGTCATGGCAGTACTAACACTAATGTCTGCAAACTCCCGCAGCCAGGGAATTACTACTCCCATCATGGAAACAAGTTCATGATGGGAGTAGTAGTAGTCCCTCAGCACTGCAGGAGTTATTAGTGCTCCGAAGTAATAACTGATATTATAAACTATGGCTGACGGATGAGCCTTTATGTCATCTGTTTGCACCCAGACTTCAATGTTAAAAATAACTGCCGTTAATTTATCCGTTTCCTGTGACTGAAGAAAAATGAGTGCATGTGCCATTATTTCTTCAGTCACAACTAATGGCCGTTATTCATGACTGACTATAACGGGTCATAACGGATAATCAAACAATCCCATAGACTTTAATGGGATTGTTTAATGGCTGTTTAACATGGCTTTTCTAACAGACCTTTGTAACTGATGAATTTTTATTGTGTGACAGCAGCCTTTCTCTATAGATTTTTTTTTTTTATGCAGGAAAAGGTCTGAGACAGACCTGGTGGGATTTCAACTTTTGAAATTTCTGGGTACAATGTCAAGTAACTCTTTAAGTAATAAGGGGTGTATATGTTTTGATGGAACTTTAAAGGTAAACTCGCAGTAGACTACAAAAAAATATATACTCTGAAATCTGTGTGAATATTCAGCAAAATTTCCAGCGCAAATATTGATTTGGTGCAGATTTTCTTTCCCCCTAACTATTTAAATGGAGAAATGAGAAACAAATCTGCAGTATAAATGGACATACTGCAGATCTTAAAATCCACACCACAGTTAATTTTTAGCCAGGAAAATATCCGCTGTATGTAGATGAGGATAAAATAAATCACATTTACTTTGCTGGTTGCACATTACTGCTGCAGATGTGAAGCACAATTTCTAAGCAGAAAATCTGTCTAGTGTACATTTATCCTTTAGTCGTCCTCTTTTTGTGTGCTCCAATCATTCAGGTTGCTTATGGCTTTTTGTATTTCTTGTAATAAGATCCTGTTTTCAGTGATTTCTGATATCTTGAAGACTTTATTATTTTTTTTTTGTTATGTAAAGTTAAATATATTCCTCCTCTCAGGATATAGTTTCCTCACTCGAAGACAGGCTGCGTCCCCTTGTTCAAGCCGAGCTTTCTGTTCTTGTGGATGTTTTACACAGACCAGAGCTTCTGTTTCCAGAAAACACAGATGCCCGCAAGAAGTGTGAGAGCGGACAGTTCATCTGCAAGTGAGAGAAGGGCTTGTGTCTTTCCTACAAAAGTTTTTACATCCCACTCTTTAGTATTGAGTTTAATTAATAAAAAAGTCTCCCAGTGTATGTATAAACAAACCTATATATAATCTGTGTGTATGTATGTATGTATATATGTATATATATGTATATATGTATGTATGTATATATGTGTGTATATATATGTGTATATATATATATATATATATATATATATATATATATATATATATATATATATTATATATATTTTAGTGTACAGTGGGACAAAAGTATTTAGTCAGCCACCAATTGTGCAAGTCCTCCCACAAAAGAGGAGGCCTGTAATTTTCAGACATGAGAAAAAAATCCATAAAATATTCAGATTTTTTTAAGAATTTATTTGCAAATTTTGGTGGAAAATAAGTATTTGGTCATCTACAAACAAGCAAGATTTCTGGCTCGCTCAGACCTGTAACATCTTCAAGAGTCTCCTCTGTCCTCAACTCGTTACCTATATTAATGGTACCTGTTTGAACTCATCAGTATAAATGACACCTGTCCACAACCTCAAACAGTCACACTCCAAACTCTACAATGGCCAAGACCAAAGCGCTGTCGAAGGACACTAGAAACAAAATTGTAGACCTGCACCAGGCTGGTAAGACTGAATCTGCAATAGGCAAGCAGCTTTGTGTGAAGAAATCAACTGTGGGAGAAATTATAAAAAAAAAAAAAATGGAAGACCTACAAGACCACTGATAATCTCCCTTGATCTGGGGCTCCACGCAAGATCTCGCCTTGTGGTGTCAAAATGATCACAAGAACGGTGAGCAAAAATCCTAGAACATGTGGGGGGACTTGGTGAATGACCTGCAGAGAGCTGGGACCAAAGTAACAAAGGTTACCATCAGTAACAGACTACGCTGCCAGGGACTCAAATTATGCAGTGCCAGATGTGTCCCCGTGCTTAAGCCAGTACATGTCCGGGCCCGTCTGAAATTTGTGAGAGCATTTGGATGATCCAGAAGAGTATTGGGAGAATGTCATATGGTCAGATGAAACCAAAGTAGAACATTTTTGTTAAAAACTCAGCTCATGGTGTTTTGAAGGAGAGAGAATGCTGAGTTTCATCCAAAGAACACCATAACTACTGTGAAGCATGGGGGTGGAAAAATCATGCTATGGTGCTGTTTTTTCTGCTAAGGGACCAGGATGACTGATCCGTATAAAGGAAAGAATGAATGGGGCCATGTATCGTGAGATTTTGAGTGTAAACCTCCTATCAGCAAGGGCATTGAAGATGAAACGTGGCTGGGTCTTTAAGCATGACAATGATCCCAAACACACCGCCCGGGCAATGAAGGAGTGGCTTCGTAAGAAGCATTTCAATGTCCTGGAGTGGCCTAGCCAGTCTCCAGATCTCAACCCCATAGAAAACCTTTGGAGGGAGTTGAGTCTGTTACCCAGGGATAGCCCCAAAATATCACTACTCTAGAGGAGATCTGCATGGAGGAATGGGCCAAAATACCAGTAACAGTGTGTGAAAACCTTGTGAAGACTTACAGAAAATGTTTGACCTCTGTCATTGCCAACAAATGGTATATAACAAAGTATTGAGATGAACTTTTGGTATTGACCAAAAACTTTTTTTCCACCATCATACAGTGTGATTTCATGGATTGTTTTTCTCAATGTCTCAAAGTTGAGGTATACCTATGATGAAAACTACTGGCCTCTCATCTTTTTAAGTGGGAGATCGTGCACAATTGGTGGCTGACTAAATACTACTTTGCCTCACTGTATATAATATATAGCAAAAAAAAAAATAGCCAGCACAATTGCCTAATAAACGGATGCACGCTGCTGTGGCAAATACTAAGTATACCAAAAAAGTTGCAGCAGCACTCTTGGTCAAAAAATGGAGGCTCTTAGCGCACCTTTTTGATCAAAATGTGTGTCCCCCCCCCCCCCCCCCCCCCCCATCCACCATGCGGATATTATATAAATATTATTTATATAGCAAAAGAATATATATAATTTTTTTTTTTCCCTCAAGGTTAATCAGGCACACCAAGCAACTTTTAGAAGAAAATGAGGAGAAGCTTTGCATTAAAGTCCTGCAAACCTTGAGGGAGATGATGGCAAAAGATCGGGGCTATGGAGACAAGGTATGAATGTTATCGTAGTTAACTCTGCACTCTCCCTAAGTCCTCTTTTATGCAGCACCTAATTCTGCCACTGGGTGGCAGGGCTGCATAATCTTTGGCCCAAACCATCTGGTGGTTATGGTCCTATTCTAGTGATGAAGGATGTGGAAATTCTTGTTTCCTGAAGTTTAACTAAAACTTCCTTTTTTCTTTTTTAGTAGGTGACTTGTTGTTGTATTTGTCTAATTTTTAATTGCACCTTATCGATGTTGCTTCCTTTTTTCAAACTCTGAAATCACTGGCTATCCCAATGATATTAAATTACAAATTCAGACATTCCCTGCCAGTTTTAAAAGGCTTCTCCAGGGTTCTAAAACAAAAATTCTTCCAAAAATGCCACCATACCTACCCACATGTCTGGTATTGCTATGTTCACCTGGCAATGTCCGCACGGAAAATCTCCATGCAGGCATAGCCCCTAAATGCGGAGCGCCGGCATGGCATGCTGACACTAGGACCCTCAGGAATGCGCCATTTTATAGACTGCAATGCATCCCGTGTGTTGTCCACATAAGGAATAGAGATGTCTATACTTTCTGTGGACACCGGAACTTGAATATTTGCACCAGATGTTTCAGATGTGAACAGCACAGTGGAATGAAAACCAACAATACCCAAATGGGCTGGCAAGGGACATTGCCTATGCTAGCCTCTTGAAAACGCCATTGTCACTGCGAAACATGCTGAGGAGTGCAAGACACTCATGCTTTTAACTTCAGTGTACCGCACATCTGATAACAGGGAGTAAACTCTGTACCCTATGTTGGTTACAGCATGCTCACACTAAGCATTCTAGTTTTTAACTCTATTTGTTTTGGGGTGAATATTTTAACAGTAATAAAAGTTATATTTTAGGGGAAGGTAATAACTGGGTGTTATTTTTTCAGCGCAACTGAATCCCATTGAAATCAGTGGGACTCTGCTGCTGCGGAATTCCTCATGGAAATGCTGCAGTGTTAACATAGCCTCAAAGTACATATCTAGCCACTGTCAGACATCGCAGTAGCACAATCTCCCTGGCACTATAGCACTATATGTACTAGTGATGCACCTACCCTTACAGTTTGTATAGGACCCTACACTATCAGCTCTGACACAGGTCAGCAATGTATTTGTTTCAGTCGTTTTTCTTAGTTTTCAAAACAAGTATAGAAGCTTTTGGTTCAGGGTAACATACTCACGATTGTATTTTTACTTTGTAACACATTTTATAATAGAAACTCATGTTGCATTCTATTAGAAAATGTTGTTGTGAATCACATAGATCCATAGAGGGTATCGTTCTAGCGCTTACAGTTGAAAATGTCTTATGCATTGCTGGCTTACTGGAAGTACAGTAATTTGCCAGAGCAAGTGCCATTCACAGCCTTACTTTGCGACTTTAGCAGTTGACTGCTCTTCGCCATCCAGCAGGGCTTAGTTTACATCCAAACTTTGCACAGAACCAAAATGTCAGCCATGTTCTACTGTAGGGATCACTGCTGGCCAGCCTATTTCCACTAATACTGTACATCTTTTGGCACCTGATTAGATTCTATATTGCACGTCATCTGTGTTGCTGGACTCCTGTAGGTAGATTCTGTTCTTTAGCCAGACAAATTCACTTGGCCTCACAAAGTATAAACTTCGCCTGCAGTCTCTACACCAAAAAAGATTAGGCGCAGTAACTGCTGTCCCTGATAGGATGTAGGGGAGCAGGGATTTCTGTCAAAGACAGATGTAGCAGCCGCCAACTAGAATTGTTGATATGCTGCATATGTGAACTTGATTAAAATGCAATTCCACACACAACCTGTGGACAAATGTGGCACTGTTTTTGGAAGAAGCAACACTGTTTTTTTTTTTTTTTTTGGGACCATCTCTTCTAAGTAAGCAGGGTATGCTGGGACTTACAGTACAACAATACAACTGCCAACTAAAGCCTTCTGTGGATGTGAGGCAGCCTAATCCCTTACTTTCTGCTTTCTTGCAGCTTATAACCATTGATGCTCTGGAAAGTTCTGAGGTGTTTTTTTATTTTTATTTTTTTTACTTGTCTGTTACCTTCTATGATCCCTGCTCCCTCCTCCCTATCACCCCCTGTCCCTCCTTAAACTCTTCATCCTGAGGCCACAGACTTGTGTAGCTTCATCATGTTCTGAAGAGATTAAGCGGTCACCGCCTGTAGATCGTGTGTTTGAGTCTTGTGATGTTTGTAACGTGTTGTCTAAACTTGTGATATGTCATTCAGCTGTCTGCCACCCCAAACTCCTTATTTTTGGTGAATTTAGAGGAATGAGCTCAAATTAAACTGCTGAACAGACTCCAGTCCGGAACAAAGAATTGGTACAATGTAATGGTTGGCTGAAGAACCTATAAAATGTATAAAACAGTAGCAGTGTTATAAATGAAAAGAGCACCCTACTGTGTTGGTATCTGTCTGGAGTAGAAATGTGGGCATTTATAGAGTGACTTTATTAGAGGTGATCATCTTAGTAGATTGCCAGTACTAATGCCTGGTAGACTCGCCTGTCATCAGGATGGCATAGCACCTGAGAATTCTCATTGGGTTAGAACACAGCACTAGATTGTGCAGCCCCCTACTCCTCCCCAGTCAGGGTTAGTTTAGAAACCAAACCCAGGGTGTCGCTTGACTCTCTCATCTGTTGTTAACAGGTCTCTTCATTGGAACAATACTAAACAATGTGCTGAAGTGCCCATTGAGACCAGTGTATGGCCTTCATTTCCAGTGAGTGAGGTAGAGTTTCTGGCTACCAAATGATAGTTTTTATAGGTGACTCATGGATAAGATGTTTGCTGTCTTGGGTACAGTTATATTGGCTCTGGGTGGAGTTACCCTTAAAGGGAAAGAATCACCTAGATTGGCCACTCATTAGACAAAGTTGTAGATTTTTAGTTGTGTTAAAGTTTCTGTACAACAATTTATAAGGGAACCCATCTTACCTGAGGCCATCGATGGTTATTGAAAATGTTGTAGACATGCTGAAGAGGTCACTCTGCAGGGATGGAGAAGAGGGGAGCTGTGACCATCCGTTGTAAATGGTGTGATCCTCTGTGTTAACTTTATGTAGTAGGTGTCACCTTTCACTGTTAACTATGAATGCGGAGAAGGGATCGCTACAGGACAGGATGTGTCAGCCTTTTATTAGGATTAGTAAGCAGGCTGAAAACTAGATAGAAAAAAATATTTAAAAATCTTTGATTTTCTAGGTCATTAAATTAACAATAAAATCTCAACCTAAAAATGTGGTCTGTCACTTATCACGAATGGCCTAGCCACAGAATAGGCCATCAATTTTTGATTAGCAGGGTGCCAATGCCGGTCACCAGCACGGCTCTGGCCATGCTAAACTAATAGGGCCATAGGTAGAGGGCTTTGTTAATTGTGTAGTTTAGGGGCTGATTTACTGCAGTGCAACCCGATTGAAGTGAATGGTAACTGTGCTGCTGTAATCCACCGACAAAACTACACAAGTAATGGAGCCATCAGCTCCTGGCCCATTTGTTGTATATATGCTGGAACACTGCCAATCAGACAATGATTGGATGGATAGACCATTAATGTTAAGTACCTGGAAAACACCTTTAAACAATAGGTTGGGGTAATTCCTATATGCCCAATGACCTGGCTTAATTTGCGGGTAACTGATGTCCGCATCGATCCCACTGTTGTTGATGGTTTAGGTTATGGCATCTGGTATGACCATTTTCCTATGTGACTAACTTTTCACTACAGTCAGAGTAAAGCAAAAAATGCATCCGTTGTCATCTGACATGACTGCTTTTCTCCAAGCTACTTGCAGGTTAAAGGGAATGTGTCACCAAATGTGATTATTTTTTTTTCTTTAGAGGTTATTTTTAATTTGTTAAATATTTTTAGAAATATAAAAAAAAAATTTGTCACAGAATATGAAAAAATTACTAACTTGTCATATCTCCCTCTGTTGACCAGCTGAGGGGAGCTAACATGAGAAATATGGGGAAAGCAAGCAACTTGTCTGGCTGCTGCAAATTAGACCTCACCCGTCTAATTTGCAGCTATTTTGTAGTTTGTTTTTTTTTCCCCATTTCAACTGTCACCATTTTGTTGGTGTCTGAAGAGCGGTAAAGAACAGACTAGATGTCTCTTGAAAAGTCAGAGCTCCTCAGGGACTTCAAGAAAATGGTGCTGGCTCCCCCTTTAATTTCACCTAGCCTGTGCTATACACATGAGCAGTAAGCAGTCAATGCTTTTCTATCAGACACTCGGTCTTAACTTATGTCCTGTGCCTGCCATAAAGCAACTGTGTAGGTGTTGTGAAGTGACACAAAGGGGCTACAGTAATGGCAGCCCCCAGTACACACTTTATTAATAAATAACATTAAAACTACATTGTCCTAAAACTAAATACATAAATTAAATGCTTTCTCTTGATAGAATCATTTTATAAATGCCCCCCCACCAATAGACTTGCATTGAAAGGCGTTGCCAACCCCCACAGCGCGAAAGCAGAGTTTGGAAAATTTGTTCCGAACGCTGGCCAGCAGAGTTCATCAATGGATCTCTTGGTGGATGACAAGCTTTCTTGCGATTCTGTCTTTTAAACCCCTCACTGCAGTGCGCCAGCTTCTGCAACTCCCACTAACCACTTCTGACAGGGCTTCTAAAGCTACACAACCTATGCCAAAGGGATTCATGAAAATACAGTGGTTAGCAGTAATATTTGGCATGGAAACGACATGAGTAGTCGATCTGTGAAGTGACAGATGCCTTACCCCTTCTCTGCTGGCAGCACAACACGATCCAGCCCTGAGCTGAACAGTTGAGTCCTTTCTGGTTGCTATGGGTATATTACTTGACAACCTTAGAACCATAATACAGTTATACTACAGTTTTAACACAATCCATAGCAACCAGTTGTTTTCGAATATTTCTGTCAAAGTGCAGGATGCTCAGCTAGAGGCAAATAAAGTGTCCATCAGTCCTTAAAGGAACAATGTTGGGGAGAAAAAAAATATATAATATATAATAAATATATATATATATATATATATATATATATATATATATATATATATATATTTTATTATAATTTTTTATTTTTTTTAAAGGGCAGGTGCCATTTCAGGTACTTACATCTTCTGCAACACAACATGAAGGTTATTAGAGCCAATGTTTCATATGCCAGTCAAAACATAGGGCTGGTGGCCTCCAAAAGTGAAAAATCTGTTGAGGGGAGCACCCCTCCCCCACCATCCTATTCCTGTTATATTCTTTTAAATCAAGGAATATTTCCCAGTATTCACAGTTTAATTTCAGATAATGGAACAGACTTGCTAACCTCTTCCATTTCCATTCCTTCCCTCCTCCTCCTCCTCCTCCTCTTCCCCATCTACATCATTTACCTAAAAACCAGGTTAATGTATCAGAATCATTTGCTAAATGTAAACACTGGAAATTCAAAGAGCAATCCCAGTCCAATCTGAAAATGTCTTTACTTGGGTCTATTTATACATGGGGGGGGGGGGGGGATGTAGTATTTTATAGTAGTAACTTTCTGGTACATGGTGGGGGGCAGTATCATAGCTGTGTATCTAGGATGCAGTTTTATACTAGTTGCATTCTTGTACACGGGGTAATATTTTAGTTAAATTGGAGATTTATCAAAACCTGTCCAGAGTAAAAGTTGCTGAGTTTCCCATAGCTCACAACAATTTTAGAGGAACCCCCCTAGGGGAACCCTTAAACTAAGTACCCCCCCAATATTAAAATATACCTTTTTATTGATCCATTGAAAATATACTCTGACCAACATAAATATGTGATTCAACAAATAGGTGTAATGACATCACCACTAACTTTAAAACCACAGTTAGCCACCAGGCTCCTTGACTCCTATGCTTGTCTTTTGTAAACACTTGATTGTGTGATGACAGAGTGAGCATTAATTAGTAGCTCACTCTTCTATCTAATAGGAGCCGGTGGCTAACATTAGCCACCAGACTTTCCTGACGAAGCTGGGGTGCCAGTGAAACGTTGGAAGGGCTGGCTAATATCTGGTCATTTTAATTAGCAATAGCCACTGGCTCCTATTAGATAGAAGAGTGAGCTACTAATTAATGCTCACTCTGTCATCACACAATCAAGTGTTTACAAAAGATAAGCATAGGAGTCAAGGAGCCTGGTGGCGAACTGTGGTTTTAAAGTTAGTGGTGGTGTCATTACACCGATTTGTTGAATCACATATTTATGTTGGTCACAGAGTATATTTTAAATGGATCAATAAAAGGTATATTTTAATATTGGGGGTACTTAGTTTAAGGGTTCCCCTAAAATTGTTGTGATTTGATTTGACCCTAGTACCTCCAATTGGGGTTTTGTTTTAGTTTCCCATAGCAACCAATCAGATCGCTTCTTTTAATTCTCAGAGGCCTTTTCAAAAATGAAAGTGATCTGATTGGTTGTTATGGGCAACTCAGCAACTTTTCCTCTTGACAGGTTTTGATAAATCTCCCCCATATAATTAAGATTCCTGTACATAGGGCAGCATTAGAGTATAGTCTTGCACACAGTGGGAGTATTGTAGTTGGTGTTCTTGTACATAGTACTGCCCCCTACATAAAAAAAAAAAAAAAAAAAAACACGTTCCTATGTTAGTCTTGGACATGGGGCAGTATTATAGTAGTTGTATTCTTGTACCTATGGGTTAGTATTGTAGTAGTTGTATTCTTGTATATAGAGCAGGATTATAGTCTTATTTTTGTACATGGAGGGCAGTATAGCAGTATTTTTTTTTTTTTTTTCATATAGGGGGCAGTACTGCTAGTCTTGCACATGGGGCAGTAATATAGTAGTGTTCTGGTATATAGGGACAGTATTGAAGTTCTATTCATTGATTGTCAGTAGTGACTGGAATTGCCCTTTTAAACTTGTATCCTGTGTATCCTCTGCACTCATATCTTACCTATACAGCTCAGTTTGTTTTTAAAAGGGAACCCTGGTTGTCCTCCTCCAGTTTACTGGAGTCTCTAGTTCTTCCCATGTGGTATTGCAGTGGATAGGGTGACCGGCAGCCTCGATTAGCACATGCAGACCTGTCATTCTGTGTGGCGTGCGTAATCCTGCTGGGTTCAGATGTGTAGATCACACGTTGTAACCCCGTCTGTTTTTAGACATGCATCAGGGAGGGTTCGAGTGTCAGGACAGGTGTGAATAAATATAGGACGGAACTTCAGGCCATTTAGAGGGCTGGAGGGTAGTGTTTACCACGCAGCTTTCACGGAAGATTAAACTTTATGGGAAGTTCCAGCAAATTTCAAAATGAAGCCAGAATATCCTCCAAGGCTTTTGATCAGTCTAGAATCTCTGCATCCGGTTTCCCAAGATTAGTGTGCTTTTCCTTCCACCTCCCCCTAGTTAATGGAGTTTAACTTGAGTTCATGTTCCCCAAGGCAGAGAGCACTTGACGTATTTGTGACTTTGGGTTGTAAATGGTAACACATTATCCAGGGTTCTAATGTGTAACTTTTTCTTAATATTGACATGTTCAGGGAAATACAATGATTTATAACTAACAGCACTATAAAAAGGAAATCCCAGGAGGTCTGTGCACTTAACCGCCCTGCCAAGGAAAAACTTCCTTCCCAATAGGGAAAAAATGACCACTCCTTCCCCCTCCTCCTCATATAAATTTTGAAATGCCTTGTGCTGTCAGCGTTGCTCTGAAGCTTGCATACATGTTTGGTGTTTGTTGCTTCATTGCACTTTTATGCCTCATTGAGGTCACTAGTTCCTAGTAAATATTGCTTCACCTCCAACTGTGTAAAAGGAAAAAGGAATGTCTGCATGTGTTCCACGTAAAAATGGATGGGCCGAGACATGCAGATGTAAATCGAAGAGGCACAAGATTTTTAGTCCTTAAATTGCAGGCTTGTCTAGCTCTACCCATCTTTATAAAGAAAACCCCTCTCAGGTCAGAGTTGTCTTATTTTATACTCCAGTCACATCCAGAGCTGCATTCAGAGTTCTGCCATTTCACCATGGAAATAGGCTGCAGTTTATTGTCGTCTGAGAGCGTGCAATGCACCATGCAGGATTGTGAATGCAGCTTTGGATGTGACTGGAGTATAACATCATAAAAGCAAATTATATATTTCATGTAGATTTCAATTGAAGGGTCCATTTAATTGCTTTGCTGACCCTGGCCACCATGGTCTTTCTCTGCTATTCCAGACGTGCCCACAAGAGGCAGTGCTCCGGCCTATTACATAACTCTGCTTTTCCTGAAAATGGCTGAACTGCTGTGACGTTTAGTGGTAATTGCTAATAAACATACAGCTATTTACTGGGGGGCTATCCCTGGGATACCAGGAGAACCTATCCATTTGGAAACCATCTTGATGTGACCACCAGCCTGGTCAGTGTTGCCATTTAGGATTCCAGATTAGTTGGGTCATTGTTTCCTGCTGATGCAGCATAATAAATATTACATGAATGCCAGTTCTGCTTGTTAAAGTTATGCACCTGCAATATATACTTCCAGCATCATGCTGATAGGAGTTGTAGTTGGCTCCTTGCCAGGAGGGAAACGTGCAGAGTCTAGCAGCCTTGTTCCGGTGGGTGAAGCCTTGCTTGGCACCGATGCTGGTTCTACCCACAATTGATCCCTCGGAGGTCCAGATGTTCCTTTCCCACCCTCTTCTGTGGAAGGGACTTTCCTGCTGATTCACAGCTTTGGTGTGGGTCGGAGGTTAACCCCTTCCCTTGTGCTCTGCTTTCTTGTGCACACAACAGAGTTTTTTTATTTATTTATTTTTTTTATTTTAACTATAACAATTTTGCTTAGAGGAAATTACAGAATGTAGAAGTAGCAAATGATGTGTTAAACTTAGTATTTTTTTTTTTCCTTCTTCATTCATGTGTCCTGTTAGTCCTATTTATTGATGGCTAAGGTTGCAATTCTGCCAATACCTTTTACTACCTTCATTCTCCTTTTCATTCCTCTAATCAGGAATATATATTCCCAGGAGGGAAGGTAGTTTTTATAAAAAAAAAAAAAATTTTGTTTTGTTTTATGCATGCAGAGGCCTCTATTTTATGCTTTCCCAGGAATCACCTTTGTTAGGATGATATCACCACTAACATTCCTGTCTCAACTCATTCAGTACAAGATTCACAGTAAAATCCTGCATCCTGTCTCCAGGCCTCCCCCTCCTCCCATAGTGGGACTTTCCAAAAATTCTTTACCTCCTACTTGCCAGAGCTGCTCAGCCTAGTGTACGGCCTCCAATATAGGGATCTGGATGCAAGGGCAGATTTGTTTCCATAAGGTGTTCAATAACTGCATAAAGTCACTATACAAATTTCAGATTGTTGTAAAAACAGACATTGGTGGAAAAGCTGCAGCCTGAAATGAGCTATGACACCCAGTCTCTTCCCCCCCCCCCCCCCCCTCCCAATCCCCATTCCGCAGGAGTCCTGTCTTCCAGTCTGTTTGGAATACAGTTTAACAACTACAGTCCTTTCTATGGCTGTCAGGACGTATGTCCCTAGCAACAGGTCCTGGATTATTGGGTATTTAACACAAAGCAAAACAGGGAATTAATTGAGCAGTAGGAGCAAAGACTGAAGGACTAGGGAACAAACTTTGCCATTGAATTCATAGTAGACTTAAAGGAGTTGTAAAAATCTATATAGTCCATAAAGGTAATAAGGTCATTATGGAGTGGAAAACCACATCTGCTGTACTGACTTACATGGCCGTGCCATTCTGATAAAT
Source organism: Hyla sarda (assembly GCF_029499605.1). NCBI lineage: Eukaryota > Metazoa > Chordata > Amphibia > Anura > Hylidae > Hyla > Hyla sarda. The sequence goes on along the minus strand of NC_079194.1, from coordinate 130,916,290 downwards.
GGGTGTTACATACTAAATCTCCCTTCTGATTGACAGATTAGGGAGGATTCAGATTCATGCTGAGTGCAATGGATTACAGGTGAATTTCCCATCTTAGGCCTCTGACCCATGCCAGGTCTCCTCCATCTTCATTCCCCCATCATCTAGGGGACAACCCTGTAGGATTCTACAGGTATCTTACATTTTATAAATCTGATCTTTGCACAGCCACTGGACTCTGGCCAGGCACAGCCTCTGAGGCAGCTGCAAGATATAAGACGGGTATGTATGGTCTTCGACCTGTTGGTCATTGGTTTGGTGGTCCTAGTCTTGTCTGTTTTTGTTAGTCTCTTGCTGTGATGTTTAGACAGTTGCATAGGATATTCATGGGGACTTGGGCTTGTTTAGTGTCTGTACCCTATCATTATGGGTATGTCTTGGTCAGCACACCCTTTATGTTGGTCTTCTGAACCTTTTGACTGTTCAGCAGATGCTCCACATCAGTCTGAACTGTTAAACCAGTTAGCCTGCACCCTATCTGGGCGCCATCTCTTATGCCATAGTTGCTATGTGTTCCAACAGGGTGAAGCGCTACGGGTGATTTTGGTAAACCGATACTATGGCAACATGAGGCACAGCGGAAGACGGGAGAGTCTCACAAGCTATGGTAATGGTCCTGGAGGCGGCGGTGGAAAATCTGGCAGTGGAGGTAAATTGTTCTTAGTTTGGAGGAGGTTTTTTTTTATTTTATTTTATTTTTTTGCTACTTTTGACAAGGATTATTTCATCCTGTTTAAACTGCAATCTCCCTGTAGCCAGTGCAGGATCAGTGGGCCTCAGCCGAGGAGAGATGAGTCTGGCTGATGTTCAGTGTCACCTCGATAAAGAAGGGGCATCGGACCTAGTGATTGACCTGATCATGAATGCTACCAGTGACCGGGTCTTCCATGAGAGCATCCTACTTGCGATTGCACTTCTCGAGGGAGGCAACACAACTATTCAGGTAAGACTCAGGCCTTGTTCTAGGTTTATCTAATGTTCTGATTTACAGAACCTCTCGTACTCCATTCACATCTAGAGCTGCATTCTCTACTGGAGTCCTGCTATGTCTCACTGTCTGACCTCCTACTTCACTGCTTCACCTGTGCAGAACATGCTCTGCTGCCCCCTGCTGGTTCAGTACCTATACAGGACAGTATACATTTAAATTCTTGAGAAGGAGCCTCCAATCTTCGACGGGATGGTAAGGCGCTGACACAGTGGTAAAAAAAACTGACGTTTTAATCACCCATGATGCAGCGCATTTCACAGTACAACTGCTTCATCAGATGCCTGATGAAGCAGTTGTACTGTGAAACGCGCTGCATCATGGGTGATTAAAACGTCAGTTCCCTTTTTACCACTGTGTCAGCGCCTTACTATCCCGTCGAAGATTGGAGGCTCCTTCTCAAGAATACAGTGGTCCCTCAACATACGATGGTAATTCGTTCCAAACGACCCATCGTTTGTCGAATCCATCGTATGTTGAGGGATCCATGCAATGTAAAGTATAGGCATCTGTACTCACCTGTCCCCGTCGCTCCGGACCAGGTCCTCACCGTTCCCGCTGCTGTTCCAGGGGCTCCCGATGCTGTCCCGTTGCTCCGGTGTAGTCTTCGCGATCCTCCGGTGTCTTGCGCATCTTCTGCAGGGTCCGGGCCTTGCTTTCCGGTGACGTTATTATGCTGCTGCGCTGGCGCGGCGTGCGTAGTGATGTAATAACGACGCCGGAAAGCAAGGCCCGGACCCTGGAGAAGATGCGCAAGACGCCGGAGGATCGCGAAGTGGACCCGGAGCAGCGGGGATAGGTAAGTGAACCTGCTGGGGCACATTACACTGCTATCCGACAACAGCTTAAGCATTTTGCGCTGTCGGATAGCAGTTAATGCGATGGCCCCGACATATAAAAGCATCGTATGTCTATGCTGACATCGACATGCGATGGCCTCTGAGAGGCCATCGTATGTCGATTTTATCATATGTCGAGGCCATCGTAGGTCGGGGGGTTACTGTACATTGTATTGTATGTGGAAGGGTTGCAGTCATTCGTTATCATTCTACTCTAAACCATTGTTGCACTAGGTGGAGTGTAACCTTGGGTAAGCATGCATTTTGTCTTACCCCCCAAAGTGCATCTCTCGGTTAATAAACTGCGGAGCGCTACCTGTCCTTTGTTTCAGTATACATTTAAAGGAAAACTGTCACATGTTTGCTCGCGCACTAACCACAGGTACTGATGGATAGTGCGGGAGACGCTGATTCCCTATGATCCCTACCTGACATGCCCAGTGAAGTCCAGTTAGGAGCGGCGAAGAGAGGGAGAGCTGGAGGGAGGGGGATGAAAAATCATAAGCAGGCGGCGCTGATGTCATTGCCAGTTAACCTACAGAAACCCTGCCCGTGCCAGTTACAGACACATTTCCAGATACAATAAAACCAAGATTGCGGGAGAATGTCCAGACTGATCCAGGCAAAGTAGGAATCAGCGTCTCACGCACTACCAGTCAGTACCTGTGGTTAGTGCGGGAGCAAACATGTGAGTTTTCCTTTTAAGCTATGTTCACACTGGAATTTTTGCTATTCTGGTTACATTTCACACAGAAAAGCAGACTGCGGATTGTTTGCATTATGCAGCATTTGGATGGGATTCTGGTGCCATTTTTGTGCGCTCAAAACACAGAATTCCTCAGAAATCCAAAGCCCCAATGAAATGAGTGGGATTCCGCAAAAGTAAAGACAGGTTTTATATTTTTGCAGAATTCGAAAATTCTGCGGCGGAATTTCTGCCACAGAAATTGTACTACTGTATGTAAATGGGACACCGGAATTCTGTTAAATAGAATGTGCAGTAAATTTTGGTGGCCTTATTGAACACAGAAATTCTGCCATTTGAACATAGCCTTAGGAAGCCAGTAGTAGTCTTTAAACTGTGGACCTCCAGATTTTGCTAAATCACAACTCCAAGCATGCCCCGACAGCCAACGGCTGTCGAGGCATGCTTGGGGTTGTAGTTTTGCAACATCTGACGGTCTAAAGTTTGAAGATCACTGCAGTAAAGAATGCAGATTGTTGGGCTGATAGAATCCTTCAAGTGAAATAGACCTGAAAGTTTTATGGCCAAACTTTAAGAGCCCAGAGCTATGTTATCATCCTTCAGGCTACAGTGTAACATCTGAAACTGTAACAAGTCTTCTATGGTGCCCCCTCTATTTCTGATGGCTGTCCGGGTCCCACGGAGGGGAGCGGGGCCAGCTAGGTGTGTGTGCATGCTCGGCAGGCAGCAGCAGGAGGTTACATAAGGTCTATTTATATCTGCTGGCTGCAGGCAGGAGATTTAATGAGCTGCTGGCCTCATTCTCCCCCTGTGTCAGGCTGTGCTGCGTGCGTCAGAGCGCTGCAGTCAGGAACAGAGGCAGTTTCCATGGCTACAGTTATCCCCCTTGAGATCCTGGCAGCTTTGGATTTGCTGTTATAGTTTAGAGAGGTGTCTGGTATATTCCCTTCACAGTCTATGTGGCTCCTCATGTCACTATTTATATCTACTTTCCCACTCCGGCACCTTCCCCGCACACCCTACAGTCACATTTAAAGGGGATTTCTGGTAAATCTAGCTTAATTTATTATGGAATGATAAGTTCAGAAACTTTCTATTTGCATTTATTATTTAAATCAGATCTTTTTATTACATTTTAACATTTTCATACAGAAGGAACAAAAACCCCACTTTCCCACCCCTTCTCCCTAATGACCCCCACCCCCCCCCAACAAAACAGTCCCAAGTCCACTGTAAGTCCATATCCATATGTGCCCCATCCTACCAGATGAGCATATATGCAGCAGAGAGGTCCCAGGTGTCTCCCAACCTAAACTTGCTTAAAGGGGTATTCCAGGCAAAACCTTTTTTTATATATATCAACTGACTCCGGAAAGTTAAACAGATTTGTAAATTACTTCTATTAAAAAATCTTAATCCTTCCAATAGTTATTAGCTTCTTCAAGTTTTCTGTCTAACTGCTCAATGATGTCACGTCCCGGGAGCTGTGCATGATGGGAGAATATCCCCATAGGAACTGCACAGCTCCCGGGACGTGAGTTATCAGAGAGCAGTTAGACAAAAAACAACTCAACTTCAGAAGCTAATAACTATTGGAAGGATTGAGATTTTTTAATAAAAGTAATTTACAAATCGGTTTACCTTTCCGGAGCCAGTTGAGATATAAAAAAAAGTTTTGGCCTGGAATACCCCTTTAAGAGTATGTTCACACAAGCTTACCCACAGTGTATTTTACGCTGCTGATCTGCCACTGAAGGACCGCTACATGGTGCACAGTATACTTGCACATCGCGGTAGCTCTCGGCCTAGCTCATAGAGCAGGGGGAGCAGCCGTGATGTGTGAAAGTACACCACGCATGCACGGCGACTCGCACATCGCCTCAGTGTGTCTGTTCAAGATTGTCAGTGGATGGGAGCCAGGGGTGTAACTAGAATCCAGAGGGCCCCAGGGAACATTGTGGCCCTGACCCTAACTTAATGTTTTCATAACCCTCAAAGGTGTAGTAAATAGATATCCATCTCTCTTTTCTTTATCTAGCTTTGTATTTGTCAATTAACAAAAATTAACAGTGTACAAGAATAAAATATCACCATCCATACTACCATCAGACTGTTATTCAACAAATATCAATATACCAAGACAAACCTTACCAATAATACAGTATATAAGGGTCAAATAATACCACCACATCATGACTATTACAATTAATACCACAAAGCAGTGGTCATGGTACTGTAGGATTATTTGGCTACAGTATGTTAAATTACTATTACCGCCACTAAAGCCGTTATCTCCCTCCCCACCCCCCTCATGCCAAATTGGTGACCACCTAGTGGTACATACCAGCTCAAGCTGGCTCTGCGGATCTTACAAGTCAATACACTGCTGATACATCCAGTGTCTTAAAGGGGTACTCCACTGGCCAACGTTTGGAACATTTTATTTCCGAACGCTGTGTACATGCTGCGGGGGTCGGCCACGCCCCCTCCCATGGAGATGCATTGAGGGGGCATGGCCTGATGGCACGAGGGGGCATGGCCGACAACCACAGCGCGCATTTGGAACTAAATTTTCCGAATTATGGCCAGTGAAGTACCTCTTTTAATGGAGGCATGTTCTCAGAGTGAATCACAGTGGCAGAGGTGGAGTGAAAACACTGTCAGGGTCCCTGGACTAAAGTGCCCCTTGCAAGACTCTGCCCCTTGTCAGACCCCTGCCCTGTCACTTTTCCAACCAAATACCTTCTCATGCCCCATGTCTACACACAGAATAAAATAAAATTCTATATGAAACACTGTGCAGGAGGAGATATAGTTAATATAAATAAATGTGTGTGTGTGTGTGTGTGTGTGTGTGTGTGTGTGTATATATATGTATGTATGTATATATATATGTGTGTGTGTGTGTGTATATATGTATATATGTATATATGTATATATGTGTATATATATATATATATATATATATATATATATGTGTATGTGTGTGTGTATATATATATATATATATATATATATATATATATATATATATGTGTATGTGTGTGTATATATATATATATATATATGTGTGTATGTGTGTATGTGTGTGTATATATATATATATATATATATATATATATATATATATATATATATAAAATTATATATTTTACACACACACACACACACACACACACACACACACACACACACACACACACGTGTGTGTGTGTGTATATGTATATCATAATTTTTTATTTTTTTATATATTAATATAATATAAATATATAGCTGAGTACCCGGCGTTGCCTGGTTTTTCCTTCCTAATCCTTGTTGGTGAGGAAAATCAACAAAGGAGGAAGCTTTTGATGTCCTATCCCATCGGCATATCCTTTCGTCATGTGGGACTGAGTTGTGATGAAGATAGTGGCTTTGTGGAAAAGGGCGTGATTTGCAAGCCAGGCTGATGCACAAAAAGGGTAGAAAATAAAAGGGTGGGGCTTAAACAGTGGACGTGTCTTTGAGATGGGGCGTGGCTTGCAAGGCGGACTGACACTCCACAAGCTCCGCTCTGCATCTCTTGGTGAATGTAAGTACTGGAAGTCCCATATACTTGCATGGGACTTGAAACAAAAACCCTATCTTTTATATAATGGTGTAGGTAAGGGTTAATTTATCATATATTTTTATTTGACATATAAGTAACATGTGACCAAATATTTTCAAAATATCTCCAGCTGTACGGAAGTTATGTGGGAACATACATTTCCCATAGATTTGGATGAGACTTTAAAGGGGTACTCCGGTGGAAAACTTTTTTTCTTTCTAAACTTTTTTTCTTTCTAAATGCCAGAAGGCTTCACTTACCCTGCCCTCCTCCTCCCGGTCTCCGTCCCTCCGCAGACCCGCAGAGGAGGACGTCGGTGACGTCACTCGTCAGGCCGCCACTGGAGAGGAGAAGCGCAGGACAGGTGTGTGTGTGTGTCTGTGTGTGTGTGTCTGTGTGTGTGTCTGTGTGTGTGTCTGTGTGTGTGTCTGTGTGTGTGTCTGTGTGTGTGTCTGTGTGTGTGTCTGTGTGTGTGTCTGTGTGTGTGTCTGTCTGTCTGTGTGTCTGTCTGTGTGTCTGTCTGTCTGGGTGTCTGTCTGTCTGGGTGTCTGTCTGTCTGGGTGTCTGTCTGTCTGGGTGTCTGTCTGTCTGGGTGTCTGTCTGTCTGGGTGTCTGTCTGTCTGTCTGGGTGTCTGTCTGTCTGGGTGTCTGTCTGTCTGGGTGTCTGTCTGTCTGGGTGTCTGTCTGTCTGGGTGTCTGTCTGTCTGGGTGTCTGTCTGTCTGGGTGTCTGTCTGTCTGGGTGTCTGTCTGTCTGGGTGTCTGTCTGTCTGGGTGTCTGTCTGTCTGGGTGTCTGTCTGTCTGGGTGTCTGTCTGTCTGGGTGTCTGTCTGTCTGGGTGTCTGTCTGTCTGGGTGTCTGTCTGTCTGTCTGGGTGTCTGTGTGTCTGGGTGTCTGTGTGTCTGTCTGGGTGTCTGTGTGTCTGTCTGGGTGTCTGTCTGTCTGTCTGGGTGTGCGTGTGTCGGTGTGCGTGTGCATGTGTGGGTGTCTGTCTGTGTGTGTGAGTCGGGGTGGGGGGGGGGGAACTACAATGCTACCTAATTTGGGGAACCTCCTTCTACCTACTTAATGTGGGGAACCCCCAGAAGTAGCACCCCCATCATCCGTCAGCTCATGCTATTACCACACGGGGGTAGGGGGAATGGGGGGTTGCTGGTGGATGATGAGGGGAGCATGATGGGGGGCATTATATGTAAGTGGCGCATGATGGGGGCATTATATGTAAGGGACTTATGCGGCCCAGCTGCTACCTCCAGTGGCCCCCAGATTATTTGAGTTTGAGACCCCTGATCTATATACTATATGTGAGGGACTCGCTATGACATATATTCTGAACGGTTGTATCCTCTTTCCTTTTATTCTCCTCCTTTGTGCACACAAATAATAGTTAGGACCTCACATTGCCCCATATAATAGCTATTCCCACACTGTGCCCCATTTAGTAGCCAGGCCCCTCTCTCATATGCCCCCTCCATGTACCTCTTCACTATGCCCCCATATATTTCTTTAGGCACTCATGTTTCCACGCTGTTCCGTCTCTCTGAAGAGCTTCCAGTGCTGGCAGTAACACACTCTACCTGCAGCAGAAGTCCTGGCAGCCTCCTGTGACAGAACAGGTTACAACTGCATGTACATCACAATAACACACATGCAGTTGAGAGCTGCGCTCACCCAGGGATTTTGGACAGGTGTCTTGGGTCTCGATACAGACCCCCCCCCCCCTTCAATGAGGGCACACCCCTTTTGATGAAAACATGAAAAGTAAGGACAGCTCACCGCCGGTCAAAGTCCAGCCAACATGGAAATTACTTTTTGGAGGCATGGAGTGAATACAGCTGAGCTGAATCTCTAGATTAAAGGGGTACTCTGGTGGGAAAACTAAAAATGTTTTATTTTTTTTTTTATCAACAAACTGCTGCCAAAAAGTTAAAAAAAAGTTTGTTTGTAAATTCTATTAAAAATTCTTAATCCTTCCAATACTTATCAGCTGCTGTATACTACAAAGGAAATTCTTTTCTTTTGGGATTTCTTTTGTCACGACCACAATGCTCTCTGCTGACACCTCTCTCCATTTTAGGAACTGTCCAGAGCAGCATACGTTTGCTATGGGGATTTTTCAGAAGTTAAAAGTTCAACACTTTAAGCCTAAGCAACCCAGAAGAGCAAAAGTATACAATTAGAATGTGTGATAATAAAACTGCTATATGCCACTGAACCATAAGCAATGAGAGATAAGAAAATACCAACTCACCAACTTTTATATCTTCAAAAACCAATGAACAGTAAAATAGGAAATCTTTCAAAAATTGCCAGTCCACACATGCCATTTATTCAGTGTGATGTAAAAATGCAAACTACAATCAGATCCCAGATCCATATCTGGAATAACAAAGCCTTTTTATGAGCAACATGGGGGGTGAATTCTCCATGACGTGGAAGAGACTGGTCTAGAGAATTTTCTTATATTTACTAATCTCTCTCATTGCTTATGGTTCATTGGCATGTTGCATATTTTATGATCACACATACGAATTGTATTCTGTTATATTTTTGCTTTGCTAGGTGTTGCTTACGTAATCCTTTTTCCATGCATTCTAACTTGTCCATTGTGTGATGTGGGCGATCTTCCTACTGTAACATCAATACAGATATAAAACCATGTCTATTAATAGACAAAATACATTGGCATTTCATTAGCAGTATTTTTTATATATATATATATATATATATATATATATATATATATATATAATATTCTTTTGCCACACGAGTGATAGTTGTATCCGGCCTAGCCTCCAGACTCTCCTGATGGTTTGTTATAATATATCAGTGTAGTATTGAGTTCAGAGCTTCATCAGATGTCTCCATCCCCGATTCCAATAAAATATAGTAGAATGCAGTGTTATGTCTGGTAAAATGCCAGACACATGATTAAAACCGGATGAAAGTCAATAAGGTCCATTAAGCTGCTTGGTGTCTGGCATACAATGGATTCACTGGTGCCCAGTGTGGTGGTGGTGTTTTTTTTTTTTTTTCAAGAAATACGCTTTAAATTATAAAGTGTCAGGACGACTTTTCAGTTTTATGCAAATAATGTCATTACTGTAAAATAAGACCAATTCAAGTCCAAGGCTATAGTATGGGGGTTCAAGTCCCTACCCGTGGATTCACTCTTGCCCTCCACTACATTTCTTGATGGAGCATACTGGTACCATGTGACCAACTACAAAAGGCATGTGTGCATATCATAGCAGGAAGAAAAGCAAACCATGAAAGAAAAACATTAGTAAGGTTGTAAGGAATCCCTATCTAGGTTAGTGCAACAGCACTTGAAGTACAGTGACCCACTGACCTACGATGGCCCCGACATACGATAATTTCGACATACGATGGCCTCTGAGGCCATCGCATGTTGAAGGTAGCATCAACGTATGATGCTTTTGTATGTTGGGGCCATCGCATAAACGGCTATCCAGCAGCGCAGACTGCTTCAGCTGCCCCGGATAGCAGTTTACAGTGCCCTGTGTGGTCCGCTGATGATCACTTACCTGTCCTCGGGGCTCCGGCGCGTCCTCTTCAGGATCCCCTGCATCCTCGGCGCTCTCCATCGTCATCATCACGTCGCACGCCGTCCCGTCATCCAATAGGAGCGGAGTGCATAGCGACGTGATGGCGGCGACGGAGAGCGAGGATTCGGGGGAAGCAGAGGCCTTGCTGGAGCGTCAGGGACTCCGTGACAGCGATGGAAGGCGACATCCAGGGCAGATGTGACAGTCCGGAGCGGCGGGGACATGTGAGTATAACCTCCAATACCAGTGGTCTTCAACCTGCGGACCTCCGGATGTTGCAAAACTACAACTCCCAGCATGCCCGGACAGCCGTTGGCTGTTCGGGCATGCTGGGTGTTGTAGTTTTGCAACATCTGGTGGTCTGTAGGTTGTAGACCACTGTCCTATACTTTACATTGCACGGATCCCTCAACATACGATGGTTTCAACAAACGATGTTCCATTTGGAACGGATTACCATTCTATGTTGAGAGACCACTGTACTAGAAGTTTCATCACTGTTTTTCTTTTTTGCAGGCCATTACTTAACACTTTATTCTCCAGATTAAAACTGGATCCACTCTTTGGCTTTCGAAGCTGTTCTAGAACAAATGTTCAGCTAGAAGACATGGGTTTCTTTGTTGAATTTAGATTGTTAGCTCACTAGGTCACCCCTGCAGAGACTTTACAGACTACCTGGTTACCCAGAATCCTAAACAGTGGGGACCAATAAGCCTCCTTTACATAAAATACATTTGACTTCATTGTGGTGTCGGTGAAGTGTCTGTTTTGAAGATTTCTACTTTATTTTATTTATTTATTTATTTTTTGCAATGTAGGTTTTCTTGGTGTTCATTTGTGTGCAGTTCTGTCTCAGCGGATTACTTTTTTCATGTTGCACTCATTGGTCCCTCATTTTGCAGCATTCGTTCTTTTGCCGGCTTACTGAGGACAAGAAATCTGAGAAATTCTTCAAAGTTTTCTTTGATCGGATGAAAGTGGCTCAACAAGAAATTAAAGCCACGGTGACCGTAAATACCAGTGACCTAGGGAGCAAGAAGCGGGATGAGGAGCAGTCTGAAAGGGAGACCCCGCACCGGAAGTCAGGTAGGAAAGTTATCTGGGTTTTTAATCCTTCCAAAGACTCTTGGCCAGAACATGGTAGACTTCTGCAACCAATCGTTTAAATTCATTTGCACAATATAGAGGGAAGTAACTTTGTAAATGGTAGGTAATATGGAAATGACGATTTTGTGCAGATTTATGTATTTCCATAGACCGATGTTTCATTACAAACCGATCCTGCAGTCATGTTTTACACTCTTCCATCTCTCCTACTTGTTACTGACATATGTTGCTGATACTAAGAAGTCTGGGACAGGTGAAGGGTGGTTTTACATGAGGATCAGACTGCACAGGGTTGGGATGTTGTCTGCCGCTCCTGTGAAGACTCTTGTCTCCATGGTAACAGACCTTTAATGGTCAAAGATTTTCCACAAAGACAATTGAAAAGTTACTTCAGTCTTTATTTTTAGGTGCATTAGAGCATAGTAAGGCTGCATTCACACCACAATCTGACCTTCCCGAAGCGCAGATATGATTTCAGAAGCTCAAATATACGGAGCCATTAACTATTGGGCTGTAGACCCGATCGTAGTCGGCTGGTGACTACGATCTGGCCATTTTCTCGGGATCCAATTTTTGACTCTGACTGAAAATCGTGGTGTGCCACGATTTTCTGTCAGTGTCAAAAATCTGACATGCTGAGAAAAGGACCAGTTTGTAGTCGCTATCTGACTTCGATCTGGTCCACAGCCCCATAATAGTTACTGCCTCCAATACTGTTCATTCACAGATACGATTTCTGAAGCTCAAATCGCCTGAAATTGTATCTGTGCATCAGACGTTCAGATCATGGTGTGAATGCACCCTAACATAGTTTGTAAGGTTGAAAAAAGTCTCTAAAAGTTAAACCTGAAACTCTATTGTATTGATCCAGAGGAAGGGGAAAAAAAACATATGGCTGACAGAGGTAAAATTCCTTCCTGACTCCTATATGGTGATCAGAATAAATCACTGGATCAACGTTTTACAATTGTGTGTGTGTCCCCTTGCTGGACAGAAAAACAGCTAAAAGTTGGTGTATAGACCCACATGAGTGCTTTGTCCACCAGGCCAGGGAGAACCACCATGTTGGCTAAGGGTAGCCTGCCTATCCCAGCCACTGCATCAGGAAGAGAGCAGAGGAAGAGATGACAGTGACGGGGTGTGACCTCTTTACCCTGCCCTAAACTCTATGTACTAGGGAATGATGCATCAATGTCTAATAGGAAGATTCTTATTGTTGCCAGTAGCAACAATCCAGAGCTCTGCTTTTTATTTTTCATATAATGAAAGCTGAGATGTGATTGGACCCCCCCCCCCCAATCCAGAGTCCTTGCTACCTCCTGTTCTCCAAACCCTCTGCCACTCTTTTTTGCGTTGCATTTTAGGACAACGGCTGAATTGCGCCTCTGTCCAACACAAGTTATTTATCAGCCTTCAGTGAGATGTATGTACCCCAGAATCATGCTAATAAATACAATATGTCCCACAAAAACAAACACTCATGAAGGGGACCAAAAAAGGTTAATTACAACTGACCAAGTGACCCTTGGACTAAAAAGGTTGCGCATCTCTGCCCTTTATTATCAATTTTATGCAGGCCTACCATGTCCTGCAGAAATAGGTTTGGGATGTATGAGGTAAGAGAAACTATAAATTAATCTTTTATTTTATTTATTTTCCCTCCTCCTCATCAGTGCGAGAAGAAAGCACACAAATTACAGAGGAGGCCAAAGAACAGCTTCTAGAGGCTTCTGTTGCCACCAAGAAAGCTTTCAGCACTTTCCGGCGGGAGGCAGACCCTGATGATCACTTCTCTGCTGGGGATGGCGGCCTGACTGTTTCAGAGAAAGGAAGAGATGAGCTGGAGATGAGTGCGGTCATCACCATTATGCAGCCAATCCTACGGTTCTTGCAGCTACTTTGCGAGAACCATAACCGGGACCTACAGGTGAGCAAACCTGTGCTAACAGTATGGCATTAGGTCTTCCTCAGCCATGAAAATGTTTGCCTTGGCTGTATGTTTTGTAGTTAATGGAGTATATTCAGAGCAACGTCTTGTTACCAGTGGCGACCTCAGGGATCTGTTCTGGGGCCACTTCATTTGATATCTTTATCAGTGATATTGCAGAAGGTCATGATGGTAAGGGATTGGTCTTTTTTCCGATGACACAAGATTTTACAGGGTTGATGTTCCTTGAGGGATATACCAAACCGAAAAGGATTTAGGTGAACTAGAAAAAAGGTGCAGAAGAGTGCAAGATAATTCACCTTGGACATGAAAACCCAAGGGTGGAATATAGCATGTGATGCAGTCCTAACCTCATCTAAAGAAAGGGATTTAGTGGTCTTTCTTTTGAAGACTTTAGGTAGACAATGTCATAGAGCTGCAGGAAATGCTAGCCGAATGCTTGGGTGTATAGGGAGAGGTATTAGTAGTAGAAAGAGGGAAGTGCTCATGCCGCTGTACAGAACACTGTGTATCTCTAATATAATATATATATATATATATATATATATATATATATATATATATATATTATATTATATTATATTATATTATATTATATTATATTATATTATATTATTTATATATATATATATATTATATTTTAATTATTATTAATATATATATATATATTATATTTTAATTATTATTAATATATATATATATTATATTTTAATTATTATTAATATATATATATATATTATATTTTAATTATTATTAATATATATATATATATATATATATATAATATATTTTAATTATTATTAATATATATATATATATATATATATATATATATATATATATATATATATATATATATATATATATATAATTTAATTATTATTAATATAAAAAAAAATTCTCCCAGAGTTAGTGTCGTACTGAATGGTTAAAGACATGTTTGGTAGCATGCTGAAATAAATAATGCCAGGACAATAGGAAGTTTCTGCAATCTTGAAGAGAATAGCGTTTTGTGGTTCTCATTTTCTTTTGTATATTACAGAATTTCTTACGCTGCCAAAATAACAAAACCAACTACAATCTGGTCTGCGAGACCCTGCAGTTTCTTGACTGCATCTGTGGGAGCACAACTGGTGGCCTTGGCCTTCTGGGTCTATACATCAATGAAAAGAATGTCGCTCTAATTAACCAGACGCTGGAGAGCTTAACAGAGTACTGCCAAGGACCGTGCCATGAAAATCAGGTGATAATGGAGGGTGGGGGGAGGCACCGCCCAGGAGACAGAATGCTGTTGTCTTCATACCGAATTATTATTTATTTATTTTTCTCAATGATTCCTAGATGCAATTGGCTCCTTAGCTTTGTACCAATCCAGTTCACTTTTATGCAGGTTTTATTACATAACTGGGCTGACACTGGGACATGTTGCACGTGTTGGGTGATTTCCTGGAACTCTGTGTAACTCTGCTGTTATGTAACATGTTTCTCAGGGTGCTGGGACACGCCTCAGGCTGCAAGGCGGCACAGTGTGTGCTTCGAAAGCTGGATCACATGAACTGGTCTGGCTCTGTACCTCTGGCACCAGCTATCCTGATATAGTGACCACAGTATAATCCCAGTCCAGGCACTGGGCTTGATGCTTGACGGACTGTGGAATGTCTAAATTCTATTCTTTGCTACAAGTGTTATGCAGGACCTGCAACAATGTGTACTTATAATAATCTGATCACCTCTTCATCTGCAGAACTGCATAGCGACCCATGAGTCTAATGGCATAGATATCATCACGGCGCTGATCCTAAATGACATTAACCCTCTGGGCAGGAAAAGGATGGACTTGGTGTTAGAGCTCAAGGTGGGGATTTTGCTTGAACTTTTTCTTCATCCTGATGCACGTCATCCACTTCTGCATTTGTTTTGTAATGTGTTCACTAGATTATAAAATAAACTTAAATTAAAATAAAATGAATCACTAAAGGGGATGAGGATGGATGAGGATGGATGATGGAGGATGATTCATAAAATCTTTAGAGACTTGCCGTATTTTTCGCCCTATAGGACGCACCGGCGTATAAGACGCACCCAATTTATAGGTAAAAAATTTAGATTTTTTAACCCTATAGTGGTCTTCAACCTGCGGACCTCCAGATGTTGCAAAACTACAACTCCCAGCATGCCAGGACAGCCGTTAGCTGTCCGGGCATGCTGGGAGTTGTAGTTTTGCAACATCTGGAGGTCCGCAGATTGAAGACCACTGCATAGGAGGTAATACTCGCGTGTCACCGCTGCCCTGGATGCCGCTCAATCGCTGTCACCGTGTCCCCGTCACTCCGGAACGTCTCTGCTGCCGGCCGGGTATCCTCGCTCTCCGTCGTCACCATCACGTCGTTACGCACGCCAACGCACGTACGCGACGACATGATGACGAGGAAGGAGAGTGCCGGCCATACAGGGGATCCCTGAACGGAGAAGACACTGAGGAGGCAGGTAAGGTCCCTCCCGGTGTCCTGTAAGCACTAACCCAGCCATTCAGTCGGGCTGTTCGGGACCGCCGCAGTGAAATCGCGGCGGTCCCGAACAGCCCGACTGAACAGCCGGGTTAGTGTCACTTTCCCTTCAGACGCGGTGGTCAGCTTTGATCGCCGGGTCTGAAGGGTTAATACAGGGCATCACCGCGATTGCCGTTGATGGCCGCAGGGACCGCCGCGATAGGGGTGTATTCGCCGTATAAGACTCACCGACTTTTTCCCCCCAGTTTTGGGGAAGAAAAAGTGCGTCTTATACGGCGAAAAATACGGTAAGTTTTTTTTTTTTTTATATATGATTTTTAAATTAGACACAGGAGGGTACAGCACTGAAATATTGTTTTACAATCTTGAAACCACATCATAGAAGTACTAAGCGCTGAGGGTCTAACCTAAAGTGTATCGGTATAGCTCCATAAATAGCTTAAACCAAAAAGAAAAGAAACGAGCCATTGCTACTGAAAAAAATCTTATAACCTTTATTTAGAATACCGTTAAAAAAGGTCACCAGATGTGACTATGATGAAGTATACCGTATATACTCGAGTATAAGCCGAGTTTTTCAGCACGATTTTTCGTGCTGAAAACACCCCCCTCATAACTGCCTGACGTTGCCTTGACGACGAAGCACAGGGAAGTTCGTTCCTGCGCATGAAGGTCCCTGTGCGTCGTCGTCAAGGCAACGTCACTAGTCCAGGGCCAGACCCGGAGAAGAGGGCCCCCCCCCCGGTGAAGATGGACAGCCCGGAAAGACTAACCCTCCCCACCGGACCGTCCCTGCAGCATACATAGCCCGGACCAGCCGGGCACCCTTCCTTCCCACCGAGGGGAGCGGAGTAGAAAACTAAAGGGGGGGGGGGGGGGGATGGAGGTCTATATGATGACGAAGGCTGCAGTGGTCTTCAACCTGCGGACCTCCAGATGTTTCAAAACTACAACTCCCATCATGCCCGGACAGCCGATGGATGATGTATTTCCCACCCTAGGCTTAGTAGAGTCAATAACTAGAGATGAGCGAACTTACAGTAAATTTGATTCGTCACGAACTTCTCGGCTCGGCAGTTCATGACTTTTCCTGCGTAAATTAGTTCAGCCTTCAGGTGCTCCGGTGGGCTGGAAAAGGTGGATACATTCCTAGGAAAGAGTCTCCTAGGACTGTATCCACCTTTTCCAGCCCACCGGAGCATCAGAAAGCTGAACTAATTTATGCAGGAAAAGTAATCAACTGCCGAGCCGAGAAGTTCGTGACTAATCGAATTTGCTGTAAGTTCGCTCATCTCTATCAATAATGTTTCCTCGGTTTTTGGCGTGAAATTAGGGGCCTCTGCTTATATTCGGGTCAGCTTATACTCGAGTATATACGGTAAGTCAGGAAAAACAGATATAAAATACAAAGCAAAGTCCCAGACGGTGCGGACAGGTGTTTATCATTGGTAAGTGAGATGGCTTCATATGCGATGTTTTACACCAACGATGTAGTGGATCATGTATTAGTGAGCAGTCAGCTAGATACTAGGTAGAGGGTTGGTTGTTTGAACCCCCCCCCCCCCCCCCCCCCCCTATTTTCCACTATATATAGACTATTGAGCCTTCAACTACTGTCTCCACCTCACAGGTTATGTGTTATACTGTTTGCCATTTGGCTGAAGACCTTTTTCACGTGTCCCACCAACGTATTTGGGTTTGATACTCTGTACACATTCATTGCATTGCTTTGTATTTTAGATCTGTTTTTTCTGACTTATACTTCATCATGGTCACATCTGGTGACCTTTTTTAATGGTATTATAACTAAAGGTGATAACATTTTTTTTCAGTAGCAATGGCTCTTGTTTGTTTTCTTTTTGGTTTAATGATTTTTAAATTGGTATAATTTTTTATTTTATTTTCTAAAACAAAGATTAATTTTACAATCTAGTACAGGAACAATGTGCTTGTGCGCCCAGACTGGTACATTGTACAGAGGGCACTTTGCATCCCCATAGTACTCTATATTACAGATCCACAAGATTAAGCTGGTGCTTCTCAATTAGTCAAATTCCGAACCTGCTGCCTGTGCCAAGGCTTTGTTACTAAACAGGAACTTGGATTGAACGTTTACATAGCCAGTGCTTGGCACAACGCTGTGGTTATGTAACTCTGTAATGATACCTGTCTGCAGAGAGAGCGCATTGTTACCAGTGGACGTGGCAAGTGAAATCAGGTGCCCAAAGGCCTGAAGTGACACTTCAGGGATCCGCCTTTGTCTGGGGCAGCAAGCAAAAACTTCATGAATTCCCTCCCTCCTCGCAGCACATACCAACCAGTCCTCTTCAGATATTTGTATACAATGTATTATGTACATATACATTTCCTCATCTTTCTGGAAACCACATGAATTTAGCTGCAAGTAAGAAATGAATTCCTATTTCAATAGAAAGCGACCGATTTTGATAAGTTGTGATGGCAATAATTCTTCCAATGTGGCCCCCACCCTAGCCCGGGAGGGTTTCTATAGAGGCAGCCAAGGCTTGTGCATAACTTGCCAAGATTTATTTACGGTACTTTCTCGAAATAAAGCGCATTCATATAATATCCCTGAAGGGCATTTAGCCCCTAAACTAATGTCCTTGTTAAAGCACTGTATTCTGAGGAACCATTATGACTGTGATGGGATGGTCACCTAGCTTTCCTAGGAGCCTGAATGACTGTTAGTGCTACATATTTATGAAGGTTAACGGGTGCTGCGTCTGTGTGTGGCACTAAGCCAACCTTTTACTCCAGACTACAGGACATATATGTGAGATGTAATGGTGATGTCACGACTCCGCCCCCTGTGTGAAATCATGCCCCGCCCCCTCAATGCAAGTCTATGGGAGGAGGCGTGACTGCCGTCACGCCCCCTTCCATAGACTTGCATTGAGGGGGTGGGGCGTGACCTCACACTGAGGCGGAGTCGTGACGTCACGATCTTCCATCCCCGTGGTCAAGAGCCAGGCCCTCCAGTGCTTCCGGAGCAGTAACAGGTGGGTGCTGCGTGCTATATTGCGGGGGTCCCCAGCGGCGGGACCCCCGCGATCCTTTGGATAGCGGATAAGATGTCTAGGGGTGAAGTACCCCTTTAATGTTACATTGTGCAGCTTATAGTTTGCATACTATGGGGGAGATTTATCAAAACCTGTGCAAAGGAAAAGTTGCCCAGTTGCCCATAGCAACCAATCGGATCGCTTCTTTCATTTTGCAGAGGCCTTGATAAAAATGAAAGAAGTGATCTGATTGGTTGCTATGGGCAACTTTTCCTCTGGACAGGTTTTGATAAATCTCCCCCTATGCATCTATCTTGAACACTAACAGAAGTAGTCCATTGTACAGGATGAGACATTATGTGACAATAGACATCAGTCTCCTGTGTATTTGTGAAGGGGATGACCGTGATTTTTCACCTGTTATGTAGAAAACATAGTCCTCTTGTGTTACAGAACAATGCTTCCAAGCTGCTGCTGGCCATCATGGAGAGTCGTCATGACAGCGAGAACGCAGAGCGGATCTTGTATAATATGAGACCAAAGGAGCTGGTAAGTGATCAATATTAACCACATTTTGTAAAGCCATATTATTCCTATTTTTATTTAATTTTTCTAAAACAAGGTCCCCTTTTACCTGCTATGATTTTTCAAACCACAGATGAACATGGCATGGAAATCAGGTGGTATGATCCGTTGCTTCAAAAATTGTGACCAAGGATCTGATAGACCAGTGTTTCCAAACCAGAGTACCTCCAGCTGTTGCAAAACTACAACCCCAAGGATGGCCGGACTGCCATATGCCCAACAGGCATGCTGGGAGTTTTAGTTTTGAAATAGTTGGAGGCACCCTGGTTGGGAAACACTGTGATAAAAATGTCCTCGCTTTAATGACTCTTACCAGTAAAACCCCCGTCGTGGAAATTTTTTTGCATGGTTTCCCAACCAGGGTGCCTCCAACTGTTGCAGAACTACAACTCTTAGCATGCCCGGTGGGCATATGGCAGTCCCTGGTGGGGAAACACTGTGATAGAAGTTTCCATGCTTTAAAATATTACACGATGGGGGTTGTACTGGAAAGCATCATGAAGTGTCATAGCTGCTGTATCTGAGCTTGTGTGTGATACTGTCTGCTGAGTTGGAGTAACGAAGCCATGCTACTGTCCACTGTGTTGCGGCATCTAAACCCATGTGTCATGCAATCTGCGTAGATCATTGCTTGCCAACCAGGGTGCCTCCAGCTGTTGCAAAACTAAAACTTCCAGCATGCCTGGACAGCCGTTGGCTGGGAGTTGTAGTTTAGCAACAGCTGGAGGCACCCTGGTTGGGAAGCACAGGCGTAGATGCTTGTGGCTTAAGGGTATGTTCACACTGCGGAATTCCGTGTAGTGAACATTCCCATCAGTGTGAATGGGTCTTCCGCAAGACCCGTTTACACTGCGGAATTTTTGCAGCAAAGATGTTCCTCACAAAGAACATGTTCATTCTTTTGAGTGGAATTCCGAGAGTATTTCATAGCAGTCAATGGTGATGGTGCAGTGCCCCGTGGTCCTACCGCCAAAGTATCTTCAACGGCTGACGGCATCTCTTTTTAACGGAATTTTGCGAGCTGAGATTCCGCATTGTGAACATACGCTAAAGGGGAACTCCGGTGAAAATTTTTTTTCAAATCAACTGATGCAAGAAAGTTACAGATTTGTAAATCACTTCTACTCTGCTCAAAAAAATAAAGGGAGAACTTAAACACAATGTAACTCCAAGTTCATCACACTTTTGTGAAATCACACTGTCAATCATTCAGTGTTGCTTCCTGATTGGACAATCAATTTCACATGCTGTTGTGCTAATGGAACAGACAACAGGTGGAAATTATAGGCAATTAGCAAGACACCCAGAATAAAGGAGTGGTTCGGCAGGTGGTGACCACAGACCACTTCTCAGTTCCTATGCTTCCTGGCTGATGTTTTGGTCCCTTTTGAATGCTGGCGGTGCTTTCACTAATGTGGGTTGTAGACTCCTCCGTCTCATGCTACCACTAAAGTGGCAAAAAGGTTTGCTATGTCCAGAGCATGGAGGTGCTACCAGGAGACGTGGAGGAGGCTGTAGGAGGGCAACAACCCAGCAGCAGAACCGCTACCTCCACCTTTGTGCAAGGAGGAGCAGGAGGAGCACTGCCAGCACTCATGCACATTTGTGGCCTGTTGGAGGTCATTTTGCAGTGTCCACTCAGACGGTCAGAAACAGACTCCATGAGGGTGGTATTAGGGCCCGACATCCACATGTGGGGGTTGTGCTTACAGCCCAACACCGTGCAGGACGTTTGGCATTTGCCAGAGAACACCAAGATTGGACAGTTCTTAAAATGGCGAATTAGCCAGAGTAGGAGAAAATCCCCATAGCAAACATATGCTGCTCTGGACAGTTCCTAAAATGAAGTGAGATGTCAGCAGAGAGCACTGTGTAGTATTCAGCAGCTAATAGGTACTCGAAGGATTTAAGATTTTTTTTAATAGAAGTAATTTACAAATCTGTTTAACTTACTGGCACCAGTTGATTTAAAAAAAAAAAAACTGAGTACCCCTTTAAGGACATTACATCAAAGTTGGATCAGCCTGTAGTGTGGTTTTCCACTTTGATTTTGAGTGTGACTCCATATCCAGACCTCCATGGGTTGATAAATTTGATTTCCATTGATAATTTTTGTGTAATTTTGTTGTCAGCACATTCAAGTATGTAAAGACGAAAGTATTACATACGATTAGTTCATTCATTCAAATCTAGGATGTGTTATCTTAGTATTCCCTTTATTTTTTTTTGAGCAGTGTATTTAAAATTCTTAACCCTTCCAGTACTTATCAGCTGCTGTATACTACAGAGAAATTTGTGAAGTTCTTTCCAGTCTGACCACAGTGCTCTCTGCTGACAACTCTGTCCGTGTCAGGAACTGTCCAGGGCAGGAGAGGCTGCGGGCCAGGCAGGAACCGGACAGGCACCCCATGCAAATGCCCATCCCCCAAACCGGCCCCCCAGGCCCCCCCCCCCCATGTCAGAGATCGCCGCAAATCACCAGTGAATTAACAGCGGCGATTCTGGGTCATACGGGTCTCTGGTTATCGAGAAAATAAGGAGGATCGGGGTTGTCCACGATCCCCCCCCCCCCCCCTGAAGGGATAGGAGTGAGATGGCAGGGGGGCCACCCCTCCTATCCCTTCTGTTGGTCATCAAGAAGCGATGACCAATAGCAGATCGGGGACGGGAGGGTTAACTTTCGCTTTCCCCGTTCTGCCCACCCACAGTATGCCGGGCAGAATGGGGAAACATATGAGGACCAGCGCCGAAGCCCATTAACCAATCGGCAGCAGTGATCGGCGGCAGAAGCCAGTGAGCCTAGCAACATCTGGAGGGCTACAGTTTGAGACCACTATACAGTGGTCTCTAAACTGTACCTCTCCAGATGTTGCAAAATTACAACTCCCAGCATGCCCAGACCGCTGTTTGGGCATGCTGGGATTTGCAGTTTTGCAACATCTGGAGGGCCAGAGTTTGGAGATCACTTTGCAATGGTCTCTAAACTGTAGCCCTCCAGATGTTGCAAAAATGCAAATCCCAGCATGCCCAAACAGCGGTCTTGGCATGCTGGGAGTTGTAGTTATGCAACAGCTGGAGGTACGCAACTACATCTCCCAGCATGCCCTTCTGTGATTAGTACATGCTGGGAGTTGTAGTTTTGCAACAGCTGGAGGCACACTGTTGTAAAATACGGAGTTAGGTAACAGAACCTAACTGAAGGTTTTCCAACCTGTGTACCTCTTGCTGTTGCAAAAGTAAAACCCATCATGAATGGCCTGTCAGTACATGCTGGGAGTTGTAGTTTTGAAACAGCTGGGTACATTCACACGGGCAGGTGAGTTTCCTGCTTCAAGCATGAGCAGTGGCAAATTCTTCGCCGCAGCGCAAACTCCTAGCAGGAAACTCACTGTAAACCTCCGCCCGTGTGAATGTACCCTAAAAACACTACACTAACACATAATAAAGGGTAAAACACTACATATAAACCCCCTTACACTGTCTCCTCCCCCTCCCCCCCCCCCCCCCCCAATAAAAATGTATGGCAGTGTTTCCAAAACTGAGCCCCCAGCTGTTGCAAAACAACAACTCTCAGCATTTCCAGACAGCCGCTGACTGTCCAGGCATGCTGGGAGTTTAGCAACATCTGGAGGCACCCTGTTAGGGGTATTCTACGCCAGTGATTCCCAGTGTCCACCCCTATGCAATCCCTAATTTAGTCCTCAAATGCGCATGGCGGTCTCAAGTTGGAGCCCTGTTGTATTTCAAGGAAACAGTTTAGGGCCACATATGGGGTATTTCCGTACTCGGGAGAAATTGCGCTACAAATTTTGGGGGGGCTTTTTCTCATTTTACCCCTTATGAAAAGGAAAAGTTGGAGGCTACACCAGCCTGTTAGTGTAAAAATGAATTTTTATACCAACATGTTGTTGCCCCATACGTAATATTTTTACAAGCGTTAAAACGAAAAAAGACCCCCAAAAATTTGTAATGCAATTTCTCCTGTGGGGACATGTGGGTATAAAATGTAAAATGCTCTGCGGGCGCACAACAAGGCTCAAGAGTGAGAGCGCACTATGTTCAGTTGAGGCCTATTTTGGTGATTTGCACAGGGGTGGCTGATTTTACAGCGGTTCTGACATAAACACAAAAAATTTATACCCACATGATACCCAATTTTGGAAACTACACACCTAACAGAACATAACAAGGGGTAAAGTGAGCCTTAACACCCCACAGGTGTTTGACAAAGTTGGATGGGAAAATGAAGAAAACATTTTTTTCCCTTAAATGCTGGTGTTACCCTAAATTTTTCATTTTCACAAGGGAAAATAGGAATAAAGCCCCCCAAAATTTGTAACCCCATTTCTTCTGAGTAAGAACATACCCTATATGTAGATGTAAAGTGCTCTGCTGGCACACTACAATGCTCAGAAGAGAAGGAGTGCCAATGGGCTTTTGGAGAGAAAATTTGTCCGGAATTGTAGGCCCCGTGTGTTTACAAAGCCCCCACAGTGCCAGAACAATGGATGGAAGGTGTAATGTAATAAGGGGTACAATGAGCATTTACGCTCCCAAAGGTGTCTGACAGATTTTTGGAACAGTCGAACAGTGTGCTGTGCAAATGAGAAATTACATTTTCTTTTTCACGGACCAAAGAACTGTCAAACGCCAGTGGAGTGTAAATACTCACTGCACCCCTTATTAAATTGAGGGGTGTAGTTTGCAACATGGGGTCACATGTGGGGGGGTCCACTATGCTGGCACCACGGGGGGCTTTGTAAACGCACACTGACCTTGACTTCCATTCCAAACTCTCTTTCCAAAAGCCCAATGGCGCTCCTCCTCTTCTGAGCATTGTAATGCGCCAGCAGAGCACTTGACGTCCACACATGGGGTATTTCCATACTCAGAAGAGAGAGGAGAAAATTACCCCCAAAATTTGTAACCCCATTACCCCTTGTAAAACTTGGAGGAAAAAAGTGTTTTAGTGAAAAAAACGCATCGAACTTTAACAAAAAGTCATCAAACAGGTGTTAAGGCTCCCTGTACCACCTGTTACTTTCCTTGAGGGGTGTAGTTTCCAAAATAGTATGCCATGTGTTTTTTTTGCTGTTCTGGCACCATAGAGGCTTCCTAAATGTGACATGCTCCCCCCCCCCCCCAAAAAAAAAACCTTTTTCAGCTAAATTTGCTTTCCAAAAGCCAAATGTGCCGCCTTCTCTTCTGAGCATTGTAGTTTGCCCGCAGAGCATTTTACGTCCGAACATGGGGTATTTCCATACTCAGAAGAGATGCGGTTAGAAATTTTGGAGGGCATTTTCTCCCAGGGGGTTCTGCTGTTCTGGCACCATAGGGGCTTCCTAAATGTGACATGCCCCCCAAAAACAATTTCAGAAAAATTCACTCTCTAAAATCCCATTGTCGCTCCTTCCCTTCTGAGCCCACCGAACAATTGACCTACACGTATGAGGTATTTCCTTACTCGAGAGAAATTAGGTTACAAATTTTGAGGACTTTTACCCCTTGTAAAAAATTCAAAAACTGGGTCTATAAGAACAGGAATGTAAAAAATTAAGACTTTGAATTTTCTTCTTCACTTTGCTGCTATTCCTGTGACACACCTAAAGGGTTAACACACTTACTGAATGTCATTATGAATACTTTGAGGGGTGCAGTTTTTATAATGGGGTCATTTATGGTGTATTTCTTATATGAAGGCCCTTCAAATCGACTTCAAACCTTAACTGGTCCATGAAAAATATTGATTTTGAAAATTTTGTTGAAAATTGCTGCTGAACTTTGAAGCCCTTTGATATTTTCCAAAAGTAAAAACATGTCAAATTTATGGTGCAATTATAAAGTAGACATATTGTATAAATTCAGGTAGAAAAACAGACATGGTGCACATCTACAATATTGACATATTGTATATATGAATCAATATATACCGTATTTATCGGAGTATAACACGCATTTTTTTTTAGGCTAAAATTTTTAGCCTAAAGTCTATCTGCGTGTTATATGCCGATAAGCCGCTGCAGTTCAATGATTTAAAGCGGGCGCTTTAAATCAATGAACTGCAGCGGCTTTTGCAGGTGCAGAGACCTGCCTTCGCTGCCGGCTTCTCTGCCCATGCCTGTCCTGGGGTCCAGAGACTGCCGGTGCCGCTGCCCTGTTGCCTCCCCCATCCCCGGTTGTATAATTACCTGTTGCCGGGGTCGGGTCTGCGCTGCTTCTGGCGTCCCCTGTGTCGTTGCTACGTGCTGCACCGCGCTGCAGAATGACGAGTGAATTCACGTTGAAGTCACTCGTCATTGCGTCTCGCAGCGCATAGCAACGTCGCAGGGGACGCCACACCGGAGGCCAGAAGCTGCGCGGACCTGACCCCGGCAACAGGTAATTATAAAACCGGGGATGGGGGAGGCAACGGGGCAGCGGCGCCATCAATGGGTGCCGCTGCCCCTTCTCTCCCCCTGGCTATCGGCGCCACTGCCCCATTGCTGGCGCCGCTCCTCTCCCCCTCGCTATCGGCGCCGGCAATGGGACAGCGGCGCCGATAGCCAGGGGGAGAGAAGCGGCGGCAGCAGGGCTCTAGACCCCAGGAAAGGCAGGGGGAGAGAAGCGGGAAACGACTACCTCTCTCCCCCTTCCTTTCCTGGGGGCTTCTGCGGGGTCAGAAACAGTGTATCGGGGTATACACATGCGCGCGCACACACGCACCCTCATTTTACCAAGGATATGTGGGTAAACTTTTTTTTTTACCCAAATATCCTTGGTAAAATGAGGGTGCGTGTTATAGGCAGGTGCGTGGTATCCCCCGATAAATACAATAATTTATTTGGAATGTCCATTTTCCTTACAAGCAGAGAGCTTCAAAGTTAGAAAAAAAGCAAAATTTTTAATTTTTTCATGAAATTTGGGATTTTTTTCACCAAGAATTGATGAAAGTATCGACGAAAATTTGCCACTAACATAAAGTAGAATGTCGAGAAAAAACTCTCTGAATCATAATGAAAGGTAAAAGCAACCCAGAGTTATTAATGCTTAAAGTGACAGTGGTCAGATGTGCAAAAAAAGCTCTGGTCCTACAGTGAAAATTGGCCTGGTCCTTAAAGGGTTAAGCACAAGAAGTTTCCCCACAATTTTGTTCATATTCTATTGTTTATATTTTAAACTCTGCATCTTTTCCCATTGCATAGAAATAATGTGGTTCCTATTTGTTCTCAGGTGGAGGTGATAAAGAAGGCTTATCTACAGGGGGAGGTGGAGTTTGACGATGGAGAGAGCTGTGAGGATCACGCTGCTTCTCCCCGCAATGTTGGGCACAATATTTACATCCTGGCACATCAGGTGGGCTTCTTATATAAGCACACGAGGTGTTGGCTGTTGTGTCAGCCTCACCATGGACACGGTGTCCCAGTATTGTAAGGTTGTGGGTGTGCCAGCTCCTGCACATGTAGTCAGCCATGCCCAGTGATACACGGGTAGAGCTGCGCAGCTTCCACACTGGGCGCTTATCCAGGGATTTCACAGGAACTCTGCTGCACTGAGCAAGAACTAAAGGCAATCTGTGTGGGTTAATGTTCAGCTTATAATAAAATAATAAAAATCCCCTTGACCTGTTCTGGGGTTGTGGTCTCTATGGTTACACCTTGTGGTTATCTGAGCTGCTTAATAACAGAAGGAATAGGAATTTATTTTAAAGTATTTCTTCACATGCATTGGCCTGATATTCGTTATCCTCAGTCCCATTTATAAGAAGTGTGTTAAAGCTTATCTATTGATTTTACTCTTACAGGGATTATCTAGGAATGGAAAACACAGCAAATTTTCATCCAAAAACAGCGACACATCAGTCTTAAGGCTGTGTGTGGTATTACAGCTTGGCTTAATTTTTTTTTAAATTTTTTTTTAAATTTTTCTTTCTCTTTTTAGAAATCTGCATTGTTTTTCTATTCCTGGATAACACTTAAAGGGGTACTCTGCGGCTCAGCGTTTGGAACTAAATTATCCGAATTCTTAGAGACTGCGCTGGGAGCTCGTTACTTCATAGCCCCTCACATCACGCCCTGCCCCCTCAATGCAAGTCACGCCCCCTCCCATAGACGTGCATTGAGGGGGCGGGGAGTGATGTCATGAGAGGCGGGGCTCTGACGTCATGAGCTCCCGGCTCTAGGCATTCAGAACATTTTGTTCTAAACGCTGAGCAGCGGAGTACCCCTTTAAGGGTGCTGACAATGTATTAGGACAGAGTGATTTTAGGGCTCTCCCTCTTATTCGGCCACGGTACACAGCTATTTCTCATTATTTGAATTTAAGGGGAGCACAGGAAGCAGTTTAAGCATTTACTCGGCATCTTCAGTTTACAGTGCTTCTTTGAAATTTATAAGCGGCCACTCATTAGAAAGTAGAGATACCGAGGGGTGCGGAAGTCCTGTCTGTTGGAGCAGAGGAGCCGGCAGCTGGGATTTCTGTTGTCTCCTTAGTACACCCTGCAGTTTTTCTGTCACTTTCCAGCACAGGCAGCATTACTATACCATCCTGCTCTGATGGGAGAGAAGACACTGCGGGAAGAGCAGAACTGTGAGGGATAATTTAAATTGGGGTGTGTTTTTTTTTTAAATGGTGGCAGCCCTAACTACTATTTGTGTATGCCTAACCGGCCATAAAAGGTCAAGAATTTTAGGTAGGTGAATTACTTATGCACAAACCACTATGACTCCATAAATATTTAGGGGTCCAATATTTTAACATCTTTTTGTGTATGTGTTAACCTCAGCCCATATTTACTCTGTGCCGCTTAGAACTAGATGCTGGTTGGAAACCATCAAGAATTAGGCTAGCTGCTGCTGACAGATGTTATGTGATGAATTATGATGGCATCCCGCTGTTGATACAGTTGCTATGAGTTGCCTCATCATTTCCTGAGACTAGTAAAGATCTAGATAGAAGTATGTTACCACATGCTGGTATTGATGTACCAGAAAGCTCCTAGATCTGCATCTATTAAATTGTAGAAAATGCAAAAAAAAAGTAAAATGTCTACTAAACTGTGTGGGTTTTAACCCATATTATGTGAATATGATTCACTTTAATGCCAGGGAGGCTACATTGCTGTAAAACAGCAGGTATGAACATGTCCTGATGAATAGAGATCTGTCAATGGCAACTTCCTGTTTTCAGGTAGCAACATAATTAGTTTTTTTGTCTTGTACTATAAAAATGAACTTTCTCGGTCGGCTCCATTGGGGGACACAGACCGAGGGTATATCTTGCTGACACTAGGCATACAAAAAGAAAGTCTGCCCCTCCTGGCAGGATATACCCTGCATACTGACTCTGAGCTAATCAGTTGTAGCTTAGTGTCAGTAGGAGGCAGACACAGCTTTGGAGTTCTCCAGACCTGGTGTTCGTTTTTTTTTTTCTAGCTAGGGCCTGTATTTGGATTTTTTATTTTTATTTTTTCTCCTTTTTTCTTTTCTTGTTTTTAGGTGACGGTTCAGGAGCATGGCACTACCTGTTCCCCCATATGCGGTTAAGGGACACGGGGCATGGAGTATGATCCATTAACCCCTTCCCGCCATGCACTTGGGGTTGCACCTTGGGTCCGGGTCCCCCTAATCTCCCTGCTCCTCCTGCTGCTGCTGCAGACTGACATGACGCAGGTGACAATAGCTGGCCGAAGACATCCTAGGTGAGTGTGCGGGATAGGGCAAGTATGTAGCGGTCCTGACACTTGGGACCCCAGGAGGACTTCCCTAACTTTTTATTGGACTCTGGTGAAGGGATGCAGGCTCTGGGACTCTCAGTCTCCGGGAAGGTTGGGGTTAGCGGGGCAGCTCCCTCCCCCTCCCGGTGCCACTTACTTTGTATTGGCGCATCTTAAGCCAGGCGACAGTTATGCCCAGCAGCCCGGTCCTCAACACGTGTTCCGGCCCACCGACCGCGGTGTCTGTCAGCTGGGCTGCGGTCGTGCGGCCGGCCTTTTACTTTCATTTTAACTCGTTGCTCAGGCGAGTGGCGGGTGTTAAAGGGGTACGCCGGTGGTCAACGTGTTTTTCAATTTGTGACTTACCCTGTTTGTTTCATTTCTATTCTTGTTGTTTAGGCAACTCTATTTCCGTTCTTTGATGGCTTTTTATCCCCCACTTTGTTTTCCTATTTCTTGCTGTGCTGAAAACTACAAATCCCAGCATGCCTTGCTGGTTTGGGGCGGCTCCTTTTTTTGTTGGTTTGTTCCGCCCTTTACCCATCCTACTATTTTCCCGGGTCAGGCCCCTTATACACAGCACACTAATATAAATCAGCCTTGGCTGGGATACACTGGCATACACACACACACACACACACACAAAAGGGACTACAACTCCCAGCATGTGTCATTCAGGAGTCTTCAGTATAACACCAGCATGCTGCCTCTGTAGTCTCCTGGGGTTGTAGTTCACCACACCTCTGTAGGGCATACACCAGTGCTTCCCAACCAGGGTGCCTCCAGGTGTTGCAAAACTAAAACTCCCAGCATGCCCTGACTTCCTTTGGGCATGCTAGGAGTTGTAGTTTTGCAACAGCTGGAGGCACACTGGTTGGGAAACACTGGTGTAACATCATATGTATGCTGAATAGGCTAGAACAGTGTTTCCCAACCAGTGTGCCTCCAGCTGTTGCAAATCTACAACTCCCCCCCCCCCCCCTCCTCATATAGAGATCATTCCCAGTATGAGGTTTATTCCCCTGCAGTCCATACATCCCCAGCCCGTGCACCTTGTCATCCTCCCCTTCAGATAACACTTATCTTCTCTGTGTTCCTTCTCCTGTGCAGACCTGCGTCCTTAGAATACAGAGCAGGGGGAGGGGAGGTGAGTATCTGTGTACTCAGCTGGATGAGATGAGGGGTGTGGTTTATTTCTCTCATGCAGACAGAGAAAAAAATAAATAAAAGTTATGACCTCTTGTACACAACAGACTCAGAACTGTGGACAACAGTTAAAGAAAACTCTATGAACTACAGAACTTCCTGCCCAACAAACAGGTAAGCAAAACACACACATGCTGCCAAAACATATAACACACGTATATTGCAAAAACAAAAAAAAATTACAAAGATGATGCCATATAGTAAAAAAAAAATTAACCACCGAAGAACCCCTTTAATTGAGGCTGCGGCCTGCTTGGGTATCGGCTCCGCCCACTTCCTGTGGTTCGGGAGCCCACTTCCTGTGGTACTGTCCTGGTCCCTGAGACCGCCCTCCTCCCTGGTCAGTGCAGCTTGCACCTCCCCCTCCTCATCTTCCTGCTCTGCAGCGGCTAGTCACCGATGAACCTCTGCGTCTTCCAGTTCCTCCCGATCTGCTCTCCCAGGGTCCTCTCTGCCACCCCAATTTACGGTCTCTGCATGTAACGGCGTGGCGGTTGAAACCGTGGTTTTGAGAGCTTGAGGTTTCTACCAGCGTGATTCGCACCATGCTCCGGGCACATAAGCCTTCTTTCGCTAGGATTTACCATCCCACTTGGCGTGCCGATTTTCAGTAGTGGCACAGTCTGTTTCTCCGGTCATTTTTTTTTTTTCCTTTCCGTTCTCTTAAGGGTCAAGTGTCCGCTCTTTCTATTCTCTTTCAACGTCCGTTGGCTTTCAACGCTCACGTCCGTATCTTCCTGCAGGGTGTGGTCCATGCGGCTCTGCCGTACAGGTCTTCTACCCCACCTTGGGATCCCAACCTGGTGCTGGGCGCTTTGCGGGAGGCTCCATTCGAACCTTTCTGGGAAGCTTCTCTTAGCGTCCTTTCTTGTCCTCATTGCAACTACTTCCATTAGGAGGGTTTCCAAGCTGGCGGCTCTCTTGTTGTTCCCCTTTCTTGGTCCTTCATCAGGACAAGGTTTTCTTTCTGACACTTCCATCTTTCTTGCCCAAGGTGGCCGCCTCCTTTCACGTGAATGGGGGAGATCATTCTTCTTTTGTTTTGTCTGGCCCCATCCAATTCTAAGTAGCGTTCTGTTGTCTGGATGTTCTTTGAGCTGTCGGGTTCTATATTTCAGTCCCCTCCTCTTTCTAGTAGGGTGACTCCTTTGTGATTCCAGAGGGTCATCGCAAGGGGCTTCCAAGGTGACCATTTCACAGTGGATCTGTTCGGCCATCTCGGAATCGTACCGTCATAAAGGGAAGGTCTCACCTTTTTTCGGGTCACTGCGCATTCCACGTGTTCTGTTGGGGCTGCTTGGGCATTAGGGCTTCGGCCTTACAAGTGAGCAAAATTCACAAAATTCTACCAGATGCACACTTTTGCGTCCGCTGATGCTGGTTTGGGTTGCAAGGTATTGCAGTGGCCCAGTCTTCCGTCTGATTGTGGTTTGGGTATTTTTCCCACCCTGGGGACTGCTTTGGTAAGTCCCACGGTCTCTGTGTCCCAATTGGAGCCAACCGAGAAAAGTAGGTCTTTTTTTTATTTTTATGCTTACCTTTAAAATCTTTCTCGGAGGATCCATTGGGGGACACAGCACCCACCCATTTGTTTGTTGCTATGGTTCAGTTTTCTGTCCGAGGGGTTGTTTAGGTTTTTTTTTTTTTTTTGTCTGGTTACCTCGGACAACTGCTTGTTTCTTTCTCTCTCGGTCTTCTCCTACTGCATTGGGACTAAATTGATTAGCTTAGTCAGTAGGCGGGGTATACAGTCATGGCCGTAAATGTTTGCCACCCCTGAAATTTTTCTAGAAAATGACGTATATTTCTCACAGAGAAGGATTGCAGCAACACGTTTTGCTATACACATGTTTATTCCCTTTTGTGTGTATTGGAACTAAACCAAAAAAGGGAGGAAAAAAGCAAATTAGACATAATGTCACACCAAACACCATAGTGTCTTAGCGCACAGTGCCTTACATTTACGGCGAGGCTGTGATGCGAGCGCAGGAGATGCACTGGCTTCATTCCCGGCGGCTGTCAGCAGCCGCGGACCCGCCGGTAATGGCGGACATCAGCGATCGTGCTGAAGTCTGCCATTAAACCCTCAGATGCCGTGATCAATACAGATCACTGCGGCAGTGCGGCATTCATAATGGCTGATCTGATTGCCCGCGGCACTGCCGCTGGGATCAGATCAGCCAAGATGGCGGATGGAGGTCCCCCTCACCTGCCTCCGTCCATCTCTCGGGGTCTTCTGCACTGATCTGCCTTTCAGCAGACCAGAGCAGAAGATCGCCGATAATACTGATCAGTGCTATGCCCTATACATAGCACTGACCAGTATTAGCAATCTAATGATTGCTATAAGTAGTCCCCTATGGGGACTGAAAGTGTAAAATAAATGTAAAAAAAAGTTTTTAAAAAGTAAAAAAATGTGAACAATCCCCTCCCCACCCCTCTTTCCCCATGTTAATACAAAAAAAGCATAAAAATACGATAAATAATAAACCTATTTGGTATCGCCGTGTGCGTAAAAGTCCGAACTATAAATATATAATGTTAATGACCCTGTACGGCGTTAACGTAAAAAAAATTTTTTTTTTAAATGTCAGTTTTTTTTATAATAATAAATAAATTTGCAGTTTGATGTGACAAAAAAAAGCAATCAAAAAGTCATAAATGCAAATGTGGTACCAAAAGAAACTTCAGATCATGGCGCCAAAAATGAGCCCTCACACAAAGTTATATAAGAAAGTTAGAGGTGGTCAAAATAGGGCAATTTTAAACATAGATTTTGTAAAAAAAAGTTTGAGATTTTTTTAACAGCAGTGCAATAATAGAAAAGTATGTAACCATGGGTATCATTTTAATCATATTGACCCAGAGAATAAAGAAAACATTTAATTTTTACCGCAACGTGTACAATGCGAAAACAATGAGTGATGTCCTTAGAAAGTATATCTGGTAATGCAAAAAACAAGCCCTCATATGGGTCTGGGAATGGAAATATAAGAGTTATGAATTTTAGAAGGCGAGGAGGAAAAAACGAAAATGCAAAAATAAAATTGGCTGTATCCTTAAGGTCAAAATGGGCTGTGTCCTTAAGGGGTTAAGATCCCTCCACAGGTGTCCAATGGGATTTAGATCTGGACTCATTGCTGGCCACTTCAGAACTCTCCATTGCTTTGTTGCCATCCATTTCTGGGTGCTTTTTGATGTATGTTTGGGGTCATTGTCCTGCTGGAAGACCCAAGATCTCTGACGCAAACCCAGCTTTCTGACACTGGGCTGTACAGTGCGACCCAAAATCCGTTGGTAATCCTCAGATTACATGATGCCTTGCACACATTCAAGGCGCCCAGTTCCAGAGGCAGCAAAACAACCCCAAAACATAATTTAACCTCCACCATATTTCACTGTAGGTACTGTGTTCTTTTCTTTGTAGGCCTCATTCTGTTTTCGGTAAACAGTAGAATGATGTGCTTTACCAAAAAGCTCTATCTTGGTCTCATCTGTCCTCAAGACTTTTTCCCAGAAGGATTTTGGCTTACTAAAGTTCATTTTGGCAAAAAGTAGTCTTGCTTTTTTATGTCTGTCAGCAGTGGGGTCCTCCTGGGTCTCCTGCCATAGCTTTTCATTTGATTTAAATGTCATCAGTTTTCACTGACACGGATGGTCCCTGAGCCTGCAGGACAGCTTGAATATCTTTGGAACTTGTTTGGGGCTGCTTATCCAACATCTGGACTATCCTGCGTTATCACATTTTATAAATTTTTGTTTCTTCCGTCCACGCTCAGGGAGATTAGCTACAGTGCCATGGGTTGCAAACTTCTTAATAATGCTGTGCGCTGTGGACAAATGCAAATCTAGATTTCTGGAGATGGACTTGAGAACCAAAAATTTTGGATAAATATCAACAATTTCACGGTTACCAGTCCTCAGGCAGTTCTCTTCTCCTCCTTTCTGTTGTCCATGCTTAATTAGTATGGCACACACAGACACACAATGCAAAGACTAAGTGAACTTCTCTCCTTTTTATCTGCTTTCAGGTGTGTTTTTTTTTTTTTTTTATATTGCCCACACCTGTTACTTGCCCAAGGTGTGTTTAAAGGAGCATCACATGCTTGAAACAGTCTTATTTTCCCACAATTTTGACAGGGTTCCAATGTTTTTTCAAGCCCATTTTGGGGGTTTGGTGTGACATATGTGTCCAATTTGCATTTTTTTTCCCTCCTTTTTTGGTTTAGTTCAAATACACACAAAGGGAATAAACATTTGTTTAGCATCCTTTTCTGTGAGAAATAAAATTCAGGGGTACCAACATTTACGTCCATGACTGTATTCTGCCAAGAGCGGCCAACTTTCTTTTTGAATGCCTAGTGTCGGCCTCCTAGTGGCAGCATGATATAACCTCTGTCTGTGTCCCCCAATGGATCCTCAGTCAGTATCAAGTCTACTTGTTGCAGTGTTCCCATTCCAATGACTGTGTGTCGCATTAAATCCTTCTCACATGCTGCTGATGTAGGGGGATGTTACAAGTGAAGACCCCCTTACTTCCATATATTGAATTTGTTTTTTCTAATTTTAGAGATGGTTCTGCTTCAACTTTTTTTTTTTTTCCGTAAAATAGCTGAGGAAACGAAGTTTTGTGCCATTTTTAACCTCTTATCTTATTACTGTAAATGAGGTTAAACCTTTTCCTACATATAATGTGGCAGTGACTCTTCAGTTATGGTTAAACTGAATCTAAAAGCGTTAGGAAAAACCTTTAAAATCCTAGCTGATTGGCTAACAATCTTAAAGGGGTACTCCACTCCCCAGCGTTTGGAATATTTAGTTCCGAACGTTGGTGGGGGCTTCAGAGGTTGCCACGCCTCCTCGTGACGTCACGCTCTGCCCCTCATGATGTCACGCCCGGCCCCCTCAATGTAAGTCTATGGGAGGGGGCGTGGCGACCCACGGACCCCGCACCGGCGTACGGAACTCAATTTTATTTTTTATTTTTTTTCCAGAGCTGCGACATATGTATATGCTGACAGTCAATTTCCCAGTAGATGCGCCATATCCTGCTGCAGTGCATGGATTTTCATACTTGATTATTTTTAAGCATATCCAAACAAAATAGGAGATGAAAAACTGAGTTTAGTTTCTTGTTTTATGCAAAAAACGAAGTGAAGACAGACTGGCAGGTGGGTTGGGCATTTAGCCATGTAACTTTAGGATTGATTTGGATATGGAGAAAGCTGGGTTTGAGGACATTTAGAAGGTCTTCTACATGGGTAAGAAAAGTTAACAGTTTTATTTTATTTTTACAGCTTGCACGACACAACAAGGAACTGCAGCATATGCTGAAACCAGGAGTCCAGACAGTGGATGGGGATGAGGCACTGGAATTTTATGCCAAACATACAGCACAGATTGAGGTGAGGGTGAAGAGGGCCATGTAAAGGGCATTTATAGACCTGAATATTACCACATATACCATTTGCCATGGTTTAGGGAACACTGTCTTCATAGGTGGAGATTTCTGACCTGAGTAATGTTTGGTATCTCCTCAGATTGTACGGCTTGACCGGACAATGGAGCAGATAGTTTTCCCTGTGCCAAGTATATGTGAGTTTCTTACCAAGGAGTCAAAACTGCGAGTTTATTACACGACTGAAAGAGATGAGCAAGGAAGCAAGATCCATGACTTCTTCCAACGATCAGAAGATCTATTCAATGAAATGAACTGGCAGAAAAAACTAAGAGGTGAGGGGCCATTAGAATATGGAAGATTTTTTGTCACTTCCTAAGGCTCTGGCTATGGTAAGTCCCTTATATAAGGATTCAGGAGATCCATTAGAAGATCAGCCATTTGATTAAGAAATTAGTCCCGCAGTTTATGACCTGCGTCTGTTTTGCAAATGCTAAAATGCAACTTCATTGCTGCCAACTAAATGATTCTTTATAATTTTAATTTATAGTAAGATTTGACTTTAGTTTTCTTCTGAATGTAATCGTCACCCATGTCTGGTGTCTTGCAGCGCAGCATGTACTGTACTGGTGTTCTAGAAACATGACCTTCTGGAGTAGCATCTCGTTCAACCTGGCCGTGCTTATGAATCTCCTTGTTGCATTTTTCTACCCTTTCATTGGTGTACGAGGAGGTTAGTGAGTCCTAGACTGTTAAACTAAAACTCTGTTTATCGCTATAAAAAGATCACTGTTTCTGGAAAACCTCCAGAAACCTTTATAAACACGTGTGAGGCTTCTCTTCTTTATATTGTATCTGCACACTTATAACATGATGATAGGTTAGACACTCTAACTAACATTCTTTGTTTTATAGGAACACTGGATTCCCGTCTCTCAGGTCTACTCTGGACAGCCATGCTTGTTTCTTTAGCCATAGTCATAGTCCTTCCCAAGCCACATGGAATCAGAGCTTTGATTGCTTCCACCATCCTGCGACTCATCTTTTCCATTGGGCTTCAACCTACATTGTTTCTTCTAGGGGCATTTAATGTGAGTTGTGACTTAGTTTTCTATTGAGGTCTTGCTTTGTTGGACTAAAATCAGAAGAGTAGAAATGGCAGACATCATCTTACAGAAGTGAAGATGTCCATCTTGCCCCATCATGGTTTTGTCTATATCAGGGGTAGGCAACCCTTTGGTAGTGCTGTGCCCAATTTTTTTCGAAGTTGCTGGGTGTGCCGGCATTGTGGGTGTGGCTTGTCACCACCATAATACAGACCACAGAATCACCACCATAATACAGACCCCAGAATCACCACCCACCATAATACAGACCCCCAGAGTAAGACCCCACCATAATACAGACCCCAGAATCAGACCCCACCATAATACAGACCCCACCATAATACAGACCCCAGAATCACCACCCACCATAATACAGACCCCAGAATCACCACCCACCATAATACAGACCCCAGAATCACCACCCACCATAATACAGACCCTCCCCCCCCCCCCTCCCCTCATCATCATCATTTGCATCCCCCCTCCCATCACCTTGCCTCCCTTGCTCTTCTGATGCCAGGATGAATTGAAAAAAAAAAAACAATTTTACTTAGAGCTGGGCGGCATGACCAAAAAATTTATCACAGTATTTTTATAACTCATGGCGGTTCCACGGTATATAACTGTATTTCACTTACACCCCCCCCCCCCCCCCCCCCCCACATTATCAGCCCAGCGGGAACTAATCGCACATCACCTGCAAGCGCTGTCCTCCTCTGTCCTCCTGATTGTTGCATGCTGCCAGCACTGGAACTCAGTACTGTACGCTGTATCCCTATACCCGGGCTGCAAGCCAGCTTCTTACATGACGCTCAACCGATCACTGGCTGAGGCGGAACATCGCTGCGGCCGGTGATAGGCTGACTGCTCTCCAACGTTCCCTTCCCCAGGAAGAGCGTGAGGCCGACGTAGGAAGGTGAGTTAAAGTAAATTTTGTTTATCTTTTGCAGCACATGCATAGGGATACAGTATAGAGTTCCAGCGCCGGTGGCCCGCAACAAACAGGAGGAGGGCAGCACTTGCGGGTGATGTGTGATTAGTTCCCCAATGGGGACAGCGCAGCGCTGGACTGATAATTGGGGGGGAGAAGCAGAACAGCGCTTGCGGGTCGCATATGATTAGTTCGGATGGACGGACAGCGCAGCGCTGGGTTGATATTTCATTCATTCTCAAAGGGGAGGGGCCCAACCGGTATTGTGGTATGGGAAAAATTCATATCGTGCAGGACAAAAATTACTGTATTCGGTATGAACCGGTATACCGCCCGGCACTAGTTTTACTCACCTGTTTCCCACACAGCGATCTCCTCAGCAGCACAGACTGGCTGCGTTCTTCTCCCACTAAAGTGCAGGTGCCGATGAGTGATGCACTGCGTGGGGGCAAAGTTCACAGGTCTCCTCTCAGTGAAGCTGCAGGTCCTGCAGCTCACACGGAGGAGGCTTAAGCTTAAAGCGGCACTCGCTCGCCTGGAGATCAGGGACAAGCGTCCTGGATCCCCATTAGGGGACTGAGAACCTCTCGCCAAGAGCCAGCCCCGCATGCCACTCAAAAGCACCCCGCGTACCATGAGTGGCACGCGTGCCAGGGGTTACCGACCCCTGGTCTATATGTTAGTGATGTAAGAGTTGAAACTCAATCTCGCCAATGGAAATGGTTATGGTAGGGATACTCTTCTCCTTACAGGGGTTCCTGTGCCAGTCTCTTTATACAGTGTAGTGATATATATAATCTTTCATCCTCAGGTGTGCAATAAAATAATCTTCCTTACAAGCTTTGTGGGAAATCGTGGCACCTTTACTCGTGGTTATGGAGCAATGGTCTTGGATGTTGAATTTCTTTACCATTTGTTATATCTTCTCATCTGTGCTATGGGGGTCTTTGTACATGAATTCTTCTACAGTTTGCTGGTGAGTCTTTAATGGTCAAGTATTGAGATCTTGCTATCTCTTTTAGAATGGTGACTCTTATGTTGCTTTGTCATCTTAGCTTTTTGATCTAGTGTACCGAGAGGAGACTCTGCTCAATGTGATCAAGAGTGTGACCAGGAATGGGCGGTCGATCATCCTGACTGCTGTTCTGGCATTGATTCTGGTCTATTTGTTCTCCATCGTGGGATACCTTTTCTTTAAAGATGACTTTATACTGGAAGTGGATAGATTGCCAAATGAGACTGCCTTCCCCGGTGAGCTACAGTGCCATTAACTGTATCCAATAAAATTCATGGGTGGAAAAAACAAAGGGTACATGATACAATGAGTAGGGGAAATGCACTTAATGCCAAATATAATAGTAACCTCAGTGTGCACATCTGTCTTTTGCACTCTTCTGTTCTAGAGACTGGAAGCTCAATGGCCCGAGAGCTTTTGTATCCAGAAGTTTGCCGGTTGGAATCGGGAGGCAACTGCACCCAAGGTAAGGACAAATCTGGTATTCTAGAAAGATGAGGTGTAAAAACTGTCCAGCATGAGTAAGTAACTTTGCCTCTACAGATGAGGTCTCTGAGGATGTAGAGGAAGAAGAAAAGGAACATACCTGTGAGACACTACTAATGTGCATAGTAACTGTCCTTAGTCATGGACTTAGAAGTGGTGGCGGTGTTGGAGATGTTCTACGGAAACCTTCTAAAGAGGTATTTAAATAAAGGTTTTTAACATTCATTGCATCGTATTTATGGAGGGTTGACAATTTTTCTTTCTTGCCACAGGAGCCTCTCTTTGCAGCACGAGTAATCTACGACTTGCTGTTCTTCTTTATGGTGATCATTATTGTGTTGAACTTGATTTTTGGAGTCATCATTGATACTTTTGCTGACCTGAGGAGCGAGAAGCAGAAGAAAGAGGAAGTGATAAAGACTACGTGTTTCATTTGTGGTGGGTTGGACTTCATTGCTCCCACTCCATGACCATCTGACCTATAAGAAAACATTGAGGAAATTTCCATTTTCTGATTTTAGAGACTTAACCAGTCTAGGACCCAGGGTGTACCTGTACACCTGTCGGAATTCCAGTCTCCGCTGGGCGGGGACCGGACTGGGATGCATCAATTTAGACCGGCGATCTGCGGTGATTCTGGGTCATATGGGTCTCCGGTGAATCAGAGCAGAGCAGGTGCAAGACACCCCCTATCCCCCTGAAGGGATAGGAGTGAGGTGGCAGGGGTGCCACCCCTCCTATCCCAGTTATTGGTCAGTCAGAAGCATCCAACCAATAGCAGATCGGGGAGGGGGTGTGTGTTAAAGTTTGATTCCCCTGCTCTGCCCACCCACCATAGTCTGGGCAGAGCGGGGGAACTGTGCTGGGACTGGCACCAGAGGTCACTTACCAGCGGCAGGCGGCGATCCTCTCCCTGGTGCTGCAATCCTGCTAACTACGGAAGCTGGTGAGTTTTTGCCTAGCAACATCTATACAGTGGTCTCTAAACTGTAGCCCTCCAGATGTTGCAAAATGACAACTCCCAGCATGCCCAGACAGCTGTTTGGGCATGCTGGGATTTGTAGTTTTGCAATATTTGGAGGGCTACCATTTGGAGATCACTGTGCAGTGGTTTCTAAACCGTGGCCCTCTAAGTCTTGCAAAACTACAACTCCCCAGCATGCAAGAACAGCAAACAGATGTCTCAGCATGCTGTGAGTTGTAGTTGTGTGCCTCTAGCTGTTGCATAACTACATCTTCCAGCATGCCCTTCAGTGATCAGTACATGCTGGAAGTTGTAGTTTTGAAACAGCTGGAGCACACTGGTTGTAAAATACTGAGTTAGGTAACAGAACCTAACTGAAGGTTTTCCAACCAGTGTGCCTCCAGCTGTTGAAAAAGTACAACTCCCAGCATGTACTGATCACTGAAGGGCATGCTGGAAGATGTAGTTATGCAACAGCTGGAGGTTTGACGCCTACCCTCCCCCCCCCCCCCCCCCCCCCCCCCCCCAAAAAAAAAAAAAAATTGTGAATGTACAGGGTACAATCGCATGGGCGGGGTTTACAGTGAGTTACCTGCTTCAAGTTTGAGCTGCAGCTCAAACTCCTAGCGGGAGACTCACCATAAACCCCCGCCAGTGGGAATGTATCCTAAAAACACTACCACAAAAATAAAGGGTAAAACACTACAAATACACACCCACGTACAGAATTGAAGGACACTTGTGTTTACAAAGCCCCCATGGTACCAGAAAAATGGACCCCACATGTGACCCCATTTTGGAAACTACACCCCTCAAATGTGGGGTACAGTGTGCATTTACACCCCCCAGGTGTCTGACAGATTTTTGGAACAGTGGTCCTTAAAAATAAAAAATTTTAGTTTTCATTTGCACAGCCCAGTTTATCAAAGATCTTTCAAACGCCAGTGTAAATGCTCACTGCATGCCTTATTACATTCGGTGAGGGGTGTAGTTTCCAAAATGGGGTCACGTGGGGGGGGTCCATTGTTCTGGCACCATAGGGGCTTTGTAAACACACATGGCCCCGAACTTCCATTCCAAACAAATTCTCTCTCCAAAAGCTCAATGGCACTCCTTCTCTTCTGAGCATTGTAGTGCCAGCAGAGCACTTTACATCCACATATGGGGTATTTCCATACTTAGAAGAAATGGG
The DNA here is from genome assembly GCF_029499605.1 of Hyla sarda. Classification (NCBI taxonomy): domain Eukaryota; kingdom Metazoa; phylum Chordata; class Amphibia; order Anura; family Hylidae; genus Hyla; species Hyla sarda. The sequence goes on along the minus strand of NC_079194.1, from coordinate 130,875,403 downwards.
GTTACTAATTGTTTTGTTTTTTTCCTCCCATTACCCCTTGTAAAAATGTAAAATTTTGGGGGAAAAAAGCATTTTGGTGAAAAAAAATCATTTACACATCCAACTTTAATGAAAGTCGTCAAACACCTGTGGGGTGTTAGGGCTCACTTTACCCCTTGTTACATTACTTAAGGGGTACAATTTCCAAAATAGTATGCCATGTGGGTTTTTTATTTTTTTTTGTTCTGGCACCATAGAGGCTTCCTAAATGAGACAAGCCCCCCCAAAAACCATTTCAGTAAAATTCACTATCCAAAATCCCATTGTTGCTCCTTCCCTTCTGATCCCTGTAGTGCACCCACAGAGCACTTTACATCCACATATGAGGTATTGCCTTACTCGAGAGAAATTGGGTTACAAATTTTTTTTTTTTGGGGGGGGGGGGGGCTTTTTCTCCTATTGCCACTTGTAAAAATTCAAAAACTGGGTCTACAAGAACATGCGAGTGTAAAAATTGAAGATTTTGAATTTTCTCCTTCACTTTGCTGCTATTCCTGTGAAACACCTAAAGGGTTAACACACTTACTGAATGTCTTTTTGAATACTTTGAGGGGTGCAGTTTTTATAATGGGGTCATTTGTGGTATTTCTAATATGAAGGCCCTTAAAATCCACTTCAAAACTGAACTGGTCCCTGAAATTCAGATTTTTAACATTTTGTGAAAAATTTGAAAATTGCTGCTGAACTTTGAAGCCCTCTGATGGCATCATAAAGTTGACATGTTTTTACTTTTGGGAAAACAACATAAAGTAGACATATTGTATATGCTAATTAAAATAAAATTTATTTGGAATGTCTATTTTACCTGATTGCTCATGACAGCACCCCTGGAAAGGACCTCCCACTGCTGGACAGGAAACCTGGGAACATAAAAAGGGACACGCCTTTCCACACCTCAGTTCAGGTTTCCTGTCCTCCGGTAGGAGGCCTGGGAGCTGTCTCCATACCTCTCCAAGGGGCTGCAGGTCCTCCAGTAGTGGGGCTCCCTGTTTGGCAGAAGTCTCCTCTGGGGAGCAGCCATGAGTCTGCCTGTGGGTCCTGCGGGGATCCGGTGGGGTCCCGTTAGCCCTGCATCTCTGTTTATTTCCCTGGGTCAGTGGCATTAAGGAGGTGGGGGCTGTGGAGTAGCATGGTTTCCGACTGCTCTCCCATCTCTGGAGCCGGCACGTCACTTGCACAGAACACCGGTGTAATGTCACTTCTGATTCCGGATCCATTCAAAAGGGGCGCAGGAATTCTCCATTTTGGATCCCCTGTTGGCGTCTTACAGCGTCCGGAGCCTGTGGACAGCAGGCAGCCAGCCCACAGCAATATCCAGCAGCAAGCTGCAGCAGCTCAGCAGCCAGCAGTACCAACAGCCTGCAGTTATACCAGCCAGCAGCAGCTGAGCAGACCATTCCTGGTTGTCCTGCAGTGTTTTTGCTGAAAAACTTCCTCCAGCATGTTGGAGCATTCAACAGAGGGAGGTGGACGCTCCAAGAAAAGTAGTTCCAGCCCAGCTACGGAGGTGGGGATCTACTTCTTGGTGAGATAATTTCAAATTCTTTCCATATTATTCTTGCTAAGTCAGGCTATTGTTTTGTTTTGTAGGGTAGCAAGAAATCATCTTCTAAAACCCATAATAAAGAATGTGCAGAATGTAGGAAGCCGTTAGATTCTGCCTATAAAAAAAAATCTATATGTGCAGCCTGTATTGGAAGTTATCGTGGCCCAGGAGTCCTCTACATTTGCCAGCAACCTAAGAGTAATCATCCAGGAGGAGATAGATTAATCTCTTAAAGGACTAGGAATTGTCGGGAATGTGGGTGCTTCAGCCTCCCCTGTGGTCCACCCTGCTATTTCCAGTCCCCCTAGTGTGTAAGAGGAAAATCTTACTCTATATTCCTCCTCTGATGAAGAGCAAGAGGTGTTTAAATCCAAATTGCTCTTTTCTCCAGATGCTCCTTAAAGCCATCCCCCTAACTGCTAATCTTGAGGAGAGCAGAGAGATGGTCACGGACAAATACTCCCTATATGAAGGCTTAGGCCCCAAGAAGTCCCGTACATTTAATTTGCATAAAAGTATCAAGCAAATAATTGATAAGGAATGGTAAAATCCTGAGAAGAAATCTTATTTATTTTTATTTTTTATTTTTTTCTCTCCTAAACTCCTTTAAAAGGAAGTACCTCTTTAAGGAGTCAGTCACTAAGTCATGGGATAGAGCCCCGTTAATTGATGCCCCAGTGGCTAAAATGACTAAGAAATCCGCCTTGCCTTTTGAGGATCTAGGAACTCTGTCTGATCCAATGGACACAAAGGCAGAGTTCTTTAACAAAAAACCTAGGAGGCGGCCACAGCTTCTAACAGAACCAATGTAGCTGCTACATGTGTCGCTCGCTCCCTAAGAGTCTGGATTTGACAATTACAATCCCATCTTGTTAACCAGACCTCAAGAGAAGAGCTCTCAGAATCCTTACCTGTAATTTCCAAGGCGGTAGATTTTTTTTTTTTTTGGCAGACTCCTCGGTAGATTCTGTAAGATTGGGTGCCAGAGCAGCTGCTTTATCTAATTCTTCTAGGAGAGCCACATGGCTTAGGCAGTGGAAGGGTGATGTGGGCTCAAAAGGCAAACTGTGTTCTATCCCTTGCATTAGCGATCACCTTTTTGGTCCTGTCTTAGTCGAAGTACTTGAGAAGGCTTATGATGGGAAGAAAGGATTTCCCACTCGGGGTCGTGCCCCAGATTCCTTTCGTAGCAAAAAACAATTCAGAAAGCCTAATCAGAAGTTTCGGGACAGAGGTTTCCTCTTCAATCCCAACAAAGTGTCTAGTTCCAAAGATCCCAAAAATGATGACTTTCTCCCAGTGGAGTGGAGTGGGGGGGGGGGGGGGGCCTGGGAGAAAACTTCTTCCAGTCCTTGGGTTCTATCCACCCTGAGATCGGGTCTCCTTCTGGAGTTCCGGTCTTTTCCTCTGGAAAGATTCTTTCCCACTCGGATAGTGAGAGATTCCCTGAAACGTGAGGCTATGATAACAGAAATAAAATCTTTTTCTCAAAAAAGTCCTGGTTCCAGTCCCCCAGGGGGAGGAGGGGAGGGGATTCTATTCCCCTCTCTTCTTAGTGTAAAAAAAAAAAAAAAACAATGGTTCTTTCAGAGTTATAATAAATCTGATAAGTTAAGCAACTTTCTGTCATGCAAAAAATTCAGGATGGAGTCACTAAAATCCACAATCCCTCGATTGCATGATGGCCTCCCTACTACTATATTCCTATCCACAACTCTCATCAAACGTTTCTAAGAGTGGCAGTGTTTATGGAGAGAGCATGGGTCCACTTACAGTACCAAGCCCTTCCCTTTGGGGTCTGTCAAGCCCCAAGGGTATTCTCCAAAGTGATGGCGGAGGTGGCAGCTTTCATAAGAACCCAAAACATTGTAAGTTCCATATCTGGACGATTTACTGATTGTATCAGACTCTTCAGAAACCCTTCATTTGCACGTTCAAGTAGTTTGCTCCATACTGAAGGATCTAGGTTGGAATCTGAATCTAAAAAAAGTAGAACTTAACCCCTTCCAGGCAGTGTTTTTTTCTTAGGCATCCTTCTGAATTCAATGTCTCCGCTTTATCTTCTGCATGTAGCCAAACAGAGCCTCATCAAGGACAGTAGAAATTATTTTCCGGTCTAACTTATGCACCTTCAGGGAAGCAATGTCAGTACTAGGTCTGATGACTTCTTGTGTTGTAGCAGTGAAATGGGCTCAGTACAGATCCATGATGTTACAGACAGATATCCTTCAAAAGTGGGATGACATTCCGTAATCACTAAACCAAAAATGTTCCCTTTTCATCAAAAGCAAGGGTCTCCTTGATATGGTGGATGAACCCCAACAACCTATCTCGGGGTGTACCTTGGTCTCCCTTGTCCGTAGTGACTATAACTAGAGCGCCAGACCTTGGGGTTGGGGTGCCTCCTGCGGCCAGCATCTCCTTTAAAGGCAGATGGTCTTTACTTATTCATCAGTCTACATGAAATTACAAAGAGCTCTATGCAGTGTTCCAGGCAATATCTCTGCTTATTCCTCAAATTCAAGGGAAGGATGTGCTGATATATTCAGTCAACACCGCCGCTGTAGCTCACTTAAACAATCAGGGGGACAAGATCAGACTCCGATAAGTCCTTCCCTCCAGATTTTTTCCTTAGCAGAGGCAAAGCTAGCATCTTTCTCTGCGGTTCACCTGATAGGGGAAGACAACAAGGTGGCAGACTTCCTGTGCAGAGTTAATATTCAGTCCAAATGGTGTCTAAACAAGGATATATTTGCAATGATAGAGAAAAGGTTTGAAAAATTCTCTATAGATCTCTTTGCTTCCAGAAACAGGAAGATTCACAGGTTCTATTCTCTCAACCCACTGATTATCTGACAGCAGTAGACTCCTTCTCTAAAGACTGGGGAAGAGAGTGAATGCTTTCTCACCTCTTCGCCTTATCCCTTGGGTCTTGAAAAAGATAACAGGACAGAGCCTTAGTACTATTGATAGCGCCCTTCTGGCCTCAGAGGCCCTGATTTGCCTTGCTAAGGACAATGTCAGTCTCAAAGCCGTGGGTTCTTCCAGACAGGGAGGATCTAGTGTACCAGGGACCAGTTCATCATCCTCAGTCGGCTCACCTTCATCTAACAGCCTGGATGCTGAGAGGTCAATTCTAAAAGCTAGAGGCCTATCTGACCAAGTAATACCTTACTTGCAAGTAGGAAAGACTTAACATCCGCCATGTACCTAAGAAAATGGAGAGCCTTAAGAGTAGTGGGACCTGGAGTCAACCTGCATTGGGAGACCCCAATATCCCTCAAATCCTTAATTTGTTCATTAGGCCTTGATAAGAACCAAAGTCCTAGTACTCCTTTCAGCACTTAGTTCCTTTTTTAACTGAAAGTTAGCAGATATTTTAGTTAGAGGATTTAATCTTGTAGCCCCAGAAATAAAACCTTTATCGAGACCTACTGTCCCCCCTTGGGACTTGAATCTGGTGTTAGATGCCTTATCAGGACCACCATTTGAACCTCCTGGATTCTATCTCAGTCAAGTTGCTCACCCTCAAGATTTGCTTCATCCTGGCAATAATAACGGCTAGGAGGGTAGGAGAATTGCAAGTGCTCTCTGCCTTTCCTCCTTATACCAAGATATTAGATGACAGAGTAGTAATGAGAACTTTACAATCTTTTCTGCCAAAAGTGGTCTCAGAGTTTCATAAATATCAGGAGATTATTCTTCCCTCATTTTGCGATGAACAGAGACATGAAGGTGAAGTCAAGTTCCATAACCTTGATGTCAGAAGATGCCTTATAAAGTATCTGGACTCTACTAAGGACTTTCGTTCTACAGAAGATCTTAGTCCAATTTTCTGACCCTAATAAAGGCAGGACTGCTTCTAAACAGTCTATTAGTAGATGGATCAGGGCATCAATTAAATTAGCCTATACTGCAAAGAATCAGGATCCACCTTCCTTTTTTTCCAGCTCACTCTACCAGAGCAGTGGCTTCTTCCTGGGCAGAGTAGACTGAAGCCCCTTTGGACCAGATCTTTAGGGCAGTTACATGTCCTCAAAATTTTTTTTAAACACTATAGGTTGTAATTAAATCCTGTTTCTGATCTTTCTTTTGGAAGTAAAGTCCTTCAGGCAGTAGTTCAGCCCCGATTGGTAACTATTCTAGGTCTCCAGGGGTGCTGTCATGAGCGATCACGTAAAGATAGATTACTTACCGGGTAATCTGTTTTTCATTAGCTCATGACAGCACCCCTCATTTATCCTGCCCTAAAAAAAATTGTTGCTTAATGAATTTAGAGAATTAAAATAATTTTCTGATTATTTGCTCCTTTGGAGTACTTTACTTTGAACTGAGGTGTGGCAAGGCGTGTCCCTTTATGTTCCTAGGTTTCTTGTCTTCTCCAGGGGTGCTGTCATGAGCTGATGTAAAAAGGATTAGCCGGTAAGTAATCTTTCCTTACAAGCAGAGAGCTTAAGTTAGAAAATGTAGCATTTTTCAAATTTTTCATAAAATTTTTGCATTTTTCACCAACAAAGGATGAAAGTATCGACAAAAACTTACTACTAACCTAAAGTACAATATGTCAAGAAAAAACTATCTATGAATCAGAATGAAAAGCATCCCAGAGTTATTAATGCTTAAAGTGACAGTGGTCAGATGTGCAAAAAAAATGCTCTGGTCCTTAAGGTCATAATGGGCTGTGTCCTTAAGGGGTTAAATGATACATTTGAGTCCAAGATCCCTAAGCACCACTAGAAATTACTTCTAAGGCTATATTCACTCGGTGGAATTTCTGTGTCGTATCTGTGCAGAAGAATTCTGCCGAAATGTACTGCCTATTGACTTTAATAGGATTCTGCTGTCCCATTCACACAGCAGAATTTCCGTGGTGGAAATTCCACATTCCATAAAATTTAAACTTGCAGAATCCTATTGAACTCAATGGAGCCTAATATTTCTGCCGAATTCTGTGTTTTAGAGAACACAGTATTCAGCTAAAATTCCAGCTGTATTCTGCAATTCGGTTCAGCAAGCAGAACTTGTTTGGATTTACGGATATTCTGCCGTGTGAACAAAGCCATAGGGTACAATCTTTATAATGCTGAATCTTTAGTTACTTGGAATTTTCCATATCAGACTTGTAAATGAAAGGTTTACGTATTGATATGTAGGACATGTTTCCATAATTCACAAGTACTTCATAAATGTACAATACATGATTTCTATTCTTAGGAACTATATATATATATATATATATATATATATATATATATATATTTATATATATATATATATATATATATATATATATATATATATATATATATATATATATATTTATATATATATATATATATATATATTTTTATTATTATTTTTTTTTTTGATAATTCTTACAGGGCTGGAACGAGACAAATTTGACAATAAAACTGTGACGTTTGAGGAGCACATTAAGGAGGAACATAACATGTGGCACTATTTGTTTTTTATTGTACTGGTGAAAGTGAAAGACTCCACGGAATACACTGGACCAGAAAGCTATGTGGCAGAAATGATAAAGGTAATACTGTGGAGGGTGGTTGGGTTCTTGACCTCTTGGGGATGCAGGGCGTATGCATACACCCTGTATCCCCAATCCTTTTGGAACAGTGGTCTGTGAAAATGAAAAATTTAATTGTTCCAAAGATCTGTCAAACGCCAGTGGGGTGTGAATGCTCACTGCACCCCTTATTAAATTCTGTGAGGAGTGTAGTTTCCAAATGGGGTCACATCTGGGGGGGGGCCACTGTTCTGGCACCAGAGAGGCTTCCTAAATGCGACATGCCCTCCAAAAAACCATTTCAGCAAAATTTGCTTTCCAAAAGCCAAATGGGACTCCTTCTCTTCTGAGCATTGTAGTGCGCCAGCAGAGAACTTGACGTCCACACATGGGGTATTTCCATACTCAGAAGAGATGGGGTTACAAATTTTGGGGGGCATTTTCTCCTATTAGCCCTTGTAAAAATATGAAATTTGGGGGAAAACTGCCTTTTAGTGAAAAAAATTATAATTTACATTTACACATCAGACTTTAACGAAAAGTTGTCAAACACCTGTGGGCTGTTAAGGCTCCCTTTAACCCTTTTTACACTCCTTGAGGGCTGTAGTTTCCAAAAATGCAATGTGTGTGTTTTTTTTTTTTTTGTTTTGTTTTTTGGCTGTTCTGGCACCATAGGGGCTTCCTAAATGTGACATGCAACCCCCCCCCCCCCCCCCCAAAAAAAAAAAATCATTTCAGCAAAAGTCACTCTCCAAAATCCCATTGTCTCTCCTTCCCTTCTGAGCCCTCTAGTGCTCTCACTTTACATCCACATATGAGGTATTTCCTTACTCGAGAGAAATGGGGTTACAAATTTTGGGGGGGATTTCTCTCCTTCTACCCCTTGTAAAAATAAAAATAAAAATGGCTCTGCAAGAACATGCGAATGTAAAAAATGAAGATTTAGAATTTTCTCCTTTACTTTGCTGCTATTCCTGGGAAACACCTAAAGGGTTAACAAACTTTCTGAATGTCATTTTGAATACTTTGGGGGGTGCAGTTTTTATAATGGGGTCATTTATGGGGTATTTCTAATATGAAAGCCCCTCAAATCCACTTCAAAACTTAACTGGTCCCTGAAAAATTCAGATTTAGAAATTTTCGTGAAAAATTGGAAAATTGCTGCTGAACTTTCAAGCCCTCGAATGTCTTTCAAAAGTAAAAACATGTTAACTTTATGATGCAAACATAAAGTAGACATATTGTATATTTGAATCAATGTATAATATATTTGGAATGTCCATTTCCCTTTTAGAAAGTTTCAAAGTTAGAAAAATGCAAAATTTTCAAATTTTTCATGAATTTTTGAGATTTTTCACCAAGAAAGGATGCAAGTAACGACGAAAACTTACCACTATGTTAAAGTAGAATGTCACGGAAAAACAGTCTCTGAATTAGAATAAACGGTAAAAGCATCCCAGAGTTATTAATGCTTAGTGACAGTGGTCAGAATTGCAAAAAAGGGCTCAGTCCTTAAGGGGTTAATTGAAGTTTTATTTATAATGAAATTCTAAATTTTCTAATTAGAGTCCATAACTGTTGTAAAAGGAGTCAGGACAGCATCAAGTGGATGCATCATCAGGCGGGCCAAGGGTATATAACCATGGTCCCCAAATTTACTTGATCCCATTGTTTACTATTGGCCCTTTATAAATCTGATGATTAACTCTGAAAATAAGTTCCTTAATGATGGGGGGGCAGGTTTGAATAGAGTATTTAGCAATTTTGTTTCTTGACGTAAAATACAGAGAATTTGATTCTTAACCAAGCTTGATGATGTGCCAGTCCAAGAATACGGATTCTGAAGGGATATTTCTCCCATATACCCAATGTATTAGCTGCAGTACCTCTTTCTGTATTTCCCCATGACCTGCATTAGGAGTGCATCATGTGTTATAATCTTCTGATTGCTGGAGATCCTGGTTCGGATTGCTAAAATGAAGGGGTAGAAAAGCTAGGCACATTTATAGCAAAATATTAATATATAGCAATATAAGAATGTCTTCTATAGACTTTCTGCAAGTCCATATACTTGGCTTTCTGATGGGTTCTGAGCTGAAAATAATGGGGAGCGCTCATCAAAGCATTCTGCCTGTTCAGTACCCAGGCCATCACTAATAACTCCTAAAATGTCTAAGATTTTGTACTAGCTAAGCCCTAGTGACATCACTATACACTTGTGCACAGAGTCGATGAGGCTAGTGACTGGTTGCAGTGGTCCTGTGTATGGGAACATCACCAAGGCACATGTGCGAATGCAGTGGTGAGTGAGTGGCAAATTTCCATACTGAGTTTCCTTTACTTTTCCAAATACCATGGCACACCAGTAATCGAAGGCAGATCCAAATGGAATTTCAATGTGGAAATTCCTGCCAGGAATCCTTGTGGAATCCAAGCCCCATTGGGCTTTGGCAGTTCCTGATGGGGATTATTTTCAGTGAGGAAATTTTGCTGTGAACCCAGCCTAAGGAAGACAGATCATACTAAAGTATCTATAGCATGGCGGTCTGGACTTATAGAAAATTGTAATTTTGCAACAGCTGGAGGCACGCTGGTTAGAAAACACTAATCTATAGCATGCAGGAGTTGGCAATATCTCTTAAACAAAGCTTGTGAAGGAAGTGTCTTGGAATAGTCTCATCTTATAATTTATTGGCATATCACTGGTAGATTCGTTAAAACTAAGGGTCCAAACTCGCAAGAATTAATGGGCAGAGGTTCTTTTGGTTTGGAATCCGTGATACAGACACCTAAGTTTTCATGTAATGCACATATCAAACCAGCCTAAGAATTTCTGAATCAGTTTGGGTTTAAAAAAAGGTGAAACCACTGCAGCTGCCATGGATGCTATTACCCACATTTCCTAGGCTCCTGAATATCATATGTGCCTAGTTACTCACAATACCTTTCCCTACTCATAGTAATGTGTAGTTAGTCAAATGGCTGTTCAAGACAAGTTGGTTGCTTTTACTTGGGGCATATACGGTGCAAATTTGTGTGGGGGATAATCTGCAGCATATTACAGTGCCATGAATGTAAATGAGATGGTAGTAAATGGAAATGCTTCAGATTTATGTGGATTGTTCCCAATAAATTCAGTGGGGAAGTCAACAAAGATAAATCTGCATATATATATATAATTATATATTTTTTTTTTTTATATTCTAAAAAAGAATAGTCCCACAGCACACAAAAGTAAAGTCCAAAAAGCTAATGTGTTTGTTCCATCAGAAAATGCAAAGTACAGCTAAGTTTCAGCAGCCTAACGCCACAATTTTCAGGCTGTGTGAGGCTGCTGAAACATAGCTTTACTTTGTATGGAGGATGTTTGACCAAAATCCACAGAACCTGCGAGTAGAGATGAGCGAATTTACAGTAAATTCGATTCCTCACGAACTTCTCGGCTCGGCAGTTGATGACTTTTCCTGCATAAATTAGTTCAGCTTTCCGGTGCTCCGCTGGGCTGGTAAAGGTGGATACAGTCCTAGGAGACTCTTTCCTAGGACTGTATCCACCTTTTCCAGCCCACCGGAGCACCTGAAGGCTGAACTAATTTATGCAGGAAAAAGTCATCAACTGCCGAGCCGAGAAGTTTGTGACGAATCAAATTTACTGTAAGTTCGCTCATCTCTATCTGCGAGCACCACCTCTACCATGCCTGTGCTACTTTTCTATATTGTACATCTATATATCTCAAAACTCCTCTTTATTAATGCCGTTTAGTTTTTGGGAAAATTGGGTGACCAGCTAATCTTTCTTGGAAATGTCTGCATGCCACACAATTACAATCCTAAAAAAAACAGTATGTATGTTACAGTCTCAGGACATGCTAGCAGTACTTGTCCCTGGACTCTCCTCATTCTATTTTAGCACTTAAGTGGTTAAGGGGCTTGTCTTCAAAAGTCAAAACATAACCACCGTTAATATTGTGTATGTCCCCACCCTGTGGTATCTAGGACCCAGATGTTAGCAGCCGATCCTTTAAGTTGTGAAATGTGGATCAGTTTTTCCAGCACATCCTACAGATGATCGATCAGTCTGAAATCTGGAGAATTTGTTGGCAGCACCTGAAACTTTTTCTCAAATTCTTCAAGCCATTCCTGAACAATTTTTGTAGTGTGGTCTAGGGCTGGGCGGTATACCGGTTCATACCGAATACCAAAATTTTTGTCCTGCACGATAAGAATTTTTCCCCATACTGCAATACCGGTTTTCCCCTCGGGAATGAATGAGTTATCAGCCCAGCGCTGCGCTGTCATCACATCGGGGAACTAATCATATGTGACCCGCGAGCGCTGTGCTGTCCCCATCAAGGAACTAATCACATGTCACCCGCAAGCGCTGCCCTCCTTGTCCTCCTTTTTATTGTGGCCGCCGGCGCTGACACTCTATAGCTGTATCCCTATGCCCGAGCTGCAAAAGGTAAACAAAATAAACTTTAACTCACCTTCCCCGTCGGTCCGGACCAGCCTCCTAGGGAATGGAACGTCGGACAGCCGTCAGCCTATCACCGGCTGCAGCGATGTTCCACCTCGGCCGGTGATGGGTTGAGTGCATGGTCATGTAAGAAGCCGGCTTCTTACATGACAGTGGGCTCAGCCTATGACCGGCTGAGGCGGAACATCGCTGCGGCCAGTGATAGGCTGACGGCTGTCCGACGTTCCATTCCCTAGGAGGCTGGTCCGGACCGACGGGGAAGGTGAGTTAAAGTTTATTTTGTTTACCTTTTGCAGCCCGGGCATAGGGATACAGTTATAGTGTGTCAGCGCCGGCGGCCACAACAAACAGGAGGACGAGCATCGCGGGCATCGCTTGCGGGTGATGTGAGTAGTTCCCCGATGGGGACAGCACAGCGCTGGGCTAATAATTAATTTGAGGGGGTGGGGGGAAATACCGTTATATACCATGGAGCCACCATAAGTTACAGAAATACAATGATACACATGTTTGGTCATACCGCCCAGCTCTAGTGTGGTCAAGTGCTTTATACTGCTGAAAGAGGCCACTGTCATTTGGGAATACTGATGCCATGAAGGGGTATATTTGAGGAGTCAGTGTTGGTGGTGGTAGGTGTAAAAACAGGGGTACTTAACTATTTTTCGTGAGGGCCCGCTTATCCAGGTCTGCCATCCCTGGTGAAGGTACGAGCTGAGCAATAAGACCTTGTAGCCATTGTGCTGTGCAAGAAATAGTTGCTGCCTGTTGTAGAACATTCTTATGCTAATAAGACAAAAGTTCAAATAAGCGACTGAAAAGTAGAGCATGTAATGCTGTTCCCTGTATGACCTTAATGCTGTCCACCACAAGACCCCTGAATAGAATACTGCCACACACAGTACCCCTGAATCTACTAATGTCTCACTATGCCCCTGAGTATAATGCTGCCCCAGACTGTGCCACTAAATATAATGCACCAAATTATACATGTGTCCCTTAAAACAATAAACTAAGTAATGTCCCCACTCACATCAGACACCTCATCTCACTGAACTTTGGATTCAGGGAAGCCATTGGTGGGCTGCAGTATCTGGGGGTAAAATTGACAAAGGTTTGCGTCGCTTTACGAAGCAAACTATGTTCCATTGTATAACTCGCTTAAGGCTGACATGAAGAGATGGGATTATCCTTACATCTCCTGAGTGGGTAGGATAAATGTGGTCAGAATGGTGGTTTTGCCCAGGATACTGTATCTTTTCCGCGCACTGCCCGTCCCTGTTCCCAAAAGTGACCTAATGGCATTACAGAAGGAAATTATGGCATACGTTTGGTCCCATAAAAAACCTAGGATATGTAAACCTATAATGCATTACCATAAACGTTTAGGTGGCTTGTCAGTACCCAACTTAATTAAATATTACTACGCAGCGCGCATAGCTCAGCTGGCTCAGGTTAATATTGTAACGGGCGCTCCACGGTGGGTGGAATTGGAGGGGGCCCTAGTGCTCCCATACTCCCTGACTGCGCTCATGTGGTCTGGTCAGGCGATTTCAGAGTACTTGCCTTCTTCTGCTCTTGTAACTCTACATGCATTGTCTCTCTGGCGTCGGGTTCGCTTTAAGTTCTTGCTACAATCTTATCCCTCTCCTTTACTTCCATTTCTCTCGCACCCCCCTCTTCCCTCCAGGCCTTTCACCAACTGCATTTCAATGGTGGACAGACAAGAACCTTACTTACCTTTCTAGATTTCTGATAGGTCGCACCTTCCCGACTCTGACACAGCTATACCAACAGTTCAGTGTACCAACATCGGAACACTTTAGGGCTCGACAAATAGTCTTTTTACGGTTCACATAATATATCTGGTAGACTGATTGATCCCACCTCATTTGAAAGACACATGCTGTATACTCCTGATAGAACTGGGCTTCTTTCCATATTATACGCACATTTTAATGCCCCGCCGGCGGAGGCTAAGCTTAAATACATGACACAATGGGAGGAGGACTTAGGGGTATCTCTTACCTTGTCACAGTGGAAGGAGTGTTGTACAGTGATTAGCAAGGGGAGCTGGCAGGTTTCCCTGTCTGAGACTTCTATCAAAATAATGCACCGGGTGTACAGGGTTCCTACGGTACTTCACGCTATTTTCCTAGAAGTGTCTCCATTGTGTTTTAGAGGATGCGCTGTCAGGGGAACGCTGTATCATACTTGGTGGAGCTGTCCTAAGGTAACAGATCTATGGTCAGAGGTCTTGGGCATTCTTTCCAATATCCTCCCTGGTAGAGTCCCGAGGGACCCGGTGTACTGTTTGCTGGGTCATAAGCCCGCAAGGATGCCGTTCCGTACGTTTAAGTTGTTGCAATTCATATTCTTGGCTACCCGTATTTACATAGCTTCCCAGTGGAGAAGGACGGAACTCTTGGTGGCAGGGGTAATTAATAGGATTAATACCATTATGCTTAATGAAAAACTGTCAGCCATCAGGGAAGACTCGGTGGACTTGTTCACTAGAGTGTGGGAACCTTGGCTTTCTTCTACCTATTGCCCAGATATTGCCCTTATGTACCTGGTTGTTATTATCTGTTTTTGGGTCCATGGACCTATTGTTTTTTTATATTGCATTATTGTATGTTTTTGTGCATATCATCAATAAAGCTTCATTGTTTGATGGTTAAAACAATGAACTAAATGTCTGTACCACCTCAATGAATGATGCTACTATGCCCCCCCCCTCTATATAAACTGTACAAGGACATCCCCTCCCCATATCCTTAAATCATTGTTTCCCAACCTGTCTGTGCATGATGGGTGGTCCGCAAGTTGTGGACTGCTGGTGTAAAAGTAATCACCACATAAATTTCAGAACCCTTGGTTTAAAAGCAGGGTGTTACCCAGAGCACCACTCCACGAACTTGCCTTCTTTCCATAGTAGGGATGTAAGAAAAAATCGATAATCGCGATTTTTCATTTGCCGATACAGAATCGATTCAAAATATTTTTGAATCGATTCTTTTAGGGATGTGAAATTTTTATCTGCGGACGCCCGTATCTTACCTGCCAACGAGCCCGCGGAGCTCCGGTACAGGTGTTGGGTCCCTGGGCTGTATTCTTCTTACTTCCTGTTAGTCCGGCACGTCACATGGAGCTTCAGCCTATCACCAGCCGCAGCGATGTCCCGCATCGGCCAGTGATAGGCTGAAGCTCCATGTGACGTGCCGGACTAACAGGAAGTAAGAAGAATACAGCCCGGGGACCGAACACCTGTACCGGACTGTACCGGAGCTCCGGGGGCTCGTTGGCAGGTAAGATAAAGTGCGTTTTCTTTTATTTTGCAGCCCGGACGGGATAACATGAGAAAAGTGTGCACCGGAGTACTAGATCGCCGCTGTCAAAGCTGACAGCGGCGTCTATTGGGATCTATGAATGCTCCCAGGTGGGCGATATATCGCGATATATCGCGATGTATCGTCACCTAGACGGTATCGCGATATATCGGGATATATCGAATCGCCACACTGGTATCGCGATTCGAATCGAATCGCCAAATTCTTGGCGATTCACACCCCTATTCCATAGTGTGGCCTGCTGCCATCTCCTCTCTAGGTACTTGACTCCTATGCATCAGCCATGATGTCTATTGATGAAACTGCATACAATGAGCCTCAGAACTGGATCATAGCACAGAGTGCACATGCTGACCTCTCTCCAATCTGTGGCTATGCAGTGCCATATGCAGCTACCTGTAATGCAATTTGATCAGATGCCACAGAGGGGCCAGCTTTTACTACCCACTAAGATCAGTGAGCCTTGGGCACAGATAAGCCGTTCACTGGTTGTCCAATCTTTGGTCCATTTGTGGTAGTTACTAACCAATGCCTAGCAGGGGCAGCCTCCTGTATTGAAGAGGTTCTCTCCCTTGGAGTATCTCAGATCCTTACTTTCCCATTTTTTTTTTGCTGTGCTTTAAAAGACTGTTCACAAACTAATATGCCCACCCATTGTCAGGTATATATCATTCCGTTCATCTGGTTTTAATATTATTGCTGATCTATATATATTTTTAATCTCTTTGCCTAAAAGAAAAAAAAAATTCCACTTAGGGTTATGGTGATAGCAGACCAGTCTGCGTGTCATATGCCACTGCCCTTGTCACCTGTCCTTCATGACAATGCTATGGTCATTGTGGTTTGTACACTGCTCCCCCTCATGTTTCCACAGCCATCCACCCCCATGTCTGGGCGTGAAGTTTGTGTCCACGGGACTTTTCCAGCCCCTTTAATTAGAAGTGAGTTGTTTTGTGGTTAAGACACGTCTGCTAGGAGGAAGTGGTGGGAAGGGGTGAACTGGCGAGAGTTGCAGAATGAAGTAGGGGATGAGGATGCAGAATTCGGAGCTCTGCATATTTGGAGATCTTCTATAGTTTTATCTTCCCAAATCTCCAGTTAAATTGGCAGCTTAACAGCTGAGCAGTAGCACTAGCCCCAACTTAAAGGGGTACTCCGCCCCTAGACATCCATTATCCTTTGGATAGGGTATAATATAAGATGTCTGATCGTGGGGGTCCAGCCACTGGGGACCTCCGCGATGTGGCTGACGGGCAATGCAGGGGATGGAGTGTTACATCCCGCCCCTAAATGCAAGTCTATTGGAAGGGGCGTGGCAGTCTTCACGCCCCCTCTCATAGACTTGCATTGAGCGATCCTCGCTCTGTGCAGCTGAGAAACGGGGGTGCTGCAGGAGAGATTGCGGGGGTCCCCAGTGGTGGGACCCCTATGATCAGACATCTTAACCACTATCCTTTAGATAGGGGATAAGATATCTAGGGTTGGAGTACCAGTGTTTCCGAACTGTTGCAAAACTACAACTCTAAGAATGCCCGGACAGCCAACAGCTTTTCAGGCATCAGAAAAAGTTGAATGACAACCTCTGTGGAGACTTTTATCTTTTGAGCTTATAGTAAAGAGCCACGTCTTCAGTTTTAATGCTCTGTTTTGTTTTTTGTTTATTTATTATAGTTTTTGGTGTAAATAGAGCTTAGAAATGTGTTAAAAAATTGTCCAATGTGACTTCAAAAATCAGTGCGTTTGGTTGAACTGAGGGCATCTGTATATCATTGTTCCTCTGTCTGAGGGAGGTAAATGGTTCATGCAATAGTGTGTGTAAATGGGAAGACATTCCTTCTGTGGTGGCAAAGATGGATAACTTTCACCAGGAGTCGTGTCACAAGTGACTTGCACTATTGCACCATTATGCTGTGTGGAAGCTGCAGTCACCATGATGTAGCAGAGTGACTTCTCACTGAGCACCTTCTATAAAGGAAGGGAATGTTTTGGAGATCAGACAGTTAAGGAACATTTAGCAGTTTTATAGTTTTGTTCTCTTCACCAATTCTATCAAATACAGCCCTATTTTGGTACACATACTGTGGAGGACATGACAGGGCCCATGGGTGTCCTGTATCTGTGCTGAAATCGGGCTGATCCAGAGTCTAGTCTCGGGAGGGGCACAATCAGTATCGTGCTGTGGTCTCCCCCCCCCAAATAGACTTGAATTGAGGGGGCGTGGTGTGACGTCAAGTCCACACTCCTCTTGCCGTCATGCCACACCCCCTCAATGCAAGTCTATGAGAGGGGGCGTGTCAACCCCCGCAGCCCGCACCCAGCGTTTGGAACAAAATAGGCCATAGCAGCATGTCCCAGGACCGGAGGAGCAGTGGTCGGAGCACTGAAGCTGACGTGTCGCTGATAACTTACCATGCTAACCAGCGCACGTCCTCCTCAATGCTCCGCTCCTGTGGGCGCATGGGACGTTGGTGACGTCTCTGCCTGCGCCACCTCCCGGCGGCCCCTGCATTTTTAAAGTTAACGTGGGGCCGCAGAGAGTTAACCGGGGCATTTTTGTGTCCCGAAAAGATCCCCTGGCTGGAATGGGGGTCGGGGAGGGTGGGTTAGATAATATTCAGCTGCATTACAGACATTGAATGTCAAGTCCAGACCCCAGCAAGGTCCTGAACACCTCCCACCCCAGGATATTAGGGGGCCTGTGGTGATCAAAGTCCCAACTTCCCTTGTCTGGAGTCTGGATATTATATCCTTAGCATGAATACTAAAATGTTTCAGTGAGGTCTTGGAGTCCATCCAGCTGTGATAATACAGCCACAACTCTAAGTGAGGAGAAAATACATATTATGGGGGGGAAGGGGGAGGGATTCCATATTTATTTGGAAATTGAAGGGTAGGTTTCCTTTTTATCCATTCTTAAAGGGGTCTTTTGTATGTTCTGTTCCTGTGGGAGAATATTGTCATGATCAAGTATATACCATGTAGGAAATTGGGAGTACAGTATGGGCCCACACTTCTCTAGCTGTAATCATAGCATTTAACATCACTATATGCATAAGACTATACTGAGTTGTAAGGGCTTATTTTCATATTTTCAGCATCCTGCATACTTGCCATCTGGCAAGAGAGGCACAGGATAAAAATCAACTTTGAATGCAAGTTTGTTTTTGTTTTTTTTATTGAAGAGCCAAGAAACGTGCTCTCTATCCCTCATGTGCAAGAAAGTGCAAAAAAAGTGCACAGGGATGCGGTTGATCACAGGAGGGACACCCCTGAAGGGCTACTGCACCCTGACAATCTTGTGGATGTATTGAATGATCCATAGGTCCAGCACTGTGCGCAATTGCAGCCTATGGGACAACAGAAGGGATGTATGTCTCAGAAGATTCGCATCCCCATCAGGCACAGTGCTGGATCATTAGACATTGAAAACCAAGTAAAGAACCATCAAGGCCGGGTTCCATAAGATTTCAGATTTTTCTGAACACGTACATGACTTGAGAATTTGTGGGTTTTAAAGGCCAGATATATACATTATATAGATAGGTGTAAATACAATTAAGAACATCTAGTAAGAATATAATGGACCCTTGTCCTTTACTCTGCAGCAGCAGAGACTGGTGATTCATGGGATTAATTTTGCAGGTGGCATGGATAATTCATTCATAAACCTCCTGATTCATTCTCGTAAAGTGTGTGGGATATTCTGGGATACTGTACATACAGTACATCTCCTGGGTGTAGTGCACAGTCCAGACACATGTACTCTCTGGAACACCCTCATGTCCTTCAGGTGCTAATATTAGGGTTTGGGTGTGTTCCTTGGTTTGTGGTTATGTCACTTTCTATGTTTTTAGTTCTACAGTCCTGTATAGAAATTTTTAGAAGAGAATTCTACCTACAGGATATCTATTAAATATTAATAGAAATCTTGTAGATTGACACTTTTTGTTGCACCTACTGATTCCTCAAGTAACAAACCATCACACGTCGTCCATGTTTCTTTCTGCTCCTGCAAAGACTGTTTTTTATCAGATCTTATCCATTTTGTTCCCCTTCAACACAGGATAGAAATCTTGACTGGTTTCCTAGAATGAGAGCGATGTCCCTTGTAAGCAGTGACTCTGAAGGTGAACAGAATGAATTAAGGAATCTGCAGGAGAAGTTGGAATGCACCATGCGTCTGGTAACCTATTTGTCCAGCCAGCTAAGTGAGCTTAAGGATCAGGTAAGCAGATTGTGGAAGATGTTGAGGTCTTCACGTAGCAAGGGGTGAGTGTGGGGAATGGTGGGCATGAGTCTGGCCATTATAAATAAGATTGGCTGCTTGCTTCTTGAATTAGGCCGGTTACCTTTTAGGGACACTAAACTGGATGACTTCAGTGCATATGTTACTTTTAGAGCAGTAGTTGGCCAACCTAAAGTCCCCCATACACATGACACCTGTGTCCACCTGGAAAATGCTTGTTAACCAGGGGGTGCCAGAGCAGCTCTCCCCATTCCTGCCAAGCATATCGGTCCTAAAGTTTTCCTCCATCATTCCTCTTTTCTCATACACACAAGGAGCAGTCAGCTCTTACCCCACAGCTGTGACTACTCCTCCTGCTACTGTGCGGTCTCCTGTGAGAGGAAGCAGATGACTGCTACCAGTCCCATTATGAACGTTTACATCCCCATGTACAGGAAGATCTCGCGCTCGCTAATATATATCTATGTAGACTAGAGATGAGTGAATTTACAGTAAATTCGATTCGTCATGAACTTCTCGGCTCGGCAGTTGATGACTTATCCTGCATAAATTAGTTCAGCTTTCAGGTGCTCCGGTGGGCTGGAAAAGGTGGATACAGTCCTAGGAAAGAGTCTCCTAGGACTGTATCCACATTTTCCAGCCCACGGAAGCACCTGAAAGCTGAACTCCTTTATGCAGGATAAGCCGAGCCGAGATGTTCGTGACGAATCGAATTTACTGTAAATTCGCTCATCTCTAATGTAGACAACAGCTGGAATGTGAAAAATAGTGGCTTTTAATCAGAAAGTATGGTTTATAGTATTTAGCAGGTAAGGTTTACAGAAGTGTTTACTTTACAGTCACTAAGTCACTATTTTTCACACTCCATTGGCAGTGCTGCTGTGTACCTCTTTGCTGTTCTCCACATGAAAAACCTGTGACTAGGGCTTAGTCAGCCTGCAATAATCTTTCACCTTGGCTGTGTTGCTCTCCTGGAGGTTTTATCTTTCTATTCTGTGTATGATTTTAGCTATCTATGCACTATCTATGGGAGCGCCTGAGTGCAGCACTTGTGTATCTCCTGAACTCTCATAAAGAATGCATGGAGCACCTGCTCATTCCATCTTAGTGGTCGGACCACACTATCATCACTCAGCAACACAGGCTACGTTTTTATAGTAGGGGCATACCCCATTAAAATTACTCCAAACTTTCACCCACCTATATAGCATTGTGGCTGATGTGCATCATAATGGGAATAGGTGCCTTACCTGCCCTTGTATCAATAACAAGTACTTGTGGCCTTATGAAGGGGGTGTTTTTATTTATTTTTTTTAGCAGTTTCAGAACTTTTGGTTGAAGACCATTTTATTATTAGATCATGGCCGGGCATATAATTTTATTTTTTTGTAATTCTATTAATGTATTTTTATGATCTACAGATGACAGAGCAACGAAAGCAAAAACAGAGGATTGGTCTCCTGGGGCAACCCGCTCATCTAAATCTCAATCCCCAGCAACCGGCATAGTTGAACACATCCAACGTGGTTTGGCATCTTCTCCTCTATCCCTGGATTTGTTAGGGTGAAAGATGTGCCACCCAAACCCATCGTTCCTCCACTTCCTTGTTCCACACCACTACTGCTGTCACCACTCCAACCACCCTTTTTAGAACTGATGGCATCCAATATTGGAAGTCTAGTGCCAAATGCTCCCAACTCTCGGGAAGGAACGGACTTTGCACTTGAGAATCTATAAAACAAACTGACTTCAGAGGGAAAGATCATTTTATACTTAAAAGATTCTATTTATGAAAAAATAATTTTTCCTTTTTTTGTAATTTATGATGTCTGTGTGTACGGACCCTGTGTAACTATAATGCTGTAGTACCTTGTGTTGGGGGATCTTCCTTCTCTCAGCCCCAACATTACCCCATTAGAGGAAGACTCTTCCTATTTTGACATGCCAGTCTTGAGCAATCCTGGATACACATAGGCTATGGACTGGTCTACTGTTCTCAGCAGGCTTGCCACATTCGGACCCCCACCCTGTCACTGGTGTGGACGAGCGCCAGCTCTTGACTATTTACCCAGTTGCTGTTTTGTACACATTCTTTGTTTCTTGACACACGGAGGCTGCTCCCTGAGTTTAATGTGTATGTTTGAGATTAAAACAAAATGAAGCAGAGCAGTGTCTGATTTATCAAGTGTCCCCTGGAAGTGTGTTCTATACAGCGTGACTGCCCTAAGCAGACGGAGCAGAACGATGAGGTGTGCTGTGCCCGGGCTGTCAATCATGCTGAGGGGGTGTGATTACAGCTGAGAAGACCAGGATTAGGTAAGTTTTTAGCTCCCTGCCCAGGGGACTTACGGGGCCGGTGGGGGAGCCTAATATCCTCACAGGCAGGAATGTTCCCCAGGGATGGTGAGGATGGAGATTTTACCCTATATAATGAGTTACCACGCCTTTTATATGGTATAATCACATGATTGGGTCCCTTAAATGTGACAATGTTTCAAGGGGTGTGACTCCTTAATCATGCATACCATGTGAGAGTATTGTGTGAAGTCTGCAACTCTACACATTATGTGCTCTTAACTCCTTTTTCTTGCTTTACATAAAGTAGAAATAAAAAATAAAAAAAGCTTGAAAAAAAAATACTAAAAGGAAACAAATAAAAATTGTCCATTAAAGGGGTACTTCACTGGAAAACTTTATTTTTTTTAAATCAACTGGTGCCAGAAAGTTAGACTGATTTGTAAATTACTTCTATTTAAAATACTTTTATTTTAATCCTTCAGGTACTTATCAGCTGCTGTATGTTCCAGAGAAAGTTTTTTTTCTTTTTCTTATTGAATTTCCTTTCTGTCTGACCACAGTGCTCTCTGCTGACACCTCTATCCTGCTCTGAACAGTTCCTGACATGGACAGAGGTGTCAGCAGAGAGCACTGTGGTCAGACAGAAAGGAAATTCAAAAAGAAAAAAAATCCTTCCAGTACTTAGCTACTCTATAGTTCACAGGAAATTAAACAGATTTGTAAAATACTTCTATTTAAAAAAATCTTAACTTGCTGGTACCAGATGATTAAAAAAAAGTGTTCCAGGGGAGTACCCCTTTAAAGCAGGAGTTAGAGAACAGGCTGGGTTATTTCCACCAATTAGTATAGATAGTGATAGTGCCCAGAGGGTAATTTATGCTCTGTTTTAGGACTTATTTGGTCAAGAAGGGGGGCATGTTAGAAACGGAGATGCAGCAGAGTGGAGTTTAAAATGCTGTCAAGTCTTAAGAGCTACTTCAGGAACATCTATAGATTTCACATTTGCATTACTATTGAGGTGTAGTTTAACAAATAATAATTCTTAGTATTTGATTACTACTGCTGCATTTTAATGTTCTTTCTGAGCATCCTGATTATTAAAGCAAATGCTATTCAGGATCTGTAAAAAGGTGGAATTCTGTTCCTTAAAGGGAACCTGCAATTACTTTCATGGTGCTTTACCACAAGCCATCGGGGGTGGTCCCTAGTGGCTTCTCCATTTAGGTATAGGGAGAGATCTATCAATAAAGGTCAGCTGGGTGGAAGAAGCCCCTGGTGACTGCCCCTATGACTTGTCATTTAGGCAGCATAAAAGTGATGACAGGTCCCCTGTAAGGCCAGCTTTACACCGTGTAAAATAAAGGCAGAAAAACCTTTTTATAATCTAACGTGTTCTCTTAAAGTCTATGGAAAAGCGGGCACCCATGTACACATTGGGGGATATTTATCAAAAACCTGTGAAGAGGAAAAGGGGAGCACTTGCAGTTACTTTTTAATTTTTAAAGAGTGTCCTCTAAAGGGAAAGTGGAGTAGTTGCCCATAGCGACCAGATTTGTTTTTTTGTTTTGATAGATCTTCCAACATTGTAAATGTATAAAAAGGCAGGAATTCCTATTGGAACTCCTGTCTTTTTGGGGTATAATGTGATGCTTTTCCTTTAGACTTTTTAAAATTAAAAATAAACTAAATAATACTTCCACTTTTTATACCTAAAGGGGAGATTTATCAAAACCTGTCCAAAAGGAAAAAGTTGCTGAGTTACCCATAGCAACCAATGTGTTTTATTAAAGTGTGCAGAAAATTGTATTTAAAAAAAAAAAAAGTGAATTCTAGATCTTCTATTAAAGCCTATGGAAAAAGCATTTCCACATTTAATAGAACATAGTGACCCTGATTTACTATTGTAAACACGACCTGTATTTTCAGGTTTTGTGCCAGAATTGAAAAAATCTCGACCAACCAAAGGGGCATGTCCCCAACATTTATGAAAAATCCCAACATGAATCCACCACATTTTCTGTGGAAACCTTAGTAGATGAGCTGAGACCCCAAAGCTCAGAGCATGTACTGTATTTAAAAAAATAGGGGAAAAGTGCAAAATGTAGGGAAACATTAGTAAATGCTGTGGAAAATATCTGGGGGGGGGGGGAGAAACACAAAAGAAAACTCCACTCAGGGCCAGTATGTATAAAAAAATTTAAAGTATATTTTTTTTTGTCTTTTTTTTACTGATTAAATTTTTTTTATTTCGTGTGGATAAAGTGTTCATGTCATTGGTCAACACTTTAAATGTCCCTGCAACATTTAAACAATTTTTGTATAATACCTTAACTGATATACACTGCATTATAAGTAGTTGTTCTAGAAACCTCTTTTAGACAAGATACCTACAGTTGGCTAGATAAAAATAGATAGGCGTGCTTGGGTATAATCCTTTAAAGAAGAAAATTCTCCTGATATTATATATAAAATAACTCTGGCCATACAATATGATAAAATCATAGTCTGATGTTACAGCAGGGAGTTTGTTCACTTTTGAGCTGTTCTGGTGCTGATCACACCACCTCATCTCGCGCCACCTATGATGTGTGACCTTTTTTATTTTTATTTTTAAAGCCGCTGTGGTTTTATCTTTCTGTTATGTTTTGATGCAGTGTCGTCTTGGAATTCCCCTTCTTCCTTCCTCCTCCTTGCGGCCGCCCTCTGTCTTGTTTCATTTGTAAAACCTCACGTTCAGTCAGCGCTGAGGCTTCCAGACATGTGTATGTGTAGGTGTAAGGTTGTGAGAAGGGGCAGCTGTGGCCTTGAATCTGGGCTTTAAACCAGAGTCGCTGACCCTAAAATCTGGAGGCTGATGGCAGTCATGCATACACATATGGAAGTAATTCTTTGGATCATGTAGTTATTCCAGTTACTAACTGAAATGGCTGATAACTGGTGAGCAATAAATTGAATACAGTAAAAAGTTGTGTAGAAAAAGGAAATCCAAATGACGTGAAACAGGGAGCAAATTATAGAATTCAACTGCAACCTTGCCAGCATTCCTGATCTGTGGTGGGGTTTATACAGGGAAATTCAATGTGGTTCATGTAAATCCCACCCAATATGGCTAGGTAGGGAGCATTCTTTGTGTGTCAGGGTGTTGGAGCTTAAAAGGGTAGTCCACTGCCCCAGTGTTCGAAACCTTTTATTCTGAATGCTGGTTGTGGGAGTTGTGATGTCATGTCCACGCCCCTTGTGACATCATGACACGCCCCCTCAATGCAAGTCTATGGGAGGGTCATAGCAGCTGCTACGCCCCTCCCATAGACTTGCATTGAGGGGCATGTTGTGATGTCACATGCTTATTTCATCCAGAAAAGGTATCACACCAGTTAAAGTATAGGGCCAAAAAAAACAAATAGGCTACACCAAACGATATAGTCCAAAAAATTCAGGTGAGCACAGAAAGCACCCACATGGGTGAAAAAGCTTCAGGAACATGAAGAAAAAAATCATTCAAACATACAATAATGGTGTCCAGAAAGGAGAAGGCGGTCACATAGATTAACTATTAATATGGCTACATTGTTAGAGGACAGCCCCAGGTGCATTGCTCAACCCAGTCTCGACTAGCACCACCACCTTCCTTTCTGTAATAGCTTGGATGATGAGGGTTGGGGTTGTGAGTAGTATAGTTCCACAGGTTTGGATAAATCTCCCCCTATGTCAGGGTTTCTCAATTCCAGTCCTCAGGGCCCCCTAACAGGTCATGTTTTCAGGATTTCCTAAGTCTTTCACAGGTGACCTAATTATGGTCAGTGAATCTGGCATCACCACAATTATATCACCTGTGAAAGACTAAGGAAATCCTGAAAACATCACCTGTTAGGGGGCCCTGAGGACTGGAATTGAGAAACGCTGCCCTATGTAGAGAAAAAATGGTGCCGTTGCCCATTGTGACCAACCAGATTACTACTTTCATTTTTCACAGGCCTTTTTAAAAATTAAAGTAACTATTCCACTATTCCTCTACAGAGATCTCCCCCATTGTTCATAAGGTTGAAAAAAAAGACCAGATGCCATCAATTTCAACCTATATCACTACTGTGTTGATCCAGAGAAAGGCAAAAGAAAACCTTTTGAAGCTGATGCTAACTGCCCCATACTAGGGGAAAAATTTCCTTTAGGATACAAAATAACCCTAATTCTGCTAATCTTTGTGGGTACTGTAGTCCCAGTGGATATGTTCCATTGACATCTGGTGGGATCTTTTCTGGCCTGGGTCTGCTGAGACTTGGCTACCGCTGAAGCCTTTTGGTGCTGTTGCTTGGAAGACCATGCGGTGACCTTATCATTCAGAGTCCCTCATTAAATACTTTTATACAATAAAAAACTTTTATTTTGAGTTTAACTTAAAGGCTAGCGTGTGCTCAGAGCAGCAGTGCCCACTATTACAGAGATGGCCCATGTGGCAGAGACCAGCTGCCTGACAATTGCTTTCTGTAAACAACTGGGGGAGAGACTGGTTAATCGCTGTAGCGTCATGGCCTCACGCAAGGCAGCACATGTGCCTCGTCCTGATCACTCACATTATATAACCATTGCTCTGCAGATACACAATCCGGCTTACTGCACAGGGTTTCATTGATGGAGCGGAGGATTAAACATGCTGGGCTGTGACCTAACTCCAGCATAAGAGCGCTCCCCCCCCCACCACACTTGCTGGCTCCGGTGATTTACATTGTGAAAAGTGTCCTCTACACACGAACACCAGGAATTGCACAGTGATCTGATGTAGATTAAACTAAGGGACTGCTTACATCATGTGTAGGTTGGATTACTGTAGGTGAATGTGACGAAAAAGTCTAAAAGGTAACTTTACACTGTTACCGTTTAGATCGAGGGTGGAATTTATCATTGTATGTGTAAATAAAGTAACTTTTCCTGTGCGTACATCATATGTACTTGTTCTCAATCACAATCCCCCCCCCCCCGATTTGGCAAAAAAGTGCATGTTATTCCTAAATAGCTTAGATCTGAGCAAATTTTAAAGTGTGCTCCTGGCGTGAGTGCGCAAACATTTACAATTTTAATTAGTCTCATTTGATCTCATTACCATCCCAAGTTAAAGGGGTACTCCGGTGAAAATCTATTTTTCTTTTAAATCAACTGGTGGCAGAAAGTTAAATATATTTGTAAATTACTTCTATTAAAAATCTTAATCCTTCCAGTACTTATTAGCTGCTGAATGCTGTTACGCCGAGCGCTCCGGGTCCCCGCTCCTCCCCGGAGCGCTCGCTACACTCTCGCTCCCGCAGCGCCCCGGTCAGATCCACTGACCGGGTGCGCTGCGATACCGCCTCCAGCCGGGATGCGATTCGCAATGCGGGTGGCGCCCGCTCGCGATGCGCACCCCGGCTCCCGTACCTGACTCGCTCTCCGTCGGTCCTGTCCCGGCGCGCGCGGCCCCGCTCCCTAGGGCGCGCGCGCGCCGGGTCTCTGCAATTTAAAGGGCCACTGCGCCGCTGATTGGCGCAGTGGTTCTAATTAGTGTGTTCACCTGTGCACTCCCTATGTATACCTCACTTCCCCTGCACTCCCTCGCCGGATCTTGTTGCCATCGTGCCTAGTGAAAGCGTTCCCTTGTGTGTTCCTAGCCTGTGTTCCAGACCTCCTGCCGTTGCCCCTGACTACGATCCTTGCTGCCTGCCCCGACCTTCTGCTACGTCCGACCTTGCTTTTGTCTACTCCCTTGTACCGCGCCTATCTTCAGCAGTCAGAGAGGTTGAGCCGTTGCTAGTGGATACGACCTGGTTACTACCGCCGCAGCAAGACCATCCCGCTTTGCGGCGGGCTCTGGTGAATACCAGTAGTGACTTAGAACCGGTCCACTAGCACGGTCCACGCCAATCCCTCTCTGGCACAGAGGATCCACCTCCTGCCAGCCGGCATCGTGACAGTAGATCCGGCCATGGATCCCGCTGAAGTTCCTCTGCCAGTTGTCGCCGACCTCACCACGGTGGTCGCCCAGCAGTCACAACAGATAGCGCAACAAGGCCATCAGCTGTCTCAACTGACCGTGATGCTTCAGCAGCTACTACCACAGCTTCAGCAATCATCTCCTCCGCCAGCTCCTGCACCTCCTCCGCAGCGAGTGGCCGCTTCCAGCCTACGACTATCCTTGCCGGATAAATTTGATGGGGACTCTAAGTTTTGCCGTGGCTTTCTTTCACAATGTTCCCTGCACTTGGAGATGATGTCGGACCAGTTTCCTACTGAAAGGTCTAAGGTGGCTTTCGTAGTCAGCCTTCTGTCTGGAAAAGCTCTGTCATGGGCCACACCGCTCTGGGACCGCAATGACCCCGTCACTGCTTCTGTACACTCCTTCTTCTCGGAAATTCGAAGTGTCTTTGAGGAACCTGCCCGAGCCTCTTCTGCTGAGACTGCCCTGCTGAACCTGGTCCAGGGTAATTCTTCCGTTGGCGAGTACGCCATACAATTCCGTACTCTTGCTTCCGAATTGTCCTGGAATGATGAGGCCCTCTGCACGACCTTTAAAAAAGGCCTATCCAGCAACATTAAAGATGTTCTGGCCGCACGAGAAATTCCTGCTAACCTACATGAACTCATTCATCTAGCCACTCGCATTGACATGCGTTTTTCCGAAAGGCGTCAGGAGCTCCGCCAGGATATGGACTTTGTTCGCACGAGGCATTTTTTCTCCCCAGCTCCTCTCTCCTCTGGTCCTCTGCAATCCGTTCCTGTGCCTCCCGCCGTGGAGGCTATGCAAGTTGACCGGTCTCGCCTGACACCTCAAGAGAGGACACGACGCCGCATGGAGAATCTCTGCCTGTACTGTGCCGGTACCGAACACTTCCTGAAGGATTGTCCTATCCGTCCTCCCCGCCTGGAAAGACGTACGCTGACTCCGCACAAAGGTGAAACAGTCCTTGATGTCAACTCTGCTTCTCCACGTCTTACTGTGCCTGTGCGGATATCTGCCTCTACCTTCTCCTTCTCCACTAAGGCCTTCTTGGATTCCGGATCTGCAGGAAACTTTATTTTGGCCTCTCTCATCAACAGGTTCAACATCCCAGTGACCAGTCTCGCCAGACCTCTCTACATCAATTGCGTTAACAATGAAAGATTGGACTGTGCCGTGCGTTACCGCACGGAACCCCTCCTAATGTGCATCGGACCTCATCACGAAAAAATTGAGTTTTTGGTCCTCTCCAATTGCACTTCCGAAATTCTCCTTGGACTACCATGGCTTCAACGCCATTCCCCAACCCTTGATTGGTCCACAGGAGAGATCAAGAGCTGGGGTACCTCTTGTTTCAAAGACTGCCTTAAACCGGTTCCCAATACTCCTTGCCGTGACCCTGTGGTTCCCCCTGTAAACGGTCTCCCTAAGGCCTATATGGACTATGCTGACGTATTTTGTAAAAAACAAGCTGAGACTCTACCTCCTCACAGGCCTTATGACTGTCCTATTGACCTCCTCCCGGGCACTACTCCACCCCGGGGCAGAATTTATCCTCTGTCCGCCCCAGAGACTCTTGCTATGTCCGAGTACATCCAGAAGAATTTAAAAAAGGGCTTTATCCGCAAATCCTCCTCTCCTGCCGGAGCTGGATTTTTCTTTGTGTCCAAAAAAGATGGCTCCCTACGTCCTTGCATTGACTACCGCGGACTTAATAAAATCACGGTAAAGAACCGCTACCCCCTACCTCTTATCTCTGAACTCTTTGATCGCCTCCAAGGTGCCCACATCTTTACCAAACTGGACTTAAGAGGTGCTTATAATCTCATCCGCATCAGGGAGGGGGATGAATGGAAAACGGCATTTAACACTAGAGATGGACACTTTGAGTATCTGGTCATGCCCTTTGGCCTGTGCAACGCCCCTGCCGTCTTCCAAGACTTTGTTAATGAAATTTTTCGTGATCTCTTATATTCCTGTGTTGTTGTGTATCTGGACGATATTCTGATTTTTTCTGCCAACCTAGAAGAACACCGCCAGTATGTCCGCATGGTTCTTCAGAGACTTCGTGACAATCAACTTTATGCCAAAATGGAGAAATGTCTGTTTGAATGTCAATCTCTTCCTTTCCTAGGATACTTGGTCTCTGGCCAGGGACTACAAATGGATCCAGACAAACTCTCTGCCGTCTTAGATTGGCCACGCCCCTCCGGACTCCGTGCTATCCAACGTTTTTTGGGGTTCGCCAATTATTACAGACAATTTATTCCACATTTTTCCACCATTGTGGCTCCTATCGTGGCTTTAACCAAGAAGAATGCCAATCCTAAGTCATGGCCTCCTCAAGCGGAAGACGCCTTTAAACGGCTCAAGTCTGCCTTTTCTTCTGCTCCCGTGCTCTCTAGACCTGACCCATCTAAACCCTTCCTATTGGAGGTTGATGCCTCCTCAGTAGGAGCTGGAGCGGTTCTTCTACAAAAAAATTCTTCCGGGCATGCTGTTACTTGTGGTTTTTTTTCTAGGACCTTCTCTCCGGCGGAGAGGAACTACTCCATCGGGGATCGAGAGCTACTGGCCATTAAATTAGCACTTGAGGAATGGAGGCATCTGCTGGAGGGATCAAAATTTCCAGTTATTATTTACACCGATCACAAGAATCTCTCCTATCTCCAGTCTGCCCAACGGCTGAATCCTCGCCAGGCCAGGTGGTCTCTGTTCTTTGCCCGGCTTAATTTTGAAATTCACTTTCGCCCTGCCGATAAGAACATTAGGGCCGATGCTCTCTCTCGTTCCTCGGATGCCTCGGAAATAGAGCTCTCTCCGCAACACATCATTCCTCCTGACTGCCTGATCTCCACTTCTCCAGCCTCCATCAGGCAAACTCCTCCAGGGAAGACCTTCGTCTCTCCACGCCAACGCCTCGGAATCCTCAAATGGGGTCACTCCTCCCATCTCGCAGGCCATGCGGGCATCAAGAAATCCTTGCAACTCATCTCTCGTTTCTATTGGTGGCCGACTCTGGAGACGGATGTTGTTGATTTTGTGCGGGCCTGCACTGTCTGTGCCCGGGATAAGACTCCTCGCCAGAAGCCTGCTGGTCTTCTTCATCCTCTGCCTGTCCCCGAACAGCCTTGGTCTCTGATTGGTATGGACTTTATTACAGACTTACCCCCATCCCGTGGCAACGCTGTTGTTTGGGTTGTCGTTGATCGATTTTCCAAGATGGCACATTTTATTCCTCTTCCTGGTCTTCCTTCAGCGCCTCAGTTGGCAAAACAATTTTTTGTACACATTTTTCGTCTTCACGGGTTGCCCACGCAGATCGTCTCGGATAGAGGCGTCCAATTCGTGTCTAAATTCTGGAGGGCTCTCTGTAAACAACTCAAGATTAAATTGAACTTTTCTTCTGCTTATCATCCTCAATCCAATGGGCAAGTAGAAAGAATTAACCAAGTCCTGGGTGATTATTTACGGCATTTTGTTTCTTCCCGCCAGGATGACTGGGCAGATCTTCTACCATGGGCCGAATTCTCATACAACTTCAGAGTCTCTGAATCTTCTTCCAAATCCCCATTTTTCGTGGTGTACGGCCGTCACCCTCTTCCCCCCCTCCCTACTCCCTTGCCCTCTGGTTTGCCCGCTGTGGATGAAATAACTCGTGATCTTTCCACCATATGGAAAGAGACCTAAAATTCTCTCTTACAGGCTTCATCACGCATGAAGAAGTTTGCTGATAAGAAAAGAAGAGCTCCCCCCATTTTTTCTCCCGGAGACAAGGTATGGCTCTCCGCTAAATATGTCCGCTTCCGTGTTCCCAGTTACAAATTGGGACCACGCTATCTTGGTCCTTTCAAAATCTTGTGCCAAATTAATCCTGTCTCTTACAAACTTCTTCTTCCTCCTTCTCTTTGTATTCCTAATGCCTTTCATGTCTCTCTTCTTAAACCATCAACCGTTTCTCTCCTAAACTTATCTCTCCCACTCCTGTCTCCGGTTCTTCGGACATCTTTCCTGTAAAGGAGATACTGGCCTCCAAAAAGGTCAGAGGAAAAACCTTTTTTTGGTTGACTGGGAGGGCTGTGGCCCTAAAGAGAGATCCTGGGAACCTGAGGACAATATCCTAGATAAAAGTCTGGTCCTCAGGTCCTCAGGCTCCAAGAAGAGGGGGAGACCCAAGGGGGGGGGGGGGTACTGTTACGCCGAGCGCTCCGGGTCCCCGCTCCTCCCCGGAGCGCTCGCTACACTCTCGCTCCCGCAGCGCCCCGGTCAGATCCACTGACCGGGTGCGCTGCGATACCGCCTCCAGCCGGGATGCGATTCGCGATGCGGGTGGCGCCCGCTCGCGATGCGCACCCCGGCTCCCGTACCTGACTCGCTCTCCGTCGGTCCTGTCCCGGCGCGCGCGGCCCCGCTCCCTAGGGCGCGCGCGCGCCGGGTCTCTGTGATTTAAAGGGCCACTGCGCCGCTGATTGGCGCAGTGGTTCTAATTAGTGTGTTCACCTGTGCACTCCCTATGTATACCTCACTTCCCCTGCACTCCCTCGCCGGATCTTGTTGCCATCGTGCCTAGTGAAAGCGTTCCCTTGTGTGTTCCTAGCCTGTGTTCCAGACCTCCTGCCGTTGCCCCTGACTACGATCCTTGCTGCCTGCCCCGACCTTCTGCTACGTCCGACCTTGCTTTTGTCTACTCCCTTGTACCGCGCCTATCTTCAGCAGTCAGAGAGGTTGAGCCGTTGCTAGTGGATACGACCTGGTTACTACCGCCGCAGCAAGACCATCCCGCTTTGCGGCGGGCTCTGGTGAATACCAGTAGTGACTTAGAACCGGTCCACTAGCACGGTCCACGCCAATCCCTCTCTGGCACAGAGGATCCACCTCCTGCCAGCCGGCATCGTGACAAATGCTACAGAGGAAATTCCTTTCTTTTTGGAACACTGATGACATCACGAGCACAGTGCTCTCTGCTGACATCTCTGTCCATTTTAGCAACCGTGCATAGCAAATGTATGCTAAGGGCAGCATGGTGGCTCAGTGGTTAGCACTGCTGCCTTGCAGTGCTGGGGACTTGGGTTCAAATCCCACTAAGGACAACAATAAATAAAGCGTTATTATTATAATAACGTCATCCAGAGAGAACTGTGGTCGTGATGTCATCAGAGAGCATTCCAAAAAGAAAAGAATTTCCTCTGTAGTATTCAGCAGCTAATAAGTACAGGAAGGATTACGATTTTTTTAATAGAAGTAATTTACAAATATGTTTAACTTTCTGCCACCAGTTGATTTTAAAGAAAAAAGGTTTTCACCGGAGTACCCCTTTAAAGCTCTTTTGGCTTCATACTACTTGAAAAAGAAATATGTGACCATTCACCACCAAAAAAAAAAACGTAAAACCAATAATACCCTCATCCCAAATGTATTCTTTTGGGCTTTTTTTTTTTTTTTATCTCTTCTTATTTACACAATGCAACAAATGTAATGAACACAAACTTGCTGACTGTTTCCATTTACAATACTTCTCTACCTTAAAGAGAATCTGACAGATATTTCACCAATATATTGATATATTGGTTAAAGTGCGGCTAGCTGAACAGTATCTCCGCTAAATGGGGGGCGGGGGGATGGGGGGGGGGGGGGTGTCGGACACTGCTTTTTTTTTGCGGGGGTTCCAGTGTTTTGGTAGGGGATATGTTTTTCTCCATGATCTCCTTTAACCAAAGAAAATTTGCAACAATAATTGACATTCTGCAGATTGAAACTAACCTGCAGTACAGAGTTTTTTTTAAGTCTAAATGTTTTTTTATTGCATATAGATGAGTCTTAAATGAGTATATTTATCTTACTGGTGCTAGAATTCCAGCAGATTTGCCATGCAAATTTCTATGTGGAAAATCAGCAGCATAACAGTGTGCATTTATCCTAAAGTGGCATGTGTGTGTATATAGTAAAATTCCTTTATTTTGGCACCAATGGGACCTGTTAGGTCATTAATGATTTGAATATATGGATTTATTTAATAGAAGAAGAATAAAATTTGGCATGTGACAGTCTGCAAGTTATTTCTAATAAGGAACTGCAATATTTTTTGTGGAGTTGCAAAGCTAAAAACAGAAGAATGAGAAGAACTTTACTTTTCATTAAATTGTACCTGTCAGTAGCAAAAACCTTTTATATAATACCATTACAGGTTTATTTGTAATATACATTGGTTTAAAATGTTTTATATTTTTTGGAAAAAATACTGTCCCTGCAGCTTTTGCCTGTGTGTGTCTGTAAAAAGTCCAAATACAGGAAGTGAGAACGGGACAAGCAGGGCTCTGCGCAGGCTCCTGGTTTGTCAATCATCCTGCTGTGGGGGGGGGTTGTATGTCACAGTCTCACTGCACAGAACCCTACTTGTCGTCAGTGCATAGACCCCTGCTTGCCCTCGGTGCACAGAGCCCTGCTTGCCCTCGGTGCACAGAGCCCTGCTTGCCCTCGGTGCACAGAGCCCTGCTTGCCCTCGGTGCACAGAGCCCTGCTTGCCCTCGGTGCACAGAGCCCTGCTTGTCCTCGGTGCACAGAGCCCTGCTTGTCCTCGGTGCACAGAGCCCTGCTTGTCCGCCCACACTTCCTGTATTTGGTCTTCTCCTCACACAGACAATAGCTACAGGGACAAAAATATACATTTTTTTTAACCAATGTATATTACAAATATACATAGTGTTATTGTCTATATTTTATACCAAAAGTTTTTGCTAAAGACAGGTACACTTTAAACTAAGAGTGGCAGGATTTTGTGGTACCAGCCAATAATCTAGAGCAGGGTTTCCAAACCAGGTTGCCTCCAGCTGTTGCAAAACTACAACTCCCAGCATGCCCGGACAGCCTTTGGCTGGGAACACACTGATTGGGAAACACTGCACTCGACAGTGATGAGTAAAATTTTTAGACTAATACAAACCTGCAGTTTGCAGATTTTTTGCTTCGAATGTACTACGCATATCCATACCCTTAAAAAACCCAAACAGCTTATGTCGCTGCGGATGTGCTACCTGTAACCCTACCCTAAATTTGCAGCAGGCCAATTTCACACCAAATCTGCAACTGGTTTAAAAATCTGCCCCAAAATGCATATTTGCTGCAGATTTCATGCGCGTTTACCCTTTATAGATCATCACAGAACCCACATGACCTGTGACCCCCCCCCCCCCTCCCCACACAAACAGGAATTACATAACAGAGCTGGGACACACAACCTTCACAGCTAAGTAACCACAATGAGCACATTGTCAGGAGATATCACATTATTCCTGCACTTTTTTTTCCAGATAAGCTTCTCTCTTTGTTCTATCTTTCCTCTTCTCGTGTTTACTCCTTTTTTTTTTTTCTTCTCTTCTCCCTCCCATGCTCCAAAAATGTGACTGTGTCCTCCCTGTGACTCCAGAGCTCATGCTATACCCGTGACTGCTTCCTTGGGCTGATCCTGTAACTCCTTGTGTCCAGGGCTGGAATTACCACCGCACTGCCCATGTATTCTGCAGTTATTTACATTATACACAACAAAAAGAAAAATAGTAAAGATAAAATAAGCAAATAACTGTATTTACTTATATTTTTATTTTGTTAATTCTTTTGATCTATTTTTAATTCACTTAACTTTTCATTTATTTTAGCTTTATTTAGTTGTTTTGTTTGTTATTGTAATCCTACAATATTTATTTATTTTTACTTTTTGTTTGTTTATTTTTTTTTATCTTATCAGTTTCTCCCATTTAAACCTGGTGCCTAAACATGTACCGTATACGGTACAGCTGGTACTTTGCATTGGCACATTGTACCCAGGGCGGTTCCGACTGTATTTACAGTTACATGATGTCCTTTCGCAGTCCTGTGGCTGTGAGTGTGCGCTCACTAGTACTCCACACCCCTGTGTGCTCTCTATCAGGCTCCTCACACTCCCCTCCCTCCCTGCCTGGAACAGATGCAGCATTGAGCAGCACGTGAGCTTCATATGACAGCGGCAGCAGCTGGTTCACTTGGCACTGGGCGTGCTGCTGTCACAGGGAGGGACACACCACCACTACCCCCCCACCAATGAGCACACTACATCCCCTCCCATCCATTTAACCAGAAGCTGGAGCTCATATCACCATCATATCCATGCAGCACAGCAGACACTGCTGGTACACCAAGACTCCTACATCCTCCACCTGAGCTCCTTACCTGTGCCCATAGGAATACTGCAGGAGACAACAGTCTCTCTACTGTATGGACTATCTGTTCTCTTGTACACTTTTGTGGATTTAACTTCTGTTGGCATGGAGCGAATCCCCAGTGCCCAGCCTCCCCCTACTTGTCTGGAAAGATCTGCCTCCTTGTCTGGGTAAGTTTTCTTCTGTGTCTGGAATCCGTTCATGGAATCCTATGGGTCTGCAAACTGGAGTTTCCTTAAATGAGTCCAATGTGTACCTGGTTCTTACTGGCAAGAACTAATAGTTGCCTACAGTGAGAGGCAGTAAGTTCTTCTCTGACTCTGTATGGTCTTTTCCAAACTGGAGCTGGAGAATGGGATCTCCCGGGGATACATTGTAGTCATTCGGATGATGACTATAGTCTTTGATACATTGTTATCAATCTGGACTGTGATTGCCAATCAGTGTCCCTCCAGCTATTGCAAAACTACAACTTCCAGCATGCCCGGACAGCCTTCGGCTGTCCGGGCATGCTGGTAGTTGTAGTTTTGCAACAGCTGGAGGGACAGTGATTGGGAAACACTGATATAAACTAAGAATTCAAAATGTAGATTATGACTACGGACTCCATATATTGTGTTCGGGGGTGGGGTGGGGGGGTGAAGATAAAAGAACCCCATGATGCTCTATAGCAGGACTAATCTATAGGGAGTGGGCAATTTATAACAAGGCTATAGGATTTAGAATATAATAACAATATGAGTTACATGTTAGCGATATATATTTACGTATTCCTATATCATATTACAATGTAATATAAAGGATTTCTCATACTGCATAGTTCTAATTTTATGTGTCATCCTGTAGGATGGATTTTTCCCACATGTATCCCGTTTTCAAAACCAGGAAAGGGCTGAAGCGATGTGAGGACGGCAAGGTGAGAACTTGTATTTTTTTTCTACAAAACTTTGTTGGACTATAGTGATGGCTTAGCCGGGGATTTGTGCGCAATTCTTTCTTTTCTTTATATTGAACTTGATAGCACTGATGCCTGCCTGTGGCTCTCCAGCTGTTTGGAATCTACACCTCTGATCATGGACAGGTGACTGCTGTCAGGGCATGATGGGAGTTGTAGTTTTGCAATAGCTGGTGAGCCACAGGTTGGGGAACACTATCTAAGAGAGAGAGAGAGAGAGAGAGTGAGTGTGTGTGTGTGTGTGTGTGTATGTATGTATGTGTGTGTATGTGTGTGTGTGTGTGTGTGTGTGTATGTAATGTAAATTGGGGCACACTATCTAAGAAAGAGTGTCCTCCAACCTAAGTTATATACATGCATACTTACACACACACACACACACACACTCTTAGATGGTGTCCTCCAACCTAAGTTACATACATACATACCCTCTTAGATAGTGTCCTCCAGCCTAAATTATATACATACATACACACTCTTTTAGATAGTGTCCTCCAACCTAAGTTATATACATACATACACACTCTTTTAGATAGTGTCCTCCAACCTAAGTTATATACATACATACTCTCTTTGTGTCCTCCAACCTAAGTTACATACATACCCTCTTAGATAGTGTACTCCAGCCTAAATTATATACATACATACATACATACACACTCTTTTAGATAGTGTCCTCCAACCTAAGTTACATGCATACATACCCTCTTAGATACTGTCCTCCAGCCTAAGTTATATATATATATATATATATATATATATATATATATATACATACACACTCTCTTAGATAGTGTCCTTCAACCTAAGTTATATACATACATACACACTCTCTTAGTGTCCTCCAACCTAAGTTATATACATACATACACACTCTCTTACATTGTGTATGTATGTATATAAATTAGGTTGGAGGACACTATCTAAGAGAGTGTGTATATGTATGTATGTAACTTAGGTTGGAGGACACTAAGAGAGTGTTTATGTATGTATATAACTTAGGCTGGAGGACACGATCTAAGAGAGTGTGTATGTATGTATATAACTTAGGATGGAGGACACTAAGAGGGTATGTATGTATGTAACTTAGGTTGGAGGACACTATCTAAGAGGGTATGTATGTATGTAACTTAGGTTGGAGGACACTATCTAAGAGGGTATGTATGTATGTAACTTAGGTTGGAGGACACTAAGTTACATACATACACACTCTCTTAAAATAGTTTCCTCCAATCTAAGTGGGTATGCATGTATGTAACTTATGGTATTGGACAAGTTAAGTAAATACTTTGCCTATTAGCCCACCATGGTTTTATGGCTTGTTTGGTCTTCTAGTTTGCTGTTGAATAATGTGTGTCTGTACACAGTGTACTAGCTGCCTGCTCTGTGCAGCCAGTCTACACGTTCCTTGTGGGGTGTGTATGATTAGGATCTCACGTGTACCATCACATGTAATGTGTGCAATGCTCCAGTCTGAACACTAGGAGGCCCTCTATAACGCTGTCTGCCTGTCCTACATTGGTGTGACATGGATATGTCTTTTCTTTGCAGGAAACTTACAAGCTCCCTCACCGACTTATTGAAAAGAAAAGACGCGATCGGATTAATGAATGTATATCTCAACTCAAAGACCTGCTGCCGGAGCACCTCAAGCTTACCGTAAGTGACTGTGACCTCAATGATAACTCAAGGTTTTGCAGAATTATAAGGATTTTCCTACAGACAGTATCACATGCATTCAGGGCTGGTGCATGTGACAGCCATGGGTTGTGTATTGTACCCATGTGACCACCACGCTCTGCGCTCTTGCAATTCTGAAATTGATTCTAGGCCGCCGTGTGACAAGTCACCTGCCTATTATATAATCATTGCATTATCCTTAAGGGCTGACATTACTAGAGCCATGTATAAGCTGAGGACCTGCACACATTAATAATGAAACAACTCTATATGCTGCCTGCAATCTAAAGGGGGAAACTTTGCAGTTCTCCCTTATATGTCACCTTTATTATTTATAATACTATAAATCCAGAATTTAATAATTCAGTGTTTAAGTGTCCAGCTATCAGTTATCCTTTTATGTCAAGTTATTACAAGTTCTACTTCAAGATCTCTGGGATATGGTGACAATAATTATGGTTGCCATAATCTGGGTGACCCCTGTAGCAGCAAACATCTGCTTGGCAGATTTGCCTACATGAACAGCTATATGAGAATGCAAGGATTTAGGGCAGACATATCTATATAGATTTGCCATTCAGAAGTCTTGGAGAACTGTGTGGCCATACTGTTTGTTCGTTATGATAGCCCTATGGTTTGACATAGGCTCATCAGGAACCTCCTGTTGCCCTACAGCAGTGTTTCCCAACCAGGGTGCCTCCAGCTGTTGCAGAACTACAGCTGTCAGCATGCCCAGATAGCCTCAGGCTGATCTGGGAATGCTGGGAGTTGTAGTTTTGCAACACCTGGAGGCACCCCGGTTGGGAAACACTGCCCTACAGGATTTGAAAGCATTGAGCTCTGACTTTGTTGCATGCCCTTGTCTTTGAGAGATGTGGTTGTTGATAGAATTTCTTCTTTTTACAGACTCTAGGACATCTTGAAAAAGCTGTGGTGTTGGAACTGACCCTTAAACATGTGCAGTCCTTATCCAACCTGATTGAGCAGCAACAACAGCAGATCCTAACACTTCAGAAGGGTAAGTAGCTCTTCTTGTCCACACTCGCTTACACTACACTACACTGCTCTAAATAGTAACTGGTCCTCAATACTTTTACCTTGACTCTGCTATCAACTGCAGTACAGCAGTAGGATCCGTTTTCACAAATGGATGAAATATTCATGACTGGCCAAGGGAATCTTCCCTGACCAGATACTTGTCTTTTACACACACGATAGATTGGCATAAGGCAGTGTTTTCCAACCAGGGTGCCTCCAGCTGTTGCAAAACTACAATTCCCAGCATGCCTGGACAGCCTTTGGCTGTCCGGGCATGCTGGGATGTTGTAGTTTTGCAACAGCTGGAGGCACCCTGGTGGAAAACACTAGCATAAGGTAATGGGAATGTCAGAATTCTCTTCTCCGTTCAAGTGCTAGTGAGTAGTCTCAGGCCATAATGGTATAAGGCCATTGTATTTCAGTATTTAACTTCACATTTTATTTTTTCAGGTGGTTCTTCATTGAACAGCAAATCCTCAGGGGACGAGATGTTTCGTTCAGGGTTCCAGTTGTGTGCAGAAGAAGCTCTACGATTCGTCCAAGGAGGAGAGAAGCGTGAACTTGTAGCTCACCTTCATCGTGTGGCCTCTGATCTCAGCCACAGTCCCTCCAGAACTCCCAAACCGGATGAAAAGCCCAGTCCTAAGGCTCAGGCCACCAACTGCGTCCCTGTGATTCGCCGTGCTGCCCCCCTCCAATCCGGAGAGCAGAGCGGCACCGACACGGACACTGACAGTGGGTACGGCGGAGAAGTGGATAAGACTGATTCCAATCAGGAACAAGGGGGTGCAGCTAAGGAAGATAACTCAAGATCCCCGACCCTAGATAGGGTCATCAAGCAAGAACAAGAGGAAATTCCAAAGAAGAGGCCTAGACTGGAGACTGCCGATAGTGACCCTAGATTCTACAGCAATGACCTTCATTCAGTGGGTTCTTACCCTATGCATCCACCCTTTTGTTTCCCATTTTGTTTGATACCCCCTACACCCTCTGCTTATTTGCCAATGCTGGAAAAATGTTGGTACCCAGGATCTATGCCTATGTTGTATCCTGGCTTATCTCAGTCTGGACTGCTGAGTCAAGATAGCAACACACAAGTTCACTCCCCAGCAATGCCATCCATGGACTCCTCTGCCTTACTACAAGCACTTAAACAGGTACCCATAGTGGGTGCAGATCCCAAAGACTGAGGAGGAAGGAAAAAAAAAAACACTTTGTATTATTATGACAATCAATCATTCAGGGGATCCCCCAGTATGAGACTCTGCGCGAGAAACTGGGGCCCACCAGTATGAGACTGCGCGAGAAACTGGGGCCCACCAGTATGAGACTCCGCAAGAGAAACTGGGGCCCACCAGTATGAGACTCCACAAGAGAAACTGGGGCCCACCAGTATGAGACAACAAGGTGGTATCCACCTCTCTGTGAAGGGAACCCATTGAGTGAACATGGTAGTTCCTTAAGATTGTCCACCAAGAGGAGAAAACAGTCTTGGAACCAATGCTGCGGAATTATAAGATGTGGATAGGGGTAGCGAAGTCCAGCAAATATGGAGACCTTCCCCCTCTTAAGAAGTGGAGGCAGAGAACCCTTGTTGGTCTAAGTCTCCTTCGTTGGCAGCCTGGTAACTGAGGCCAGCTGGGCATGGACTTGGACTGGAGCAGCTGCCCTTGCGTCACTTGCCCTACAGGATAGGGTTCAAGGCTCCACTAAACAGCACTTTATGTTAGTATATTAGATCTGTTTCCCCTTCTGGACTTTTGCCTAGCTTCCAGATTTAAGGGGAGAATGTCAAGAAAATAAATATTTTTGAGAAAAAAATAAAACTTTATTTGGTAAATTTGTGGCCTCTAATATTCAAAGTGTACAAAAAATAGACGGAAAGATATGTGTCTCGCCGGGTAGTGATGGACTCTGTCCAACAATCCGCTCCCTCCCTTGCTCACCCGGGGTCAGTGTGACACGTACGCAAGGTGTGTGACTCACTCGTCCAGGTGCATATAACAATAGATCCTTTCTCAGGAACCCAGCAGGGGTGGGGTTAAGTGAAGGAGTGGGGGCTGCCAGTATATGGCACTTTGATGTCAGGCAGACAGCTCTGTTCCCCTTCACTTGTTTTGACAGTGTCACCTCCCTGTCACCCTGTGCATGTTGACACAGTCAGGCTTCCGAATGTTGCTTTCATGTGCAGCCTAAGGCTAAATGTATCCCCTGCTTCCTGGAATGAGACGTGACTGGCAAGCATTCAACAGCAGCTTGCTGACACTGTGCACTCCAATCCACCTCCCTCACTTTGCACCTTGCTCCTTTTACTTCACACCCCCAGAGTCTTCACTTTCCCTGAAAGACCTTTTGCTGTACAGCAGCCAATGTATGAGTCTATATAGATTCTGATGGATAAAGTAGAAGATACTTACATGCATGTGAACATTGTAACTTAGGTTCTGACAAACACAATACATGGGAAATGTTGCAGCAGAGTTTGTCCATGTGCAGCCAACATGACATATAGGGGAGGAGGATTCAAAGTGCTACCGGGGCTCCTCAGGGCATAGAACACCACCACCCAGTGTGAAATTGAGTATGACGTTTTCTGTCCTAAATATTGATATTTTCAGCACGAACAGAAAATCCTCAGGAGAGGAGATATTATGGTCCATAGGAGGCAGTATTATAACAGTTATATTCTTGGACATAGGGGACAGTATTATAGTAGTTAATCTTGTCCATAAGGATCAGTATTATAGTAGTTATATATTTGTACATTGGGGCAGTATTATGGTAGTTATATGATCCATGAAGAAAGG
Source organism: Hyla sarda (assembly GCF_029499605.1). Taxonomy (NCBI): domain Eukaryota; kingdom Metazoa; phylum Chordata; class Amphibia; order Anura; family Hylidae; genus Hyla; species Hyla sarda. Next base: position 130,833,293 of record NC_079194.1, on the reverse strand, counting down.
AAAAGCCGCACTCACCCACTGTAGTTGCTTGAATCTGTAGTTTTTATTCTGAGATCATCCGTGTCACCAAGACAGGTATGGGACGCGGAAGGAACAATGAATAAAGCGACTAGTTTTGCGTGCTAAGGCGCTTTCTCCAGCCTAGAGAAAGTGCCTTATTGCGCAAAACTAGTCATTTAATTAATTGCTCCTTCTACGTCCCATACCTGTCTTGGTGACACGGATGATCTCAGAATAAAAACTACAGATTCAAGCAACTACAGTGGGTGAGTGCGGCTTTTCCTTTCTTCATGGAACTTGTAAACTACTGCCCTGCATATAGCCTTCACCTCTAGGTAATTGCATCCAATCCAGTAGTCTCCTGGAAGCCGGGTTTATTGTTTGGTTGTTTTTCACCTTTTAGGACTTACGCATACAGTGCCACTCTCCCTTTCCATTTTTGTTTTTTATGGTAGTTATATTCCTGCACATGAAGCATTATTATTGTAGTTGTACATAGAGGGCAGTATTATTGTAGTTATATTACTGTACATAGGAGACAGCATTATAGTAGTTTTATTCTTGTACATAGGGGGCAGTATTATTGTAGTTATATTACTGTACATAGGAGACAGCATTATAGGGGGCAGTATTATTGTAGTTATATTACTGTACATAGGAGACAGCATTATAGTAGTTTTATTCTTGTACATAGGGGGCAGTATTATTGTAGTAACATTACTGTAGACAGGGGACAGTATTATAGTAGTTATGTTACCATACATATGGGGCAGTATTTTAGTAGTTATATTCTTGTACATAGGAGGCAGTATAATATATATACTTTGTTGCAGGTGATTTCTTGCAGGATAACTAACATTACTCTTACATCCAGCATTATAAGCTGTGGACTGTGAATGTCTCCGGAGATTCTCGGCACTGGAGATGTAAAAAAGTAGTAAACATGTAGGATTACCATTTCTGCGCAACACGTGTCAGGTAACACTTTGCAGCGCAATACGGTCCGCTTCTCCCCAGACTTGAAGTGGCTGATATCAAGGAGCAATAGATTGCATTCACTTTCCTATGGCTGATAATGAAAGACAATTGGGGAGATTTAGCAAAACTTGTGCTGAGGAAAAGAGCTAAAGTTGACCGGTTGCCCATAGCAACCCATCAGATTGTTTATTTATTTGTTTTTAGGCCTTTTTTTTTAAATGAATGAAGCTAATTCGACTTCTGTTCCTCTGCACAAGTTTTGATAAATCGCCAACGATAAGTTAGGCTGGGTTCACACCACGTTTTTGAAATACAGTTCCCGTATCAGGTTTTTGATGAAAAACTAATTCCTCAAAATCGGACTAAACTGTATCAAAATGTCTGTTGAAAAGCGTATACGGTTTGAAAAATTGTCAGGTTGCATCAGTTTTTTAAGAAAAAAAAAGTATATGTTTTTAACTTTGCACAGTTCTTTGAGTGAAACTTTATTCGTAATGCAATGAAAAGTCAAAAACTGTATGATGAAAACCGTATGGAACCGTACGCACATATGGTTCTGTACGGTTCCCATTGATTCCTATGTTAAAATAAAAAAAAACTATACATTTCAATACAGTTTTTCACCCGGACCAAAAACCGTGGTAGACTATGGTTTTGGGTACGGGGAAAAAAACCTGACAAAACCGTACAGGATGCAAAATGGACACAACCTGATGCATCTTTTGGTGTACGGTTTTCAATGGAGAGTCAATGCATACTGTTTTCAATACGGTTCCATACGGTTTTCAAATTGAAAACTTATACGGGAACTGTATTGCAAAAAGTGGTGTGAACCCAGCCTTACACAGAAAACTTACAGGAGGCACGCAGCAGGGCTATTGCAAGTATGTGCATGAAGTTGTCCTAGGAAGGGTTAATGGGCGGCTCTGTGTAAGTGATTGCGTGGGCTTGTGCGTACGTGACTGATAAACAGCGCGCTACCTTGGCTGCCCTGGCATATCGGTGTCTCTTACATTACGTAGAAGGCTATGCCAGGATATAGGGCCCTCAGCCTGTGCACTCATGGGTACAGGGCAGGTGTGCGGCTGCATGTGACTTTAGTAAACAGCTCAGGCTTCTGGTAACAAGCTGTTCCCTCTCTTTAACCTTTCCCTTTCATTCATGAAACGTGAGTGTATGCAGATCCCTGCTTCTCCTTCCAACCCTGTATGGGCACAGTTCTGGGAGAAAGCCTTGGCCCTGTGCCCATCAGCAGGGTGATAGGGTTCCTGTGACCTCGCCCTCATCCCCCCCCCCCCCCTCTTCCCCCAGCTGTGGCGGAGACACTTCCTTCGTAGGAAAGCAATGATGGGAGGCATGTCTGCACAGTGATTCAGCACTGGAGAGACCTCAGTGTGTGGGAATTCAGTCTCGTCACATAGTCCTCACCTCGCCCCCTCATTTCTGTCTATCTCTACACCCAAACACCCCACACCGAGAGCATGCAGCCTGATATCATCTCACACAGCATTCCTCCCAGGCCACCTCACATGTCTGAAAATGCAATTGTGGTGTCCCGGAACAGGACTTTGTCCTGTCCCTTGTCTAAAGTCCCCTCAGCTAGAGTCCCTCCATTCATATAGGGCTCTCCTGCAGGGCTTACCCTTGGTCGCCTCATGTAAAGTGTGTTCATATTTATTTAATGTATAGAAAATATATGTATAGGACCTTTACCAGGTCACGTGATGTACAGTTGTAATGTATACTTGCTTAAGGACTTTAGAGGTCATGTGATGTACCCAGAGTTCACTGGGTTCATGACTTACAGGTTTGCTGACCAATGAGCTTTGTCCAGCTCCTTATTATATCCCCTTAAGGACCAAGGACGTACTGGTACGTCCTTGGTCCTGCTCTCGTGATATAACGCGGGGTTACACGGTAACCCCGCATCATATCACGGCGGGCCCGGCGTCATAGTGAAGCCGGGACCCGCCGCTAATAGCGCGCAGCGCCGATCGCGGCACCGCGCGCTATTAACCCTTTAGCTGCGCGATCAGAGCGGAGCCGAACTCAGCCGAACTGAGCAGAGCTGAACTCAGTGGGCTGTTCAGGATAGCCGCGGCGAAATCGCGGCATCCCGAACAGCTTACAGGACAGCGGGAGGGCCCGCTTCCTGCCTCCTCGCTGTCCGATCGCCGAATGACTGCTCAGTGCCTGAGATCCAGGCATGAGCAGTCATGCGTCAGAATCATCGATCACTGGTTTCCTATGAGAAACCAGTGATCAATGATAAAGATCAGTGTCTGCAGTGTTATAGGTCCCTATAGGAGCTATAACACTGCAAAAAAAAGTGAAAAAAAAAAAGTGAATGAATATCATTTAACCCCTCCCCTATTAAAAGTTTGAATCACCCCCCTTTTCCCATAAAAAAAAAAAACAGTGTAAATAAAAATAAAAATAAACATATATGGTATCGCCGCGTGCGGAAATGTCCGAATTATAAAAATATATCATTAATTAAACTGCTCGGTCAATGGTGTGCGCGCAAAAAAATTCCAAAGTCCAAAATAGTGCATTTTTGGTCACTTTTTATATCATTTAAAAATGAATAAAAAGCGATCAATAAGTCCTATCAATGCAAAAATGGTACCGTTAAAAACTTAAAAAATGAGCCCACATACCGCCCCATACACGGAAAAATAAAAAAGTTATAGGGGTCAGAAGATGACAATTTTAAACGTATTAATTTTCCTGCATGTAGTTATGATTTTTTCCAGAAGTACGACAAAATCAAACCTATATAAGTAGGGTATCATTTTAATCTTATGGACCTACAGAATAATGATAAGGTGTCATTTTTACCGAAAAATGTACTACGTAGAAACGGAAGCCCCCAAAAGTTACAAAACAGCGTTTTTTTTTTTCAATTTTGTCGCACAATGATTTTTTTTCTCTTTCACAGTAGATGTTTGGGCAAAATGACTGACGTCATTACAAAGTAGAATTGGTGGCGCAAAAAATAAGCCATAATATGGATTTTTAGGTGCAAAATTGAAAGAGTTATGATTTTTTAAAGGCAAGGAGCAAAAAACGAAAATGCAAAAACGGAAAAACCCCCGGTCCTTAAGGGGATATAAAGGGCTGTAGTCGGTAAATTCACTCTCTTAGCTCTTCCTGACGGACAATCAACAAGCATCTCATCCGCATCGATTCAATTCAACTAGGCCCAAAGCCTCAGAACCTGCAGCCACTAAAACCGTGAGTTACAAAGCTCCAACTATCAAATCCTGTGTGACTACTATCAGCTCAAATCCTCAAAATTAGTAAGCACAGTGGCCTGCATAAAAGCTCATTGCTTTCAAGTCCCAGAAAACCTGTGAGGAACCTGTATCCCGGTTCACTCTTAAGAGACTGTTATGTTAAAGACTGTTTCATAAATTCCGCAAGTAAAGTTTCTTCAGTTTATTCCTGAAATCTGCTGTGGACATTCCGTTATTTTCCCTGCCGTTTGTGGGACGGTTGGCGGTAGGAACATTACTATTGAGGAAACCGCACCCTGGCGTCACGACATTCAAGGGTTAATACCACCAGAGTCTAAACTACCACTGCAACACCCCAGTCACCATTCCTCTCCCGGCACCACACAATGGTTAACTCTTTCAGTAAGTCGGTCCTCCTGCTGTGCTATTTTGTCTGGTATTTTTTGATGGAACCTATGTTCCAGCCTAGGTGTGAACCCAGCCCTGAACCTGCTCAGATACACTATAAGAAACTCAAGAAAGAAGATTGCTGTAGACCAGTGGTCTCCAAACTGTGGCCCTCAAAGTATTGCAAAACTACAACTCCTAGCATGCCCGGACAGCCGTTGGCTGTCCGGGCATGCTAGGAGTTGTAGTTTTGCAACATCTGGAGGGCAACTGTTTGGAGACGACTGCCCTAGATGCCACAAGAAGCATTACATCTGTTGGGGTTTTCAGCCTCTGAATGTATGAATGATTTCCACTCACTGAAAGCAAGCAGAGATCTGGGAAGTGTTGTGAAAGGCAAACAGTGGGGTAGATTTATCAAAACCTGTCCAGAGGAAAAGTTGCTGAGTTGCCCATAGCAACCAATCAGATTGCTTTTTTCATTTTTGAAAAGGCCTCTGAAAAATGAAAGACGCGATCTGATTGGTTGCTATGGGCAACTCGGCAACTTTTCCTCTGGACAGGTTTTGATAAATCTCCCCCAATAAAATCGTTATAACTTGCAGGTTAGGGTTGGCAAGGTTTGCATGATAATTCACACGTACGGTATCCTGTGCATATTTGAGACACAGGATTTGAAGCTCTGTACAGGATCTGCAGCTTCAAATCCTATGCATCACATATGCACAGGATATTGTATTTGTGAATGCACCCTTAGGGTCCACTCCTAGACATGTTATCCGCTATCCAAAGGATAGGGGATAAAATGTCAGATTGCTGGTGGACCAGCCGCTGGGACCTCCCTCGATCTCCGTGCAGGCGCTGCGGTGTTACGGTAGTGGAATCCTGGGGCTTCCGTGATAGTGATGCCACTTCCCTTCCATTGATGTCTATGGGAGGGGGCGTGAGCTAGTACACAGCTGTCACGCCTCCTCCCATAGACAGTGTGCAGAAGGTATTTGGGCGGTGCTTAGCTCCATCCCTCCATACAGTGCCTTGCATAAGTTTTCACCCCCTATGACTTTTCTATCTTTTTTTCCATGTTATAACCACATATTGAAAGTTATTTCAATACAATTTTATGTAATAGACAAACACAAAATAGTCCATCATTTGGAAAAAGGGAGGAATATTACGTTAATTTCTTAATCATTTACAAATAAAAATCTGAAAAATGTTGAGTGCATATGTATTCACCCTCATTACTGTGAAACCCCTAACAAAGATCTTGTGCAACCAATTGCCTTCACTAGTCACAATAATAGTATAGGGTCTACCTGTTCGCAGTTTAATCTCAGTACAAATACATCTGTTTTATGAAGGTAGAAGGAAGAGTGTGTTAGAGAGCATTACTGAACAAACAGCAGCATGAAGACAAAGGAGCTCACCAAACAGGTCAGAGATAAAGCTATGAAGAAGTACAAATCAGGGTTTGGTTATAAAAAAAAAATACACATATATATATATATATATATATATATATATATATATGTATATATATATATATCCCAAGCTTTGAAAATCTCACGGAGCACCATTAAATCCATTTATCAGAAGGGGCGGGTTCTGGCCAAAAAAAGGCAAACAAAAGTTTTTCCTTACTGGAAAAACATTTGACCTCTTCATCATACTCTCTGGTGTAGTCCGAGGTCAGTACAAGCAAGGAAATAACATTAGGAACACAAAGTCTTGTGTTAGAGCCTTTTGGAAATCTTTAAGAAAGGGGAGGGACTGCTCTTGAGTCTTCAAGCTCTAGTATTCTTTGATATAGATATATTTTATATGTAAAGGAAGTCTGTCAGCAAACTTATGCTGCTGGAACTACGGGCAGCATCACATTCCAACAAGCTCATCATCACTGACAAATAAGTTTTACCCTATAAGGCTGTCAGCCCTGGCATCAGGGTCCAAGAGGCGGTTTCCACAGCTTCCACCCCTTGTCATGACTTGATTGATAGGTCACCCCCCTAGCTTTACGCTTATGGAAACACCTGTAAATCAGAGCTGGGTGTGAAGCCGGGGAGACCACCTCCTGGTCACTTCCCTATGCTGTCTGTCGTTCGGGCGCCATAAATCTGCTGACAGACTCCCTTTAATAATGTAAATTACAATGTTTCTTATAACGCAGAAAGGTAAGTACTATTTTTGTTGCAAGTTGAGATTTACAGGACCCCCACCAATTATTAAAGTCCTAGAAGTCCTATGGCATTCTGGATGAAAACTTACCACAGGAAAATTAAATTTTTTTAAGAAATGAAACTTTGGAGCCACTCGGGAAGACTGCACATTCCTGGCAAACAATAGGGCAGGTCTTCTATTTTTGCGATGCCGCAGGCAGATCCATCTTGCCTCATCTTGTCCTGGGGTGGCGTCTCCTTTTCCTTTCCACAGGGAAACTAAAGCTCATATTCCTGGAATTCTTGCAGGAAATTGCATTTTTTGGGAAATTAGGAATGTGTGATCTTATATGGTGTTTGATTCCTATATGTGACATTGTAACTGGATTCTCCTTCTCGACATTTGTATCCAAAATTACAGGACACTGTCAGCCCCCTCCCCTCTACTACGCTACGTAATAGTCACATTGGGGGAGATTTATCAAAACTTGTGCAGAGGAAAAGGTGACTAGTTACCCATAGCAACCAATCAGATCGCTTCTTTCATTTTTTTTAAAAGGCTTCTGAAAAATAAAACAAGCAATTTGATTGGTTGCTATGGGCAACTGGCCATCTTTTCCTCTACACAAGTTTTGATAAATCTCCCCCATTAAGTATGCTATAAATATCCAATTATTGAAGCTTTTAACAATCCTACGAATAGGGTGTCCCACAACCAGTCTATATCACCACACTTAATTAGCATTTAGACACCCCATCATAGGAATAAGTTATTGGATCCTAAAAATTGTGGCAGGCCCTAAAGATTATGGAAAATTTGGGTTATGGGGATGGGTGCAAAGTTACCATTCAGAATTCTAGGAAAGCTGGGTGGCCACTGTTTTAAGAGCTGTCATACTGGTTGTTAGACTTACTGGTTATCACTCCCTTGAGCTGGAACAACTAGAAAGCAGCTTTTCTGAGAAATTTAGTAACTTAGCAAGTTTTTTTTTTTCTTTCTGTCTCATACATGACAGACATGAGACATGAGAGAGGAAATAACAGCATAATATAGGATCTATAGGGGAGATTGGAGGGGCAAGCTGTGCATAACTAGCTTGCCCCCTGACTGGAGAGACGGTAGGGGTTAACAGGGAAAGAGAGTGGGTCACCCACCCCTAGAGGCTGCCTGGTTCCAGCAGGTGGTAGGTCCCAAAGGTGGGGGGAAGGAGTGCGCCTATCAGATAGCCCTCTCTTCCCGGGCTTTTATGGCTCCTCCCTGGGGGTTTATAAGCCCTGCGTTCCCTTCCCCCCTCCAATCTGCCCAGGACCCAGAGTTTTGCCCTCCCTCCATCCCTTTTTGTTATGTGTTTGTACGTCATAGCTTGGCCGAAGGAAGATAGAAGAAGCGGGGTCAACCCGGGGTAGACCTCCGCACAGGACGGTGCGGCAGTACCTCGCGGGTTGGCAAGAAACCAAAGAGTGCCTTGTTCTTGTTTTATCATTTTTGGTTATTTATATATTTATAATAAATAAGCTGTGGCCGATTCCCACCCATCTAAAAAGTTAAAAGGTGTCAGTGTGAGTTATTTGTATATAGTTATTTAAACAAAGGGGGGGAGGGGGTGGTTATAGAGGGTTGAAGAGTTAATAAGTCTCAACAGTCTTATTAAAACCTGTCCAGAGTAAAAGTTGTGGCCTGTGGCCCTCCAGGTATTGCAAAACTACAACTCCTAGCATGCCCGGACAGCCAACGGCTGTCCGGGCATGCTAGGAGTTGTAGTTTTGCAACATCTGGAGGGCTACCGTTTTGAGGCGACTGCCCTAGACGCCACGAGAAGCATTACATCTGTTGGGGTTTTCAGCCACTGAATGTACGAACGATTTCCACTCACTGAAAGTAAGAAGAGATCTGGGGCGTGAAATGAAAACAATGGGGTAGATTTATTAGAACCTGTCCAGAGGAAAAGTTGCTGAGTTGCCCATAGCAACCAATCAGATCGCTACTTTCATTTTTAACAAGGCCTCTGCCAAATGAAAGAAGTGATCTGATTGGTTGCTATGGGCAACTCAGCAACTTTTCCTCTGGACAGGTTTTGATAAATTACCCCTATGTAAATGAGTAGAGTGGCCAGGAGGCTGGAATGTAGTGGGGTAAAGGGTGTTATCTGTCACTTATAAATACCCTCTTCACCCTGTTTAAATCTGGTTTATTATAGAACAATCTCTGGAAAATAATGTGAAAGTGCACTGTTCTTGGCACATTTAATCGGACCCGTTCTGTGCAGGTTATTAGTTAAAAACCTTTCATATGTGGGAAAAATGGGAACTGGCTGCCAAAGTTGGCACCATTGCAAATCTTCATGGTTCCATATTTCGGGACTATGAGGTCTGTTCTATAAATGGCAGCCACATGCTCATTTCTTTTCATACTTTGCCCTTGTGGTTCTCACATATCTGTGGGATTACGATGAGGGTAGTAGTCCCTGAAGTGTATGTCACATAGCTAAGTGGTGTTGACCCAATGTCCCTTCTGTGTGTCACACATCTTTTTCTAATAAAGTTGTTTCCGGGTACAAAGCCCGGGAATAGGACCTCTGTAAGACCCAGTTCTGGTAAATTACACTTAAACTCCCTAATCTGTACTTAACTCCTTATGCAATCCAGTACAATACAAACATTGAATGTATCTTGAAACAGCACAGCTTTAGACTGTTTTATTCACTGTCCCTTCAATGGGAGTTGCTTTCCCTTCCCTGCAATCTGTATGCAAAAAATGTCTGATCCAGGTGTAGCAACTCTGTGATGCACTAGTTTAAAGGAGTACTCCAGTAAAATGAGTTATCGTTCCATTGTGCCCAGGCTGCAAAAAGTAAAGTAACAAACTTTAACTCACCGTCCACCACTCTCCCGATGCGCTGATATTGCTCTTCTGTCTTTTGGGCTGGGTCTTTTTCCGCATCCTGGTGCCCGACGTGTCACACTGGTCTCAGATTATTGCCGGTGGCAGTAATGTCCCACCTCGGCCAATGATACGCTGAGTTCATTGTCATGTACCTGGCCTGGGCTCCGCATTCTCCATGCTGCCCAGGCCCATTACATGACACTGTGCTCAGCGTATCATTGGCCGAGGTGGGACATTACTGCCACCGGCGATAAGCTGAGTGCAGTGTGACACGTCGGGCACCAGGATGTGGAAGAAGACCAGGCCCAGAAGATCAATATCTGCGCATCGGGGGAGCGGTGGAATTTAGATTCCAGGCTCAGGAACAACTTTGTTGCAGACAAGACTAGTGACAATGTGGCCTATCCGTTGGAGGTATGCCTGACATTAGCAGTGCCTAGGCTCACTAGACTCGGGTCTCCTCTTGAAAAATTATAGAGCTAACAAACAGGACATGCACTTGCCAAGACCAAGCTCTGAATAGAACTAGGGCAATGCACAGAAAACCATTAACCCTCTACATCTTGAGTATGCTTCAGACGTGCATTAGACAATACAGAAAATACATTTTAAAGCAAAAAATACACTTTGCATAACCATACAATACTTGAAAGACATACTTTGCATCCAGCAAACCTTATATACTTCAGCCACCTGACTACTATGACTACTATGAATTTTTTGGGTGTGGCATAACATCAGGGAAAAGCAAAAAGTCCCTTATTCATAGATCAGCAACAGTTTCCAAGCCTGCACCATATTTGCCTTATTTCATTCCAATGAGCCCCTTGCCTGCATGCATTACAATGGCCCCACCCTGCAGTGACAGTGTCAGAAGCATAGCTACTCACCCCCCCCCCCCCTTCCCAAATGCAATTGCCCTACTGTTCACTAACTTTTGGAGGTCCCCACCTACACTGGGCCCATAGTGGCTCCAGGGGCTATTTCTATGATACACACACCCACGGAAGGTGGTAAATGAGTCGTCCTGTTGTAAATTCCTTATCTTGAACTTAGTAAATGAACTTGGCCAATGACTAATAGCTGCAGTGGATGGTTTACGTCACGGCTTCTTTAGAATGGGGTTGTTATCTTTATAGGCGGCTGGGGTGTCACACTCGATTTCCTATTGTGATCTCCAGCATGACTGCCATTTTAGCTCAACCAGCTTTCTCAGACTCCTCAATATCAAATGTTCCTAGTTACTGTATGCATAACCCCTACAATATGGCTGTGTAGTAAGTCTGATTTGTCATTCAGGGCTTTTGAAAAGCTGGGTGGATGACAAAACCTGCGACTGTATTGGCTTGTTTATTTTCTACTTGACTGGATTTACATGTAGTACTTTTGGTCAATATATTGATCACAATTTTTTGCAAAAAAAACCCCTATAAAAACTATATATATATATATATATATATATATATATATATATGTATATATATATATATATATATATATAGTTACCACTTGGTGCCCACAAATACCAACGAGAATATCACCTATGAACCCAGTCTTAGTTGTAGCCCCCATTACAGTCTACAACAGTGGTCTCCAAACTGTGACCCTTAAAATGACTTCTATTTAAAAATCTTAATCCTTCCAGTACTTATCAGTTGCTGTATGCTCCAGAGGAAGTTGTGTAGTCCTTTCCAGTCTGACCACAGTGCTCTCTGCTGCCACTTCTGTCCATGTCAGGAACTGTCCAGAGAAGAAGAGGTTTGCTTTGGGGATTTGCTTCTACTCTAGACAGTTCCTGACACGGACAGAGGTGTCAGCAGAGAGCACTGTGTTCAGACTGGATAGAACTACACAACTTCCTGTGATGCATACAGCAGCTGATACGTACTGGAAGGATTAAGATTTTTAAATAGAAGTCATTTACAAATCTGTATATCTTTCTGGCACCAGATGATTTGAAAACATTATTTTTTTTCCACCAGAGTACCCCTTTAAGATACTGCAAAACTGCAACTCCCAGCATGACAGTGAACAGCTGTCCGGCCATGCTGGTAGTTGAAGTTTTGCAACAACTAGAGCAGTGGTCTTCAACCTGCGGACCTCCAGATGTTTCAAAACTACAACTCCCAGCATGCCCGGACAGCCGTTGGCTGTCCGGGCATGCTGGGAGTTGTAGTTTTGCAACATCTGGAGGTCCGCAGGTTGAAGACCACTGATCTAGAGGGTCACAGTTTGGAGCCCACTGGTCTACAGTGATGTGCACAGGAGGAGTACACATCTAATTCCTCATCTCAGATAAATGTGCTCGGCTCAGTTTCTTAGGAAGCCAAATAATGTACCAGTAAGATGATAAGAAGGTAGAAAAGCAGTATTCCTTATAAAACTCATCAATGACTGGTAGGCTTAAGAATTTCTTGTTTCCAGGCAACAGCTGCCACCAAACACAGACTAATATTACTGAATCACATTCGGCTTCTCAGGAGTTACCTCATGGTGGCTGACCTTGGATGGTTGAAGGGAAGTCACATACAAGGCATGATGGACCTGAAAGAGAAGACCCCATTTACATCAGTTTACATCAGCTTTTTCGTTAACCCATCCACACTGCATAATTCTGATCAAAGAAAACCTGCTCAATATTCTGACGGAATCCGTGCCGCAGACATTGCCGTCTATCGAGACAGCAATGTCCGTGCGGCCCTGACTCAGTCTGCACTGGCCTCACTCAGAATCTCCGGCTGGAACTTTTCTGGCCACGGATTCTGTAGTGTGAACCCAGACCTCAAAGTCAATAGAAATGGATACTTAGGTCTGCCATGAGTATATGCCACCCTATTATTAAAGGGGTATTCCAGGCCAAAACTTTTTTTTTTATATATCAACTGGCTCCGGAAAGTTAAACAGATTTGTAAATTACTTCTATTAAAAAATCTTAATCCTTCCAATAGTTATTAGCTTCTGAAGTTGAGTTGTTGTTTTCTGTCTAACTGCTCTCTGATGACTCACGTCCCGGGAGCTGTGCAGTTCCTATGGGGATATTTTCCCATCATGCACAGCTCCCGTGACGTGACATCATCATTGAGCAGTTAGACAGAAAACTTCAGAAGCTAATAACTATTGGAAGGATTAAGATTTTTTAATAGAAGTAATTTACAAATCTGTTTAACTTTCCGGAGCCATTTGATATATATAAAAAAAAGGTTTTGCCTGGAATACCCCTTTAATTCCCTTTCCAAAAACTACAGAGAAAGCTAAAGGGAAGATGATGACATAGCCAGGATTAGAGCAAATAGGGGAAATGTTGCACTTCCATAGGATTGTCGCTGCGTAAAGGCTATAGGGGCATATATGCTGCAGTTCCACTTATTCTATATGCCCCATAGAAAGGATTGTAAGAAAGGGGAGCCTGGGATCCACAAGATTACAGCTACCTAAAATTGGGGTCTGACACTATTAAAGGGCCATATACCTGCCAATTGCTATGCAGGGAATGAGGGCAAGTGATGGACGCCTTGCCATGGCTATTAGTACATTTTTATAATGTAATGTAACAAAAAAACATCAATGTAAATAAAATGTATCTGGCTTCATATGCTGCTGTTATAGTTCTATCATTTTCAACATGTATTTTATCTTGTGAGCGTAGATTTCCGCAAAATGCGGGCGCATTTTATTTTGCGGACGCGTTTTACAGATAATGGCCATGGCAAATTTTCATGTTAAATGAAATACAAACAAATTTTACTCTGGGAGGGTCAGGGAGAGTGGAAAAGTCAAAAATGAACTTTGCAGGTGCCGGTGGCTGGCTCATAGCCCATAATACTTTGCTGCTCAGGGACATGGGCCGTGGGCTGTTTATCCTGGGCAGGGGGTCAGGAGGCTGCGGTGACTCACATCTGGGGGTGGATAACTAGACACTAAGATTTGCGTCATACACTGGTAAGAAGAGATAAATAAGATCTGAGTCTGTTGCCCCCTCTACTGTTCTCACTTGAGAATTACACACAGGTATAGAGCTGGCTATGGACAAACTAGAAGCTACAGCTCATTTACATCAATGGATTTCCCCTGTATTCTCGCCCTATGTAGTTCCGATGACCATTGACATGTGTGTATTTTGGATCCATATTAATGCCTTTTTTGAATAGTTTTATTTGAATTACGGTACCAATTACCATAACACAATATTACGTTGACATAATACAGTGGTCCCTCAAGTTACAATATTAATTGGTTCCGGGATGGCCATTGTATGTTGAAACCATTGTGTGTTAAGACCAGAACTCTATGGAAACCTGCTAATTGGTTGTGAAGACACCAAAATGTCATCCAAAAATAGGAAAAAGTGAGGATTAAAAAAAACTAAGTAGATAACTAATACAGATAAAGCAAATCCTTACATATAATAGTAATAAAGATCTGCTGGGAGCTGTAATCACTGTCTATTTCAGTGTTTTCCAACCAGAGTGCCTCCAGCTGTTGCAAAACTACAACTCGAAGCATGCTCGGACAGCCTAAGGCTGTCCGGGCATGCTGGAAGTTGTAGTTTTGCAACAGCTGGAGGCACCCTCTTTGGGAAACACTGGTCTATGTAGAGGACAGAAGCTTCTTCAGGGTCCTGTACAGAACACGCAATGTCCTAAAAAAAAAAAAAAAAAGGAAAATGGAGCCGCCCTCACCTGGTGTCCAAAGGAGCAGCTAACCCTGGCAGAGGTAAAGCGTACAGAACATGTAATACCTTCCTGTACTGTAGGGGGCGCTACCAGTCAGTGCATACACTTTGGGAATACACAAGTTTAACCAGTGAAATATCCATTCTGATTGGTCGGTTCTTCCAGCCATTGACATGTTTCGCAGATTCCATAGCATCGTATGTTGAGTCTAGTTTCATTGTATGTTGAAACTATTGTATGTTGAGGCCATTGTAAGTTGAGGGATCACTGTACTTCATTGGCATAAGTATTCGGACCCTTTACTCAGTACAGATATCGATCAGGTTATGACGGCCTCAGGTTACAATATTTTCAGCATAGAATGGGCTTTCCTGGACCATTGTAACTTAAAACTATACTCAACACCCAATTCCAGAAAAAGTTCTGATCTATGGCTTGTGTGAATGACTGGAAGATCCTTCAGTGTATGTGAAGATTTCACTGGTAAACCCTGTATTATTGAAGAGCATGCACGTATGTGCTGTCTAGTAGTACATCCCTAACCTGTGCTAAGACTAGCTGCTCCTGCGGACACTAGCGGGGATATTAATCATCGTTGCTTTGGTAAGCAAGTTCTGTAGTTATTTTTTTCTTGCTATTTTTTTGCTTATGTATGACATATTTATCCTACTATCACAGGGGTTGACAAATTTGGCTTACATGAGCAAAAACCAATAAATCACTTTTAAATACCATTTTTTTTAGCACACATAAGCAAAAACCAAATCGTGTGTGTGTGTATTCATTACATTTTTTTTACCACTGTTTTTTCTACCTAAATGTACTTACTCATTTTTTTTTGTTACTTCTTATTTCAGATCCGTGTATCCTGTGGACTCCTTCGGATTCGGTGGACTACTTCGATGACCAGCGTTTTTCTTTGCTCGATATTGATAAAATGGTTAACGAGGGCTTGTGGGGGAGTGTTTTTTTGTAATAAGATTTTTTTTAAACCTGTTGTGTTCTTTTTCTAACTTTACAGGCTTAGTAGTGGAAGCTGTCTTATAGACGAAGTCCATTACTAATCCGGGTTTAGCGTTAGCCACAAAAACAGCTAGCGCTAACCCCCAATTATTACCCTGGTACCCATGGCCACAGTGGTGCCGGGAAGAGCCGGTACCAACAGGCCCGGAGCGTCAAAAATGGCGCTCCTGGGCCTAGGTGGTAACAGCCTGGCGTTATTTAGACTAGGGAGGGCCAGTAACAATGGTCCTCGCCCACACTGGTAACGTCAGGCTGTTACTGTTTGGTTGGTATTTGGCTGAGAATAAAAATAGGGGGGACCCTATGCGTTTTTTTTTTATATTTATTTATTTAAAAAAACAAAAAACAAACAAAAAAACCGCATAGGGTCCCCTATGCCAACCAATTACCAACCAGACATCAACAGCCTGACGTTACCAGGGTGGGCGAGGACCATTGTTACTGGCCCTCCCCAGCCTAAATAACGCCAGCCTGTTACCGCCTAGGCCCAGGAGCGCCATTTTTGACGCTCCGGGCCTGTTGGTACCGGCTCTTCCCGGCACCTCTGTGGCGTTGGGTACCGGGGTAATAATTGGGGGTTAGCGTTAGCTGTTTTTGTGGCTAACGATAAGCCCGGCTTAGTAATGGACTCCGTCTATAAGACAGCTTCCACTACTAAGCCTTTCAAGTAAAGTAAGGAAAAAACACAACAGGTTTAAAAAAAAATTTATTACAAAAAACACTCCCCCACAAGCCCTCGTGAACCATTTTATTAAAATCAAACAAAGAAAAACGCTGGTCATCGAAGTAGTCCACCGAATCCGAAGGAGTCCATAGGATACACGGATCTGAAATGAGAAGAGAGAAAAAAAACACAAAAAATGGGTTAGTACATTTATTATCACCTGCTCGCACATCTCCCGCCCCACACGACTACAACTCCCAGCATGACCTTACAGTAAGGACATGCTGGGAGTTGTAGTTGTGTGGTGCAGGAGATGTGTGGGCAAGTGACAAGCTTGTGCCCTGCCCCCAGCTGCAGGACTACAACTCCCAGCATGCCCTTACAGTAAGGACATGCTGGGAGTTGTAGTCCTGCAGCTGGGGGCAGGGGACAAGCTTGTCATTCGCCTGCACTGCACAACTACAACTCCGAGCATGTCCTTACAGTAAGGGCATGCTGGGAGTTGTAGTCCTGCAAAAATTTATACAAATAAAAAAGGAGGTTAACATTGCAATTTTCATGCACATTAAATGCAACAGCAGTATTTGCACTGTGCAAATACTGCTGTTGCATTTAATGTGCATGAAATTTGAACATTTTCAATAAATTAACATTTGCGAAAAACACCACTGTACCATACAAATTGTATGGTACAGTGGTGTTTTTTTTTGCAAATGTTTAATGTATATTCGATACAATGTAGTACCCCCAGATTAACCCCCTCCCCACAGTAGGCAGGTAGTACCCCTAGATTAACCCCCTCCCCCCAGCAGGCAGGTAGTACCACCACATTAACCCCCTCCCCCCCACCCTGTAGGAAGGTAGTACCCCCACCTTAACCCCCTCCCCCCAGTTGGCAGGTAATACCCCCCGAACCCCAGGTGGGGGTTCATCTGGAGGTTCTACCTTCCTACTGGGGGCAAGAGGGGGTTAATCTGGGGGTACTACCTTCCTACAGGGTGGGGGAGTGGGGGTTAATCTGGGGGTACTACCTTCCTACTGGTGGGGAGGGGGTTAATCTGGGGTTACTACCTATCTACTGGGGGGCCCCAGATTACCCCCCCCCCCCGTAGGCAGGTAGTACCCCAGATTAACCCCCTCCCCCCAGTAGGCAGGTAGTTCCCCCAGAGTAACCCCCCCAGTAGGCAGGTAGTACCCCCAGATTAACCCTCCCCCAGTAGGCAGGTAGTACCCCCTGTACCCCAGGAGGGGGTTAATCTGGGGGTGCTACCTTCCTACTGGGGGGGAGGGTGTTAATCTGGGGGTACTACCTTCTTACAGGACGGGGTGGGGGTTAATCTTGGGGTACTACCTTCCTACTGGTGAGGAGGGGGTTAATCTGGGGGTACTACCTACCTACTGGGGGGCCCCAGATTACCCCCCCAGTAGGCAGGTAGTACCCCAGATTAACCCCCTCCCCCCAGTAGGCCGGTAGTACCCCCAGATTAACCCCCCCCCCAGTAGGCAGGTAGTACCCCCTGTACCCCAAGAGGGGGTTCATCTGGGGGTGTTACCTTCCTACTGGAGGGGAGGGGTTAATCTGGGGGTACTACCTGACTACTGGGGGGCCCATATTAACTCCCTCCTCACACAGTAGGAAGGTATTACCCCAGATTAACCCCCCCCCCCCCAGTAGGCAGGTAGTACCCCCTGTACCCCAGGAGGGGGCAGGGATGTGGAATTCCTATCGCCCGACGCCCGGGACTAGCAGTTTTGGGCGCCGGGCAGGTGAATTTGTCCGGCCCTTAGCCTGGCTCCGGTCAAGCAGGGCCGGACCTGACAAGTGCGGCGGATCTGCAGTCTGTATGGAGCGGCTCCCGACTCCTGCCCGCTCCATACTCTGCAGCCTGTGTCCTCCGAAGCAGAGCAGGGGAGATGAGAAGCTGTGTATTTGTCTTCTCTCCCCTGCTCTGCAGACGTGCGGGGGGAGATGAGGGGGCGTGGCTTATTTCTCCCCGTGCAGACCTGCGTCCTCTGCCTTCACTCCCCGCACGTCTGCACGGGGAGATGTATGCGGCGCTCAGCAGTATGTATGGAGCTGGCTCGGGATTCCTGCCTCGGGATTCCATACTTTGCAGCCCCCGGCTGTTTTCAGTAGCCGGGGGCCGCCGCTAATAGCCAGCATGCGGCGATCGCCGCGGCTGGCTATTAACCCTTTAGATCGCCGCTGTCAAAGCTGACAGCAGCGTCTAAAGGTACATGTGAATGCTCCCTGGTGGGCTAGTGGGTTGGATCGCCCCCCCGCAGCGTGATCGCAGGGGGGCGATCCACTATGGAGGTAGCCGGAGGACTTACCTCTACTTCCTCCTGTCCCGGCTCTGTCATTGATAGAGCCTGGCTGGACTAGGCTCTATCAATAGATCACAGAGCACACAGATTAATAGAGTTCAATAGAATCTATTCATCTGTCTGAGGAATCTAATGATTCCTCATAAGTCTAATAAAGTGTAAAAAAAAATAAAAAAGTTTTAATAAAAGTTTGAAAGACACACATTAACCCAGTGGTCTTCAAACTGTGCCCCTCCAGATGTTACAAAGCTAGAATTCCCAGCATGCCAGGACAGCCGTTGGCTGTCCGGGCATGCTGGGAGTTGTAGTTTTGCAACATCTGGTGGGCCAACAGTGTACAGTGTAAATAAAAATAAACATATGTGGTATCGCCGCATGCGTAAATGTCCGAACTATAAAAATATATTGTTAATTAAACCGCAAGGTCAATGGCGTACACATAAAAAAATTCAAAAATCCAAAATAGCGCATTTTTGGTCACTTTTTATACAATTAAAAAATGAATAAAATGTGATCAAAAAGTCCAATCAAAACAAACATGGTACCGATAAAAACTTCAGATCACGGCGCAAAAAATGAGCCCTCATAACGCCCTGTACGTGGAAAAATAAAAAAGTTATAGGGGTCAGAAGATTACATTTTTAAACATATACATTTTCCCGCATGTAGTTATGATTTTTTCCAGAAGTACGACAAAATCAAACCTATATAAGTAGGGTATCATTTTAACCGTATGGACCTACAGAATAATGATAAGGTGTCATTTTTGCCGAAATATGCATTGCATAGAAACGGAAGCCCCCATAATTTACAAAATGGCGTTTTTTCTTCGATTTTGTCGCAGAATTATTTTTTTATTCTGTTTCGCCGTGGATTTTTGGGTAAAATGACTAATGTCACTGGAAAGTAGAATTGGTGATGCAAAAAATAAGCCATAATATGGCTTTTTAGGTGGAAAATTAAAAGGTAAGGAGGAAAAAACGAAAATGCAAAAACTGAAAAACCCTGCATCCTTAAGGGGTTAATGTACGCAGCTGAGATTCAGCATATGCAGCACGGTCTGGTTCTGCGTACAAGAGCCCCAATCCCGCAAAGAGTGAATCCACAGAGGTCAACGCAGGGGTATCGGGACCAAGGGAAAATACCCATTCCTGGGGACCCCCATGCAGAAGAGACATACTAATTCTCACTCTCTGGGCCTCAGAGCCAGAAGAGTTCGGTCTCAGACGATAGTATAACTTACAACTTTCACAGAAGGTCTTAAAAAAATGTCAGTTACCCGAATAACGATCCTGGAGACTAACTTGTGGCTCCATGGGAGCTGGGACAGAACCAGATGACACCTGGGTACGGGCAGACTCCAACTCCTGGATTCTAGCCAGCAAACTCTGGATTAACTGCTCCTGATCTTGCAGTCTCTGAGTGAAGGTCTGAACTGAAGCTGACTGACACAGAGAAGACTCACACTGCTGAAGTCTTTCAGCTAAATCCTGAATCAGCTGAGTCAAGCCCTGCATTTGTTCTACCAAAGCAGACATGGCTTCCATAGCAGGAGCACGGCAAATGCAGGTATGTGGGCCTGCAAAAATGTCACATATGTATAGGGAAGAGTGAAGCCCTGAACTCACAGCTCCCACTTGCCCTGCCTACTTGTGTACCCACCCTATGCGACAGGTCCACAACCACGGTGACAGTCCCTGCCTGAATAAGTTCAGGGAGTCAAACATCAACAAAATAAACATCCAATACAGACGGAGATCGGAACACTGTATGGAAAAACACACACTAACAGAAATAATAACTAAACATATACAGTGGTCCCTCAACATACAATGGTAATTTGTTCCAAACGACCCATCGTTTGTCGAATCCATCGTATGTTGAGGGATCCGTGCAATGTAAAGTATAGGAAGCTGTACTTACCTGTCCCCGCCGCTCCGCACCAGGTCCTCACCGCTCCCGCTGCTGTTCCAGGGGCTCCCGATGCTGTCCCGCTGCTCCGGTGTCTTCTTCGCGATCCTCCGGTGTCTTGCGCATCTTCTGCAGGGTCCGGGCCTCAGTTTCTGGTGACGTTATTACGCTGCTGCGCCGGCGCGGCGTGCGTAGTGACGTAATGACGATGCCGGAAAGCAAGGCCCGGACCCTGGAGAAGATGCGCAAGACACCGGAGGATCGCGAAGTGGACCCGGAGCATCGGGAATAGGTAAGTGAACCTGCTGGGGCACATTACACTGCTATCCGACAGCAGCTTAAGCATTTTGCGCTGTCGGATAGCAGTTAATGCGATGGCCGCGACATATAAAAGCATCGTATGTCGATGCTGACATCGACATGCGATGGCCTCTGAGAGGCCATCGTATGTCGATTTTATCATATGTCGGGGCCATCGTAGGTCGGGGGGTTACTGTACACACAATGGGGGAGATTTATCAAAGTTGTCTATGTCCCGCATCAATATAGACCAAACTACAGAGTGTTAGTCTGGTCTATTGTGCACCTAATTTATCAAATGGCGCACAGCTCTTGATAAATTCTGTGCACAGACTGCATGATCTATGCTTTAGTCTATATTTAAACCTGCTCCAACATGGTCTGACATTTCGGCGTACTTTCAGCCTATGCGACTTGTCGCTGAAAAGTCGCACTTGATAAATTCAGCACCAATGCATTTTTCAATGCATTTCAGTCTAAAATAGACTTGCATGCATCATGTTCTAAAAATCCTCTAGAGCAAAAGTCGCAGAAAAGTCGCACAGATTTAGACTGCGACTTTCTGTGCGACAAATTTAGACAAGAAAAACCAGTCTAAATCCTTTGAGAAATCTCCCCCAATATGTCACAGTCCACGAGCCGAGTCAGTACCAAGAGATGACAGAAATGCCAAATCGCAGAAACAGGAGAAGAGTCAGAGAGCAGAGTCAATGGGTCAAATATGCCAGAAATACAAGATACAATACAAACGCTAGCTAGGAGTATGAGCTCTGGGATAAATACTGTGACGCCGGGATAAATACTGAGGGTTTAAATAGGGAGCTAAGCAGTTGAAAAGCCAACGAGGTCAGCTGACCATCCAAAGAACTGAGCATTTCCACAGAAACCAGAATAACAAAAGACCTTAGTGCAGATTAACTCTTCGGGTTCTTACAGATGCTGCCACCACCATGCTTCACTGTAGGGATGGTATTGGGCAGGTGATGAGCAGTACCTGGTTTCCTCCAGACATGACGCTTAGAATTGAGATTAAAAAGTTCAAACTTGGTTTCATCAGACCAGAGATTCTTGTTTCTCACAGTCTGAGAGTCCTTTAGGTGTTCCCCCTCCCCAAACTCTAGGGAGCTTTCATATTTATTTTACTGAAGAGGCTTCTTTCTGTCCACTCTGCCATAAAGCCCTTTCAGTGCAGCAGATTTTTTTCTGTACCCTGTTTTAGATCTGTGCCTCCACCTCAATCCTGTCTTTGAGCTCTACAGGCCATTCTTTCCTCCTCAAGGCAATGATATACATTGTCAGCTGTGAGACCTTCATTACACAGGGATGTGTCTTCCTAAATAATGTCCAATCAACTGAATTTACCACAAGTGACTCCAATCAAAGTGTAGAAACATCTCAGACATGATCAAGAGAACTGGGAGACCTTCAAACTATTGCAATAGAAAAGAGCCCGAATACTGATGACAATGTAAAGTCTTATTTTTTTTTATTTTTAAGGAATGTGCGTAGTTTTAATACTCTCATTATAGGGTGTTAAGTACAGAATGATTCGTAAAAAAAGTGATTTCTAAAATAAAATTTAGCACAAAGCCACAACATAACAAAATAAGGAAAAAGTGTAAGGGTCTGAAAACTTTCTAAATTGGTAGGGTTTTTTTATTTTTTTATACTGGACACAATGAGAATTCTGCTCAACCCTTCCTATCCTGGAGTAATCCTATAACCCCTTCACAACCCCTTGAATTTGATTTGTGGCTTACGTTTTCTTCCTTCTCATCTTCTAAAACCTATTTCTTTTTTATTTTTGCACTGGCAAAGTTGTATTAGTGCTTATTTTTATGTTTGATAAATTGTACTTTTCATTTGCACACTTTATTTTATCATAGTGTGGTGGCGGGGTGTGTGGTGCAGGGCAGATGTTGTTACCCTATGGGCAGATGGCATTAACCCCTTGTATTCTTGACGTCAGGGCGTGGTTTAGCCTAAAACCACCCAAAGGGATCCTGGGCTAGGCACGGAGGCAATAAAGACTCCGACGCCAAGTTATGGACAACGGTAGCTTTACTGAGGGTAGAAAGGTGGTAAAGTCTATACAGTTCAGCCAGGGCATAAGGAGGTGACCAGTGACACAGAGACCTTAAAGGGGTAGTCCAGTGGTGAAAAATGTATCCCCTATTGTCACGATGCCGGCTGGCAGGTAGTGGATCCTCTGTGCCAGAGAGGGATTGGCGTGGACCGTGCTAGTGGATCGGTTCTAAGTCACTACTGGTTTTCACCAGAGCCCGCCGCAAAGCGGGATGGTCTTGCTGCGGCGGTAGTGACCAGGTCGTATCCACTAGCAACGGCTCACCTCTCTGGCTGCTGAAGATAGGCGCGGTACAAGGGAGTAGACAGAAGCAAGGTCGGACGTAGCAGAAGGTCGGGGCAGGCAGCAAGGATCGTAGTCAGGGGCAACGGCAGGAGGTCTGGAACACAGGCTAGGAACACACAAGGAAACGCTTTCACTGGCACGATGGCAACAAGATCCGGCAAGGAAGTGCAGGGGAAGTGAGGTGATATAGGGAAGTGCACAGGTGAAGACACTAATTGGAATCACTGCGCCAATCAGCGGCGCAGTGGCCCTTTAAATCGCAAAGACCCGGCGCGCGCGCGCCCTAGGGAGCGGGGCCGCGCGCGCCGGGACAGGACCGAGGGAGAGCGAGTCAGGTACGGGAGCCGGGGTGCGCATCGCGAGCGGGCGCTACCCGCATCGCGAATCGCATCCCGGCTGGAAGCGGAATCGCAGCGCCCCGGGTCAGTGGATCTGACCGGAGCGCTGCAGCGGGGAGAGTGTAGCGAGCGCTCCGGGGAGGAGCGGGGACCCGGAGCGCTCGGCGTAACAGTACCCCCCCCTTGGGTCTCCCCCTCTTCTTAGAGCCTGAGAACCTGAGGAGCAGACTTTTGTCTAGGATGTTGTCCTCAGGTTCCCAGGATCTCTCTTCAGGACCACAACCCTCCCAGTCCACTAAAAAAAAAGTTTTCCCTCTGACCTTTTTAGAAGCTAAGATCTCTTTGACAGAGAAGATGTCCGAGGAGCCGGAAACAGGAGTGGGAGGAACAGATTTGGGAGAAAAACGGTTGAGGATGAGTGGTTTAAGAAGAGAAACGTGAAAGGCATTAGGGATACGAAGAGAAGGAGGAAGAAGAAGTTTGTAAGAGACAGGATTAATTTGACACAAAATTTTGAAAGGACCAAGATAGCGTGGTCCCAACTTGTAGCTAGGGACACGGAAGCGGACATATTTAGCGGAGAGCCATACCTTGTCTCCAGGGGAAAAAACGGGAGGAGCTCTTCTTTTCTTATCCGCGAACTTCTTCATGCGTGATGAAGCCTGTAAGAGAGAATTTTGGGTCTCTCTCCATATGATGGAAAGGTCACGAGAAATTTCATCCACAGCGGGCAGACCAGAGGGCAAGGGGGTAGGGAGGGGGGGAAGAGGGTGACGGCCGTACACCACGAAAAATGGGGATTTGGAGGAAGATTCAGAGACTCTGAAGTTATACGAGAATTCGGCCCATGGAAGGAGATCTGCCCAGTCATCCTGGCGGGAGGAACAAAATGTCGCAAATAATCACCCAAGACCTGGTTAATTCTTTCTACTTGTCCATTGGACTGGGGATGATATGCAGAAGAAAAATTTAATTTAATCTTGAGTTGTTTACAGAGAGCCCTCCAGAATTTAGACACGAATTGGACGCCTCTATCCGAGACGATCTGCGTAGGCAACCCGTGAAGACGAAAAATGTGTACAAAAAATTGTTTAGCCAACTGAGGCGCTGAAGGAAGACCAGGAAGAGGGATGAAATGTGCCATTTTGGAGAATCGATCAACGACCACCCAAATAACAGTGTTGCCACGGGAAGGGGGTAAATCAGTAATAAAATCCATACCAATCAGAGACCAAGGCTGTTCGGGGACAGGCAGGGGATGAAGAAAACCAGCGGGCTTCTGGCGAGGAGTCTTATCCCGGGCACAGATAGTGCAGGCTCGCACAAAGTCCACAACATCCGTCTCCAGAGTCGGCCACCAATAGAAGCGGGAGATGAGTTGCACAGATTTCTTGATGCCCACATGACCTGCGAGATGGGAGGAGTGACCCCATTTGAGGATTCCGAGGCGTTGGCGTGGAGAAACAAAGGTCTTTCCTGGAGGAGTTTGCCTGATGGAGGCTGGAGAAGTGGAGATCAGGCAGTCAGGTGGAATGATGTGTTGCGGAGAGAGTTCAACTTCTGAGGCATCCGAGGAACGAGAGAGAGCATCGGCCCTAATGTTCTTATCGGCAGGACGAAAGTGAATCTCAAAATTAAATCGGGCAAAGAACAGAGACCACCGGGCCTGGCGAGGATTCAGCCGTTGGGCAGACTGGAGGTAGGAGAGGTTCTTGTGGTCGGTGTAAATAATAACTGGAAATCTTGATCCCTCCAGCAGATGCCTCCATTCCTCAAGTGCTAATTTAATGGCTAGAAGCTCTCGATCCCCGATGGAGTAGTTCCTCTCCGCCGGAGAGAAGGTCCTAGAAAAAAAACCACAAGTGACAGCATGCCCGGAAGAATTTTTTTGTAGAAGAACAGCTCCAGCTCCCACTGAGGAGGCATCAACCTCCAATAGGAAGGGTTTGGAAGGGTCAGGTCTGGAGAGCACGGGAGCCGAAGAAAAGGCAGACTTGAGTCGTTTAAAGGCGTCTTCCGCTTGAGGAGGCCAAGACTTGGGATCGGCATTTTTTTTGGTTAAAGCCACGATAGGAGCCACAACGGTAGAAAAATGCGGAATAAATTGCCTGTAATAATTGGCGAACCCCAAAAAGCGTTGGATAGCACGGAGTCCGGAGGGGCGTGGCCAATCTAAGACGGCAGAGAGTTTGTCTGGATCCATTTGTAGTCCCTGGCCAGAGACCAAATATCCTAGAAAAGGAAGAGATTGGCATTCAAACAGACATTTCTCAATTTTGGCATAGAGTTGATTGTCACGAAGTCTCTGAAGAACCATACGGACATGCTGGCGGTGTTCTTCTAGATTGGCAGAAAAAATTAGGATATCGTCCAGATATACAACAACACAGGAGTATAACAGATCACGAAAAATTTCATTAACAAAGTCTTGGAAGACAGCAGGGGCGTTGCACAGGCCAAAGGGCATGACCAGATACTCAAAGTGTCCATCTCTGGTGTTAAATGCCGTTTTCCACTCATCCCCCTCTCTGATGCGGATGAGGTTATAGGCACCTCTTAAGTCCAGTTTAGTAAAGATGTGGGCACCTTGGAGGCGATCAAAGAGTTCAGAGATGAGGGGTAGGGGGTAGCGGTTCTTAACCGTGATTTTATTAAGACCGCGGTAGTCAATGCAAGGACGTAGGGAGCCATCTTTTTTGGACACAAAGAAAAATCCGGCTCCGGCAGGAGAGGAGGATTTACGGATAAAGCCCTTTTTTAAATTTTCCTGGACGTATTCAGACATGGCAAGAGTCTCTGGGGCAGAGAGAGGATAAATTCTGCCCCGGGGTGGAGTAGTGCCCGGGAGGAGGTCGATAGGACAATCATAAGGCCTGTGAGGAGGTAGAGTCTCAGCTTGTTTTTTGCAGAAAACATCCGCGAAGTCCATATAGGCCTTAGGGAGACCGGTTACTGGAGGAACCACAGAGTCACGGCAAGGGTTACTGGGAACCGGTTTTAGACAGTCCTTGGAACAAGAGGGCCCCCAACTCTTGATCTCCCCAGTGGACCAATCCAGGGTTGGGGAATGAAGTTGAAGCCAGGGAAGTCCAAGGAGAATTTCCGAGGTGCAATTGGGGAGGACCAAAAGTTCAATCCTCTCGTGATGAGATCCGATGCTCATTAGAAGGGGCTCCGTGCGGAAACGTATGGTACAGTCCAATCTTTCATTGTTTACACAATTGATGTAAAGGGGTCTGGCGAGACTGGTCACTGGGATGTTGAACCTGTTGACGAGAGAGGCCAAAATAAAATTTCCTGCAGATCCAGAGTCCAAGAAGGCCACAGTAGAGAAGGAGAAGGCAGAGGCAGACATCCGCACAGGCACAGTAAGACGTGGAGAAGCAGAGTAGACATCAAGGACTGTCTCACCTTTGTGCGGAGTCAGCGTACGTCTTTCCAGGCGGGGAGGACGGATAGGACAATCCCTCAGGAAGTGTTCGGTACTAGCACAGTACAGGCAGAGGTTCTCCATGCGGCGTCGTGTCCTCTCTTGAGGTGTCAGGCGAGACCGGTCGACCTGCATAGCCTCCACGGCGGGAGGCACAGGAACGGATTGCAGGGGACCAGAGGAGAGAGGAGCCGAGGAGAAGAAACGCCTCGTGCGAACAGAGTCCATATCTTGGCAGAGCTCCTGACGCCTTTCGGAAAAACGCATGTCAATGCGAGTGGCTAGGTGAATGAGTTCATGTAGATTAGCAGGAATTTCTCGTGCGGCCAGAACATCTTTAATGTTGCTGGATAGGCCTTTTTTAAAGGTCGCGCAGAGGGCCTCATTATTCCAGGATAATTCTGAAGCAAGAGTACGGAATTGTACGGCATACTCGCCAACGGAAGAATTACCCTGGACCAGGTTCAACAGGGCAGTCTCAGCAGAAGAGGCTCGGGCAGGTTCCTCAAAGACACTTCGGATTTCCGAGAAGAAGGAGTGTACAGAGGCAGTGACGGGGTCATTGCGGTCCCAGAGCGGTGTGGCCCAAGACAGGGCTTTTCCAGACAGAAGGCTGACTACGAAAGCCACCTTAGACCTTTCAGTGGGAAACAGGTCCGACATCATCTCCAGATGCAGGGAACATTGGGAAAGAAAGCCACGGCAAAACTTAGAGTCCCCATCAAATTTATCCGGCAAGGATAGGCGTAGACCAGGAGCGGCCACTCGCTGCGGAGGAGGTGCAGGAGCTGGCGGAGGAGATGACTGCTGAAGCTGTGGTAGTAACTGCTGTAGCATAACGGTCAGTTGAGACAGCTGTTGGCCTTGTTGCGCTATCTGTTGTGACTGCTGGGCGACCACCGTGGTAAGGTCAGCGACAACTGGCAGAGGAACTTCAGCGGGATCCATGGCCGGATCTACTGTCACGATGCCGGCTGGCAGGTAGTGGATCCTCTGTGCCAGAGAGGGATTGGCGTGGACCGTGCTAGTGGATCGGTTCTAAGTCACTACTGGTTTTCACCAGAGCCCGCCGCAAAGCGGGATGGTCTTGCTGCGGCGGTAGTGACCAGGTCGTATCCACTAGCAACGGCTCACCTCTCTGGCTGCTGAAGATAGGCGCGGTACAAGGGAGTAGACAGAAGCAAGGTCGGACGTAGCAGAAGGTCGGGGCAGGCAGCAAGGATCGTAGTCAGGGGCAACGGCAGGAGGTCTGGAACACAGGCTAGGAACACACAAGGAAACGCTTTCACTGGCACGATGGCAACAAGATCCGGCAAGGAAGTGCAGGGGAAGTGAGGTGATATAGGGAAGTGCACAGGTGAAGACACTAATTGGAATCACTGCGCCAATCAGCGGCGCAGTGGCCCTTTAAATCGCAAAGACCCGGCGCGCGCGCGCCCTAGGGAGCGGGGCCGCGCGCGCCGGGACAGGACCGAGGGAGAGCGAGTCAGGTACGGGAGCCGGGGTGCGCATCGCGAGCGGGCGCTACCCGCATCGCGAATCGCATCCCGGCTGGAAGCGGAATCGCAGCGCCCCGGGTCAGTGGATCTGACCGGAGCGCTGCAGCGGGGAGAGTGTAGCGAGCGCTCCGGGGAGGAGCGGGGACCCGGAGCGCTCGGCGTAACACCTATCCTAAGGATAGGGGATAAGTTTGAGATCGCGGGGGGGGGGGGTCCGACCGCTGGGGCCCCCCGCGATCTCTCTGTACGGGGCCCCGGCTCTCCGCCGAGATAGCGGGTGTCGACCCCCGCACGAGGCGGCGGCCGACACGCCCCCTCAATACATCTCAATGGCAGAGCCGGAGATTGCCGAAGGCAGCGCTTCGGCTCTGCCATAGAGTTGTATGGAGGGGGCGTGTCGACCGCCGCTTCGTGCGGAGGTCGACACGCCCCCTTCCCGCGGGCTGTCGGGGCTCCGTACAGGAGATCGCGGGGGGCCCCAGGGGTCGGACCCCCGCGATCTGCAACTTATCCCCTATCCTTAAGATAGGGGATAAGTTGTAAACCATTGAGTCACCACTGGACTACTCCTTTAAGGGCTTGCTGAGACTGATAGTAGGACTGGACAATTGAATGCAGACCACGCTGACTTGACAGATGACAGGAACTGACTTGACTTGACTCATAAAGCTGTGACTTTATCTTACTTGACTTGATGGTGGCTGCAGGACTGGACTTTGAGGCCTCCAACACTCTGGACATATACACCAGGCACGACTCCACTGGACCTCAGCAGAGAGTGAGAAGCTAGCTCCACACAGGACTTATATGGGGGAGACTAGCAGGGAGCCCATAGGTCACTCTTGGTATCACCTGGGTAACAATCACATGACATATCACATGGTATTACTCTTAAAGCAACATTACATTTTATAACACTCTACATGGTAAAACATATTTACAATGGGGAAACAAGTGCAGGGGGCCTTGGGGACACTGAAGGAGGCTGCCTGACAGGACAGCAGGGTCATGGGGTAACACCTACCGTACTGGGCCACCACAATAGAGTGTATTACAAAGCCCCAAAAAATTATACGTAGGGAAAATTGGGACATGCTAACTTTATTTTATGGGTCAGTACGATTCCAATGTTACTAAACTTGGATAATTTATGTTTTGTTTTATGGTTAAAAAAAATAGAAAATTTGAAAGAAAAAGAAAATATCTGTTCATTGCCACGTTCTGATCCCTAAGACGTTTTTAGTTTTCCATCATTGGAGCTTTGTTAGGGGTTATTTTATTCACTGTGAGATGTAGTTTTTATCGGTACCACTTTGGCTGTGCGGGACTTGTAGTTTTGCAACAGCTGGAGACACATTTTTGGGAAGCACTGTTAGACTATGTATACATGGTGGATTTCACTTCAGCGGAGTGCTGGCAGAACATGATGGAGGCGACAGGACCCCTCGGAAACGCGCTGTCTCATAGATGGCAATGCATTTCCGTGCGGACAGAAATAATTAACATGACTATTCTTTCTGTGGATGCCGGAATCTGAATTTCCAAGACAGATAAATATGGTGCTGAAAATCCACCATGTGAACAGTGCAGCAGAATCCCATTGAAATCATTGAGACTCTGCTGCTGCGGAATTACCCCGTGTGAACATAGTCTTAAAGCAGCGGTCTTCAAACTGTGGCCCTCCAGATGTTGCAAAACTACAACTCCCAGCATGCCCGGACAGCCAAAGGCTGTCCGGGCATGCTGGGAATTGTAGTTTTGCAACATCTGGACGGCCACAGTTTGAAGACCAATGTCTTAAAGCCTCTGGCTGGTTGCTATGGGTAACTTCACCCCATTTCCGTCTCTCCCACTATAGCCAATACCTGAAGCAAGGACTAGAAAAACTTGAACTCCATTTCCCATAATTCCCAGCTATGAAAAGCTATGCAGTGGGGTCATGGGAGTTGTAGTGACGCTTCTTTGATGTTGCTATTGGCCGAGACAGTCACTACCGCTTCCTACCGCAGGAGGGAGCGTCGGCCTGGGCTCACACACCGGTTGACACTTCCGCTTCCGGTGAGGAGGCTGCTGTGAGTCTCAGTGTCTGCTGCCCCTGTAACCACCCAACACTGCTCCAGAGCGCCTCCTGTCTGCTGTCCCCGGAGTCTCCCCTGCTGGACCGACCATGATGTCCCTCCTGTCTCGGTTGCTGGACTGGTTCCGTTCTCTGTTCTGGAAGGAGGAGATGGAGCTGACGCTGGTCGGGCTGCAGCACTCAGGGAAGACCACCTTTGTCAATGTCATAGCGGTGAGAGGGGGAAAGAGGGAGCAGCGGGGTCTTCCTACTCTGAAACTACAAGTCCCTGCATGCATAGTATTAAAGATTCCAGTCTACAGAGAACTACAGGTCCCAGCAGGCAGCACACTCTAAGTCCTATCCTGTAGTGAAGTCCAGGTCCCAGCATGCAGTGAACTACAGGTCCTGTCCGGTGATAAAGTGAAGGTCCTAGCCAGCAGTGTGCCACAAATCTCAGACCAGCATGCAGTGAACTACAGGTCCCAGCCAGCAGTGTGCCACAAATCTCAGACCAGCATGCAGTGAACTACAGGTCCCAGCCAGCAGTGCACTACAAATCCCAGACCAGCATGCAGTGATCTACAGGTCCTATCCCGTAGTAAAGTGAAGGTCCCAGCCAGCAGTGCACTACTAATCCCAGACCCAGCAGGCAGTGAACTACAGGTCCCAGCCGGCAGTGCACTACTAATCCCAGACCAGCATGCAGTGAACTACAGGTCCCAGCCAGCAGTGAACTACAAATCCCAGACCAGCATGCAGTGATCTACAGGTCCCAGCCGGCAGTGCACTACTAATCCCAGACCAGCATGCAGTGAACTACAGGTCCCAGCCGGCAGTGCACTACTAATCCCAGACCAGCATGCAGTGAACTACAGGTCCTATCCCGTAGTAAAGTGAAGGTCCCAGCCGGCAGTGCACTACTAATTTCAGACCCAGCAGGCAGTGAACTACAGGTCCCAGCTGGCAGTGCACTACTAATCCCAGACCAGCATGCAGTGATCTACAGGTCCCAGCCGGCAGTGCACTACTAATCCCAGACCCAGCAGGCAGTGAACTACAGGTCCCAGCTGGCAGTGCACAACTAATCCCAGACCAGCATGCAGTGAACTACAGGTCCCAGCCGGCAGTACACTACTAATCCCAGACCAGCATGCAGTGAACTACTGGTCCAGCTGGCAGTGCACTACTAATCCCAGACCAGCATGCAGTGAACTACAGGTTCTATCCCGTAGTAAAGTGAAGGTCCCAGCCGGCAGTGCACTACTAATCCCAGACCAGCATGCAGTGAACTACAGGTCCCAGCTGGCAGTGCACTACTAATCCCAGACCAGCATGCAGTGAACTACAGGTCCCAGCCGGCAGTGCACTACTAATCCCAGACCAGCATGCAGTGGACTACAGGTCCCAGCCAGCAGTGCACTACTAATCCCAGACCAGCATGCAGTGAACTACAGGTCCCAGCCAGCAGTGCACTACTAATCCCAGACCAGCATGCAGTGAACTACAGGTCCCAGCCAGCAGTGCACTACTAATCTCCGACAAGCATGCAGAGTGAACTACAGGTCCTATCTCATAGTAAAATGAAGGTCCCAGCCGGCAGTGTGCCACTAATCTCATTCCAACATGCAGTGAACTACAGGTCCTTTCCTCTAGTGACGTGCAGGTCTCATCCGGCAGCCTGCACTTTACTACAGGATAGAACCTGTAGTTCACTGGATGCTGGGACCTGCACTTTATTACAGGTCCTCCCATGTTGAAGTGCAAGTGTCAGCCCTTAGAGGACTACAGTTCCCAGTCAATAGTGCACTACAAATTCCAGTCTGCAATGGAGTACAGGTCCCAGCCCACAGTGCACTACAAGTCCCAGGCTGCATAGTATTAAAAATTTCAGTCTACAGTCCCTATCCTTTAGTGAAGTGCAGGTCCTAGCCAGCAGCACACTACAGATCCCAGTCTGCAATAGCTCCAAGACTGATCCTATCCTAAAAGTTTAAAGTCAGAAACCCACTGAAATGAAGAAACAAGCCCAGATAACAGTAGGGTGGCCTGGTGTGCACAGTGTATTCACAGTAATTGTGTCTGTCTCCAGTCAGGTCAGTTCAGTGAGGACATGATACCGACCGTCGGATTCAACATGAGGAAGGTGACGAAAGGAAACGTCACCATTAAGGTGAGAACATGTATGAGAAGCGGAGGGGCCATTTGTTCTATATCAATAAGGGATCTGTGTAATATGAATCATTTGGCTACTTTTTAATATACTTTGTTTTTGGGGTCCTCACCATTTCCAGGATCTCTGCTCGCTGTCAGTGAATATTTCTGTTTGTATTCAGAGGCAGAAAACCCAACTTAGCCCAAGACTTCTCATGGCCTAGGGTTTGTTACTGTTGCACCTAATTTAGTGCCTCTTTTTACTTCATGCATCAGAAAAGGGGGAGATTTATCAAAACCTGTGCAGAGGAAGAGTGGTGCAGTTGTCCATAGCAATCAATCGGATCACTTCTTTAATTTTTTAAGAGTCCTGTGAAAAATGAAAGAAGCATGCTATGCACCACTCTTCCACTCTTCCTCTACACAAGTTTTGATAAACCATAAATCTATGGTGTATACAGATATCCCTAGACCCTCATTTACCATACTGTCTAAAAAAAAAAAAGTTAGTTTTTTGGCCTCCATTCACATATTTGTCAAGGGTGTTACAGCCTGTTGCACCATTCCATAACACAGTATACAGTTAAAATAGGAAAACATGCAGTATACAGTGTAAAAACAGCCTTCAAGGGGTTACTCACCTTAAAAAATCGTTTTCAAAGGCCTCAAATGAATTAAATTAGCAAACTTACCTCACCGTCTGTTCTCATGTTAGTCTCCCGTTCTGCCTCTGTTTAGCATTCCAGTCTTAATTTAGGAGTGAAGGTCACATCACGGCCACAGCCAATCAGAGGTCATGCTCTGTACTCCTGGCATCATGACTCCCATCACTCAGCGGTAATGCCGGGAGTATGGAGTGTGACTGCCAAGGATTGTGTGCAGCCTGTGAGTACTGTATGCGTAGTAACCCTCCCTGCTGTAAAGATCTTACTGTAACGGCAGAAGAGAGGTGGATCCGCTGTCCTGTGTGGACTATGACTGAACCGTACCAGGGAGTGGAGTCTAAGGTTCCGCTGGTTTTCACTAGAGCCTGCCGCAAAGCGGGATGGACTTGCAGCGGCAGGCGGCACCCAGGTCGCTACACCTGGCACGATCTGTCCACACAGGTTGCCCACATGAAGTCAGATGAAGCACGGGTCAGGAGGCAGGCGGCAAGGGAGCGTAGTCAGGTCACAGGCACAAGGTCAGGAGGCAGGCGGCAATGGTCAGGTCACAAGCGAAGGGTCAGGAACACTATATGGCACACACAAGGTAACGCTTTCTCTTAGGCACAAGGCACGAACATCCGGCACCACACTAGGGAGGTGCCGGACTAATATAGAGTCCGCCAAGCAGGGCACCAATTAAGGGCATACTGGCCCTTTAAATCTAGCAGCGCTGGCGCAAGTGCTCTAAGGACGGGACATGTGCACCGGTGAAGCAGAGGAGCAGAGAGGCCAGGGACAGAGGAAGGTAAGGGGATGTCCGTGGCTTACATGTGGGAGCGCCCCGCATAGTGAGTCTCCCGGAGCCAACAGGAGGACAAGAAAGGGTGCGCCTCCAGCCGAAGCGTTACTCATGGTTACGCTCGGGACACACATGCGGGTGCATCCCGCACCGCGAGTCCTGGAGGCAGGGAGATCAGGAAGGCATGAATGAATGGCCGAAGCGCTGCCCCCTAACACCGGCCTAGTGCTGACAACCAGTAAAAGATACTTCACAGTGCGGAGCTGCCTCAGTAACAAGCAGGATATATGGGGGGCAGCACCCAAAAATCGGGACTCTCCCACTAAATCCCGGACAGATGGAAAAATTCAGTGGTAATGTGCACATGGGGTACAATCACACTTCAGAATTTTTTGAGTGGAATCCTGTATGGAAATTCCATGCAGTAGCCTCCTCCTGTTTTTAATTGAATTTTGCTGCACCGTTTGCACAGTGGAATTCTGGATTCCCCACGCCACTGAAAAAATTAACATGTTCATTCTTTTGACGGAATCCCACCGTTGCAGTTAATGGAGCACATCCTAGCAATCCTAGCAACGTAGTACCGGCTTGCTGCCTATAGACTCTCCGCCTGGAATTTCTCCATACAAAGATTCCATAGTGTGAGTGGGCTAGACTGACAGATTTTACCTGCACTGGTACATTGCACCAAACTATCAGGACATGAGAGATTTGCGCTGCTGACAATAATGGATAGCTGCTGTATTTATCTCAAAGTGTTGTTTAGACTAGGTACAATTGTCTGTAGCAGTGAGAAGTATCAGGTGAGGATAAAACTGTTCCCTTTCACCAGCGAACAGGGATCTTTCATGACGAACAGGGGTCTTGTAAAAGAAATAAAATGACCCCTTCAGGGCTGGCTTGCGATCCCATTATTGTCCCTTCAGTGTGCCATAACATTTTATTTTACTGTCAACATTGTGATAAAAAGGCTTCTTTTAGTTTAAATAATTAATTTAATTTTGTTATTTCTGCATGTAAGAATAAACTCGGCACTGCTGGTGACTTACCGCCCCTAGGAGTGGTTGCTTGACAAATCCCGACAGCTCACCTGCCAGGTGGTGCTCACTGCCCTAACAGTAGTGTAATCATAAATGAACAAAAGAACTGCAGGGCACTCACCATTGGCGTATAAAACTTCTTAATTCCAACAAAAGAACGGGTGCATACAGAAACAAGAACGGACGGACAAAGGTGCGGGGATGACTCTACAGGCAACGGTGCCGTTTCGCGCAGCAAGCGCTTCGGCTGGCCCACCAGGGTGCTTGCTGCGCAAAACGGCACCGTTGCCTGTAGAGTCATCACCGCACCTTCGTCCGTCCGTTCCTGTATGCACCCGTTCTTTTTGTTGGAATAAAGGAAGAAGTTTTATACGCCATTGGTGAGTGCCCTGCAGTTCTTTAACGTTCATTTAACTTTAATGTTCATGTAACTTATTGATTTAGGGTGGGGTCACACATACTGTATTTTGGTGCATATTTGCTGCTGCATATTTTACTACCCAGTCAAATCAATGGGTAGGAAAATATACAGCAGCAGAATACAGCACGTGTGACCCTACCCTAAAGGGGGTTCCAAAGTAAAATTCTGTCAGACTGCTGGGACCCCCTGTGATCCTAAGAATTGGAACCTGAGTCTCGCTGAGGAATGAAGCAGCCAAGCATATGGCCACTCCATCCTGAGGTGTGACTTTGGTCCCTGATCTTGAGATCCCAGTGTTTGCTCCCCCCAGGATGCACTATTACATGAACAGGTTAAAAAATTCCCCACTGTGTTGTACTGAGCCACAACATGACTATACTGTGCACATGTCCACCTTGCTTTTTGTGAATCTGTATTTTTATTCTCTCTTTATGTGAGGACTGAATTTTCTTCTTATCTTTTCAGATCTGGGACATTGGGGGACAGCCTCGGTTTCGTAGCATGTGGGAGCGGTACTGTCGCGGTGTCAATGCCATTGTGTAAGTTATCATCTGTATTCACGTCAACTGTTTTTCTCCACTGTCTGTAAAAGGAGGTAGAATCAGAATGGGTCATAAGAATGTGGCAATTCTCCACATTATTTAATAATGCAGACTTTTTTTTAACCAGTTATATTTTTATGACCAAAATATTGGACTTTTTTCACGGTCGTCATGACAGCACCAACTGGGACAAGAAACCTGAGGATAAAAAGAACCACCCTCCTCCTCGGCCTCTGTGTGTTTCCTGTCCCTAAGGAAGCCTGTCTGGAGCAGGAGTCCCTGTCCCAGGTGTAGGATAAAATGCTGAGGGAACGCTGGAGCTATTCTAAATCCCCGTAGTCTCTGGGTATGGGCGGTCCTGATCAGTCTCCCTAGTCTGGGAGTTGGAGTCTGGCTCCACTTTGCCGGCCCTGTTACCTGCTGGTCAGCGCTGATGTCTGGGGTCTTGCGCGGGTGTGGGTGGCGGAGTAACAGAGGAAGCCCTCCTGTTCCCTCTGCACGTGTCTCCATGGTGTTGGTTGATGCAGGAGGAAGAGCCGGAGCCAGATATGCGTCACAGGGTCAGGAGACCCTTATGTGGCGTCAGAAGCCAGTGTTTCTCAGTGCGGAAGTGCGGTCTGATAGTATTTAGACGGCAGCCGCACAGGACAGCATCCTCCGCAGTGGCAGTCAGCCAGCAGTAGCAGCCTGCATCTTGCATCATCAGATGCTCTTAGGTTATCAGCCAGAGCTGCAGATCTTTCTAATTCTGCCCGCAGAGCTCTGTAGCTAAAGACCTGGCCTGGTGACTTCACTTCTAAGAACAAACTTTGTGCCCTTCCTTGTGAGTGAAAATTACTGTTTGGACCAATATTAGCAAATATTTTAGAAAAGCAGGGGACAGGAAGAAAAATGTTTCCCTTTTCTGCTTGTAAGTCCAAGCATTATTTTTTCCCCCAACAGAAAATCTAGAGGGCAGGGGCGTAGATCTGAAGATGTTCCAAGGTGGGGTTTTCCTAAAAAATCCAAAGGGTTTCTCTTTAACCAGGCCTCCACAAGTCCTAAAAAAAATCTAGTCAGCAATGACAGTCTGGGGCGAGTCGGAGGCAGACTGAGAAACTTTGTGGCAGAGTGGGAAAAAAATTCAAACAATTCTTGGGTCTTAAGCACCTTAAAGGGGTTATACACCATAAGGTGATTTTAGCACGTACCTGGCAGACAGTAATGGACATGCTTAGGAAGGATCTGCGCTTGTCTTGGGGCTAAATGGCTATGTCATGAGATTACCATAACACTGTGGCTAGCTTTTTGTGAACTTGTATTTCCTGTTTGACCTATGTTTTGTTGACTGCAAATCCCACAATGCCATTTGCCTCCCTCCCACACATCAGCCACCCCACCCATTGAAATAAAAGACCTGTGGTTTTCAATCAGGGTGCCTACAGCTGTTGCATTAGTTGCAGATTGATTCCTCCACCCATTGAAGCAGACAGGCTCCCTGTCATCAGCTGACTAGTGAGTCAGGTCTCGGCCGCATTGCAAGCTGGGAAAAATCCGAGACAACAGTCATTTTGTATGCTGGTAAAAATATAGTGGGGTGAAAGAAAACAATCACACACAGGTACAGACACTATATTATGAACTACACTAACTTCATAGCCCCTGTAGCATAGTCAAATAAAAAAAATTCCTGGAATACCTCTTTAACCCCTTAAGGACCCAGCCATTTTACACCTCAGGACCCGGCCTTTTTTTGCACATCTGACCACTGTCACTTTAAACATTAATAACTCTGGGATGCTTTTAGTTATCATTCTGATTCCGAGATTGTTTTTTCGTGACATATTCTACTTTAACATAGTGGTAAAATTTTGTGGTAACTTGCATCCTTTCTTGGTGAAAAATCCCCAAATTTTATGAAAAATTTGAAAATTTTGCATTTTTCTAACTTTGAAGCTCTCTGCTTGTAAGGAAAATGGATATTCCGAATAATTTTTTTTTTTATTCACATATACAATATGTCTACTTTATATTTGCATCATAAAATTGGCATGTTTTTACTTTTGGAAGACACCAGAGGGCTTCAAAGTTCAGCAGCAATTTTCCAATTTTTCACAAAATTTCCAAACTCACAATTTTTCATGGACCAGTTCAGGTTTGAAGTGGATTTGAAGGGTCTTCATTTTAGAAATACCCCACAAATGACCCCATTATAAAAACTGCACCCCCCAAAGTATTGAAAATGACATTCAGTCCGCGTTTTAACCCTTTAGGTGTTTCACAGGAATAACAGCAAAGTGAAGGAGAAAATTCACAATCTCCATTTTTTTCCACTCGCATGTTCTTGTAGACCCAATTTTTGAATTTTTACAAGGGGAAAAAGGAGAAAATGTATACTTATATTTGTAGCCCAATTTCTCTCGAGTAAGCACATACCTCATATGTCTATGTAAAGTGTTCGGCGGGTGCAGTAGAGGGCTCAGAAGCGAAGGAGCGACAAGGGGATTTTGGAGAGTACGTTTTTTTGAAATGGTTTTTGGGGGGCATGTCACATTTAGGAAGCCCCTATGGTGCCAGAACAGCAAAAATCCCCCACATGGCATACCATTTTGGAAACTAGACCCCTTGAGGTACATAACAAGGAATAAAGTGAGCCTTAATACCCCACAGGTGTTTCACGACTTTTGCATATGTAAAAAAATAAAAATAAAATTTCACTAAAATGTGTGTTTCCCCCCAAATTTCACATTTTTGCAAGGGTTAATAGCAGAAAATACCCCCCAAACATTGTAACCCCATCTCTTCTGAGTATGGAGGTACCCCATAAGTTGACCTGAGGTGTACTATGGGTGAACTACAATGCTCAGAAGAGAAGGAGTCATATTTGGCTTTTTGAGAGCAAATTTTGCTCGGGGGCATGTCGCATTTAGGAAGCCCCTATGGTGCCAGGACAGCAAAAAAAAAACACATGGCATACCATTTTGGAAACTAGACCCCCCGGGGAACGTAACAAGAAATAAAGTGAGCCTTAATACCCCACAGGGGTTTCACGACTTTTGCATACGTAAAAAAAAAATAAAAAAAAATCACTAAAAGGTGTGTTTCCCCCCCAAATTTCACATTTTGCAAGGGTTAATAGCAGAAAATACCCCCCAAAATTTGTAACCACATCTCTTCTGAGTATGGAGGTACCCCAAAAGTTGACCTGAAGTGCACTACGGGCGAACTACAATGCTCAGAAGAGAAGGAGTCATATTTGGCTTTTTGAGAGCAAATTTTGCTCGGGGGGCATGTCGCATTTAGGAAGCCCCTATGGTGCCAGGACAGCAAAATAACCCCCACATGGCATACCATTTTGGAAACTAGACCCCTTGAGGAACGTAAGAAGGCGTAAAGTGAGCATTTACCCCCCACTGGTGTCTGTCATATCTTTGGAACAGTGGGCTGTACAACATTTTTTATTTGCACAGCCCACTGTTCCAAAGATCCGTCAGACACCTGTGGGGGGTAAATTCTCACTGCACCCCTCATTACATTACGTGAGGGGTGTAGTTTCCGAAATGGGGTCACATGTGGGGTTTTTTTTTTTTTGCATTTGTCAAAACCGCTGTAACAATCAGCCACCCCTGTGCAAATCACCTCAAATGTACATGGCGCACTCTCCCTTCTGGGCCTTGTTGTGCGCCCCCAGAGCACTTTGCGCCTACATATGGGGTATCTCCGTACTCGGGAGAAATTGCGTTACAAATTTTGGGGGGCTTTTTTCCCCTTTACCTCTTGTCAAAATGAAAAGTATAGGGCAACACCAGCATGTTAGTGTAAAAAGTTTATTTTTTTTACACTAACATGCTGGTGTAGACCCCAACTTCACCTTTTCATAAGGGGTGAAAGGAGAAAAAGCCCCCCAAGATTTGTTAGTCAATTTCTCCCGAGTACGGCGATACCCCATATGTGACCCTAAACTGTTGCCTTGAAATACGACAGGGCTCCGAAGTGAGAGCGCCATGCGCATTTGAGGCCTGAATTAGGGATTTGCATAGGGGTGGACATAGGGGTATTCTACGCCAGTGATTCCCAAACAGGGTGCCTCCAGCTGTTGCAAAACTCCCAGCATGCCTGGACAGTCAACGGCTGTCCGGCAATACTGGGAGTTGTTGTTTTGCAACAGCTGGAGGCTCCATTTTGGAAAGAGTGGCGTACCAGGTGTTTTTCATTTTTATTGGGGAGGGGGGCTGTGTAGGGGTATGTGTATATGTAGTGTTTTTTACTTTTTATTTTATTTTGTGTAAGTGTAGTGTAGTGTTTTTAGGGTACAGTCGCACGGGCGGGGGGGTTACAGCGAGTTTGAGCTGCCGCGCAAAATTTGCTGCATTGCAAACTTGCAGCCCGATACTCACTGTAAGCCGCCTGCCCATGTGAGTGTACCCTGTACATTCACAGGGGGGGGACCTCCAGCTGTTGCAAAACTACTACTCCCAGCATGCCTGAGAATGTTTGGGAGTTGTGGTTTTGCAACAGCTGGAGGCACACGGTTTGGGAAACACTGAGTTAGGAAACAATGTTTCCCAACCAGTGTGCCTCCAGCTGTTGCAAAACCACAACTCCCAAACATTCTCAGGCATGCTGGGAGTAGTAGTTCGGCAACATCTTTAGAGCCAGATGTTGCCGAACTACAACTCCCAGCATGCTTGGAGTTGTAGTTTTGCAACATCTGGAGGACTAGTTTGCAGACCACTAATACAGTGGTTCCCAATCTGTGCCCTTCCAGATGTTGCAAAACTACAACTCCCAGTATGCCAAAACTGTCCAGGCATGCTGGGAGTTGTAGTTCTGCAACATCTGAAGGGCCAGATGTTACAGAACTACAACTCCCAGCATGCCTGGACAGTAAGGGCATGCTGAGGATGTGTAGTTTTGCAACATCTGGAAGGGCACAGTGGTCCAAAAACTGTGGACCTCCAGATGTTGCAAAACTGCAACTCCCAGCATGCCCAGACGCCAAGGGCTGTCTGGGCATGCTGGGAGTTGTAGTTTACAGGGTCCTATTATAGCAATGCATGTCGCTTTACGGCGACGTGCATTGCTGTAAAGGGCCCGACCGCGGCTGAAGATCTACTCACCTGTCGCCGCCGCCGCCATCTTCCTCGCCGGGATCCGGGTCTTCAGGGACGAGGTAAGTACCGGGGCCGGTCCCCAGCACTCCCCCGTCCCCCGCCGCGTCCTCCGGTCTTCCTCCCGTCCTCTCCGGACTTTCAGGGGCCGGGCAGGACGGGAGGAAGTAACCGCCCCCCCTCCTGCGATTGGTCGGTTCACTAACCGACAGATCGCAGGGGATCGGAGGAGGTGGCCGGCTTGCCACCTCGCTCCGATACTTCAGCATGGTCCTGGCTGTCTGTGACAGCCGGGATCATGCGAAATTACCGGGCGGTCGGGTCCCAGAGACCCGATCAGCCCGGTATCGCCGCAGATCGCAAGGGCGATTTCCCTTGCGTTTTGAGGCGATCGCCGACATGGGGGGCCTACATGGCCCCCCTCGGCGTTTGCCCTGGATGCCTGCTGAAGGATTTCAGCAGGCATCCAGTTCCGATCTCTGCCCGGCGAGCGGCAGAGACCGGAAAACGCCAGGACGTACGGGGACGTCCTGGGTCCTTAAGGCCCAGGGTGCGGGGACGTCCCCGTACGTCCTGGGTCCTTAAGAGGTTAAAAGATGGTCTCCGCCTGGAGTTTCTCAGTCTCCCACCGACTCACCTAAGGGTGACATCAAGTCACTCAGGACCAACAGGTTTAGTAGCACTTCAAAAAGAAGTCCTGTCCCTACTAGAAAAGCAGGAAGAAGAAATAAGGTTACGTTTTTATTCTACCCTCTTTTTGGTAAAAAAAGAAAAACTGAAAATACCGTACCATCATAAATCTAAAACCTCTAAACCAGTACCTAGTCTACAGAAAATTCAAAATGGAGACACTAAAATCAACAGTGAACCTGTGAACAAAAGACTGCTTTATGGTCTCTATAGACCTAAATGGTGTGTACCTACATGCCCCAATACATCCAGACTACCAGAAGTATTTACGCATAGCCATAAAATTAGAAACAGGACTTGCTCACCTTCAATTCAGGGCCTTGCCATTTGGAATAGCTGTAGCCCCCAGAGTTTTCAGCAAAATAATATCTGAGATGGCAGCACACATCCAAGAAGGGTTAGGCTTATTCATCCCGTACTTAGATGATTTCCTTTTGGATGGGCAGTCAGAAAAACAAGTCACAGAGATTTTAAATCACACTATTGCCATCCTAAAAAAGTTAGATTGGATTATAAATTGGGGAAAGTCATCCCTGGTCCCAGAAAAAAAAAAAAAAAACTCTTTCTAGGTATAATCTTAGATTCTCAACAACAAAGGTCTTTTTTTTCAGACCAGAAATTCAAAAAATCCAAAACACAGTGAGGGAAGTAATGACTTTCCAGTCCATTTCCATATGAAAGGGGATGTCTTTGTTGGGTCTATTTACTTCGCCATCCAAGCAGTGCCTTGGGCTCAATTCCACTCAAGGGCTCTACAAGAAAATCTACTCAGCTGTTGGAACGGTGAAGTAGAAAGTCTAGACGAAATGTTTCCCCTGTCTCACAAAACCAAGAACTCGCTTCTCTAGTGGTTATTAGAAAACAATCTGAGAAAAGGCCTAGGCTGGGTCCTAGAAAGTCCAAAAATTCTCACAACAGATGCAATCCCCTAGGGATGAGGGGCGCATACTGGAGAATTAAGTTTTTAGAGTCTTCTCTCTCTTCAAATGCAAAAGAACTTCTGGCAGTCTATTTTCTAAAAGAAGCGCAACACCAGCTGTACCGGGAAAATAAAAAGATCTTTTCCGACAATTCTACTACAGTGTCGGTCATAAACCGCCAGGGCAGTACAAGAAGCAAGTCGCTTTTGCAGACTTGAGAGAGAAGTTATTACTTTGCAGAACCATGTCTCCATTCTTTGTCTGCTGTGCACTTGAAAGGGACTTTAAATACAAAAGCGGACTACCTGAGTCGCTAACAATTACATCACGGCGAGTGGAGATTAAAACCAGAAGTTTTCACACAAATATGCTGTCTTTGGGGATTGCCAGAAATAGATCTAGTCGCTACAAGACAGGTGCAAAAATTTTGCTCTTTAAATCCAAAGGACAGACCTTGTGCAGTGGACGATCTAACACAGCGCTGTAAATGGGAACAAGTGTACATGTTCCCTCCTCTTCAGTTACTTCCAAGAATAATCAAGAAAATAAGAATGGAGAGAACCTGAGTAATCTTGTTAGCTCCCTTCTGACCACGCAGGGCCTGGTTTTAAGCTCTGAGAGAGCTGTCACTGTTGGATCCCTGGGTCCTTCCGGAACTGCCAGACCTTCTAACTCCGGGTCCAGTGTCTCATCCGCATGTGAAAAGTCTCCACCTGACGGCTTAGCATTCGGGAGCATGGTACTCAGGGACCAAGGTATTTCAGATACTGTAATAACTACTTTACAGGCCACCAGGAAAGCAATAACTAACCAGATCTATTTCAGAGTTTGGAAGACTTTTTTTGACTTTTCTCAACCAACCTTTTTCTGCAAAATCTGTTCCGGACATCCCAAAAATCTTAAATTTTTGCAATCAGGT
This sequence comes from Hyla sarda, assembly GCF_029499605.1. Lineage (NCBI taxonomy): Eukaryota > Metazoa > Chordata > Amphibia > Anura > Hylidae > Hyla > Hyla sarda. The sequence continues at coordinate 130,789,834 of NC_079194.1, read as the reverse complement.
CTGGATAAGGGTCTAAAAGTTGCCATTTCAAAGGTTCAGGTGTCTACTTTAGGAGCTCTATATAACACCAAAATTGCAGATCACCCCTGGGTAATAAGATTTTTTAAGGCACACAAAAGGCTTTCTATTTCTAGGGTCCCAAAAGTTCCCTTGTGGGATCTTTCTTTAGTATTGAATGTATTCCTATCAGAACCTTTTGAACCTTTTAGATGTCATTCCTCCAAAAAATGTAGTTCTTAAAACTGTACTTTTAGTAGCAGTTACCACTGCTAGGAGGGTAGGAGACCTTTCAACCTTATCCAGTGGGGAACCTTATACAAAGATTTTGGAAGATAGTATGGTTTTTCTCCCTGATCCTGCCTATCTTCCTAAAATTGTTTCCACTTTCCATCTATCACAAGAAATTGGGCTTCCGTCATTTTGTTGCAATCCTTCCAATGACAGAGAGTCCTTGAATATCTAGAAAGGACTAGGGATTTCAGAAATTGTTATGCTCTTTTTATTCAATTTGCAGGAAAAAATAGGGGCAAGAGAGCTAGTGGTAATTCCCTGTCTAGGTGGATTAAACAGGCTATTAGTTTGGCTTATTCACTGTCAGTTTTACCTGCCCCAGTTGGTCTTAGAGCCCACTCAACCAGAGCTGTAGCCGCCTCTTGGGCATAAAGAAGGGGTGCTTCTATAGATCAGATCTGCAGGGCAGCTACCTGGTCTTCACCTCATACTTTTTTTTCGCCACTACCAGGTGAACGTTGGGAGTTCTTCTTCCCTTTCTTTTGGTCGCAAGGTCTTGCAGTCAGTTATCCCACCCTAATTGGTTCTTCTCTGATATTCTCTGAGGTGGTGCTGTCATGGCGACCGGGAAAGCCGGTAATTGCTCACCGGTAATTCTGTTTCCCCGAGCCATGACAGCACCAGGGCATTCCCACCCTATGTTCTCAGGTGTTATTTCCACACGCAGTGGGGGTCCACTTCTTTTTGTCTTTCTTCAATTATGTTATGCTTACTAATTAAGAAGGCTCTTCGGGTCTCTGAAACTCACTGAGGCTGAGGAGGAGGGTTCTTCTTTTTATCCTCAGGTTTCTTGTACCTAGAGGCGGAGTCCCTCACTCAGGTGGTGCTGTCATGGCTCGGGGAAACAAAATTACCAGTGAGTAATTACCGGCTTTTTTTTTTGCTAACATTTTTGATTTTTAACTTGCTGTTCTCCGTTGGCACAGGAAATCATAAGTTACCTCCTATATGTTAACCAAAACTGTATTTCACGCTGTGCAAAATCCGCTGCACACTCGGAAATACTCTTGAGTATTATTCTATCAACAGACTCACAGGGCTACCCGCAGCTGCCCTTTGTGTGCAGTGAGGTTTGTAACATAGTTCATAAGGTTGAAAAAAAGACCAGAGTTCAACCTATAACCCTAATGAGTCCCTACTGAGTTGATCCAGGTATTCCAGGAAAAAACTTTTTTTTTTATATATATCAACTGGCACCAGAAAGTTAAACAGATTTGTAAATTACTTCTATTAAAAAATCTTAATCCTTCCAATAATTGAGTTGAGTTGTTCTTTTCTGTCTGGCAACAGTGCTCTCTGCTGACATCTCTGCTTGTCTCGGGTACTGCACAGAGTAGAAGAGGTTTGCTATGGGGATTTGCTTTAATCTGGACAGTTCCCGAGACAGGTGTCATCAGAGAGCACTTAGACAGAAAAGAACAACTCAAAGTCAGCAGCTCATAAGTACTGAAAAGATTAAGATTTTTTAATAGAAGTCATTTACAAATCTGTTTAACTTTCTGGAGACGGTTGATATATTAAAAAAATTTTTTCCTAGATAATCCCTTTTAAAGGAAATTTTTGGGCTAGTTTTACTCTCTTTGGCAATGAGTCTTTCTGTCTTTATTTTTGCAGCTTTTATCTGTTTTTTACATATTTTAAATTTTCCTCTATAGCTTTTTAATGCTTCTTCACTGCCGTCCTGTTTTAATAGTTTAAATGCTTTATTTTTGTCGTTTATTGCCCCCTTAACATTTTTATTCATCCATATTGGTTTTCTTTTATTTCTGACCCTTTTATTTTATCAGAATTTATTTTTTTATCTCCATATATTTCTACCCATAATGACTCCACATTATCATTTCCCTTCCATATATCCTCCCACAGTGCGACCTTCAGACTCGATTTCACATAGACAAACTCCTCCCCCTTTCCGTTTTGTCCGATCCTTCTTGAATATACTATAACCCTGTATGTTGACCGCCCAGTCACAGCTATCGTCCAACCAAGTCTCTGTTATACCCACTATGTCATAATTTTCCTCAGACCTCAACCACTTCAGTTCCTCTTTTATTGGACAGGCTTTTGGCATTAGTCAACATGCAATTCAAAGATGTATGTTTTTTCTTCCTATGAAGCCTATCCCTATTAACTATTCTAGCCCCTCCTTACGCTCCACCCCCAGGTACATTAATAAGTCCACCCTCTCTATCTATACTACCTTCCCCCTCTTTGCTGTAGGTTCCCTTCCCCCCAGTCCCTAGTTTAAACACTCCTCCACCCTTCTAGCCATCTTCTCCCCAAGCACAGCTGCACCCTTCCCATTGAGGTGCAGCACGTCCCTACGGTAGAGCTGGTATCCGACAGCGAAGTTGGCCCAGTTCTCCATGAACCCAAACCCCTCCTTCCTACACCAGCTTCTGAGCCACTTGTTTACTTCCCTGATCTCCCGCTGCCTCTCTGGTGTGGTTCGTGGTACTGGTAATATTTCAGAAAATATTACCTTGGAGGTCCTTGTCTTAAGCTTGTGGCCTAAGTCCCTGAAATCACTTTTAAGGACACTCCACCTACCTCTTACTTTGTCATTGGTGCCAATATGTACCATGACTGCTGGGTCTTCTCCAGCCCCATCCAGCAACCTGTCAACCCGATCCGCAATGTGCCGAACTCGAACATCAGGAATGCAACACACTGTTTGGCAATCCCGGTCTATGTGACAGATCGGCCTGTCTGTCCCCCTAATAGAGTCCCCCACTACCAGTACTTGTCTGGCCTGCTCTGCACTCCTCCCTCCCTCCTTACTGGAGAAGACACCCCCCTGGCGGTCAGAGGCATAGTCCTGCTGCAGTACTGCTAGCTCTGAAATGGCATCCCCCTTATCTGCCAACCGGGCAAACTTGAGGTGTGCCAGATCACGACTAGCCTCCCGAACACTTTCCCTCTACTCCCGTTTTCTAACGGTATCCCAGCTAACTGCCTGACTGTCCTGCACCTTCCCCCACCTCTACCTTAGAGAGTGATTTCTCAGTGAGCAGGAGACTCCTCTCCAAGTTGAAAATGCATCTGTGTTGGCAGTTGCTCCTTTAGATCAAGGATCTGGGCTTACAAATGAACAACTCGCACACATCTCGCACAATATGCACCCTCAAACTGCTGTTCAAGGATTGCATACATCGTGCAAGATGCACACTGGACTGCCTTTTCCAAAACGGAGGCCATACTAGATTTGGGGATTGCAAAAATTTAGTAAAAAAATTAAAAATCTAATATTTCAATTAAACTCCCTGAATTTAAAGTCCCTTAATTTTAAGTCCCTCTCACTTTTATACTTACACTTACTTGTATACTTCACAATCTTGTATACAGACACACAATCAATAGCTCAGACAATCACTTAGTATACTTTCTTTTATAGTTACCAGACACCCCCTCTCTCTTCCACTGCCTGGAAGTGAATGCAAAAGGTGTGGCCAGCATGCAGACGAGACTGTGAGGCATGGACCCGCCTCCAAACCTCATTGTTCAAACAGTCCTATGTGTCTGCTCATAGGAGAATACAATGCGTAATCCTACCCTAAAAAAAAAGTAATCCTTCCAAAACCAAGCCCTTATACCCGCAGTCAACAGAATCACTTGGCCCTAGGACTGCGCATAAATTGACCTAGATCATTCTTTCAATGGTGGAATTTCCGCATTGTGCACTATGCAGCGGAATCCCATTGACAGTAATAGGATTCTGCTGCACTGGAATTTCCAAGTGTATTTTCTAAGCGGAATTACACTTGGTAATACCGTAGTGTGAATCTATCCTAAAGGGCATAGGCTGTTGTGTTGCATTTAGTCTGGTCAGTGAGAAGCCAGCTGCAGCCCTTCCTGTCATTGCATCTAAATTAGTAAACCTGCAGTAAAAATTGTTTGTTCATTTTCACAAGGTTATTTCCGGGCGGACATTCCGCACATATAATAGTACCGGTAGTCGTTAGAACAGTTCGGAAATCCACCATCTCAGAATTTCTGAGAGAAATCCGCTGGAATCTGGATTTCCACATCATGTACAGAATCCCATTAAAATCAGCTGAACATTCTGCGGAATTCCACTTGGAAATTCAGCTGTGTGAACATAGCCTTTTTGTACACGCTGCAAAAATGTTTGTTTACAATGGGAGTCTGTCTGTGACTGATACCGTACACTGGTGTCAATAACAGTCTTCCATCAGATTTGTACTTGAGCATATACATCTGAGGAAGCCAATGAATGTAGTGTGTACAGAGCCTAACAAACTAATCTCTGTGACTTTCTTCCTCTACAGTTACATGGTGGACGCAGCTGACAATGAGAAGATAGAGGCGTCTCGTAATGAACTGCACAACCTGCTGGATAAACCTCAGTTGCAGGGTATACCGGTACGTGTCCAGTAGATAGATCCATACCTGTCTACCTTGTACTCATCATTGTCGAGTGCATTGTTTCCCAACCAGTGTGTTCGTAGCCAAAGGCTGTCCAGGCATGCTGGGAGTTGTAGTTTTGCAACAGCTCGAGGCTCAATGGTTGGAAAACACTGCTCTAGTGACTCCTCCTGAACAATAAAAAATTTCACAATTTTTTCATAAACTTGTTTCAGTCCCTTGCTGTTGTTACAATCTGTTTGCTGTTAGTGAATGGATGTATGCTGAAACTTTGTACAGACCTACTACTGTTATAGTTCCAAGTATCCATTCTATACAGTCCTATGAAATATTAAGTCTTTCTCCTGCCCTGATAAAAATGTATTACAGTGATGCCCGGGTGGTTTAGCTCACACGAGTTTATGTAGGTTAAGAACAATTGTAACACATTCTCTCTGTGAGAAATATATGGTCTGTAGAGAATTGAGTCTTTAAAGTTTTTTTTTTGTTTTGTTTTTAAACCATTCACTGATGGCATGCAGTGTTCTTGAGAATGGCAAGGAAAGAAAAGCACACAATATATCAGAAAGGAAAAAGATTTTTCATCATACATTAAATGCCTCTTTAAAAGTGGCCGTTCTTGGGCTGATGTCTTACGAACAATAATAGTTATTGTGGTTCTGTCCATTTCTATAACCAAAAAGAAGCCCTTCTGTTATAAAGTCTCCATGTCTCATAATATGCTTCTCCATCTCCCCACATGGTCTTGCAATAGGTTCCAGGTAATGCAGGGATTTGTGCAATGTCTGATATTCTGTATTGTGACTGCTAACCTGATGTAATATCTGTTGGCAGGTTCTGGTTCTGGGAAATAAGAGAGACCTCCCGAGCGCACTGGATGAGCGGCAGCTGATCGAGAAAATGTAATCATTAAACTTCATAGAGTAGACTGGATTGGGAGATAATATAAAGATCATGGTAGACAATTGTGTAATAAATGATTCCCTAATGTCTTCCGTTCACCAGGATCTCTGGGATCTGATTATAACCTGCCAGGCTATGGTAATAGGACCTGCATTCTGGTGACAAATCAGAGACAGAGATGACATAAACAAGTGATTGTGGGGTACAAAGAGAATTCTGACACTACAGTCATTCCCTCCACAGCTAGAAATTGCTAATAACAGGCAGCAAAAGATTGTTTACTTGGCCCACAGTCAAATCCTCCCCAGCTTGAAACAGCTGATAACAGGGAACACATATTGGTATGGACCTGTTCTACTCTCAGCCTCTATCTAGTCTGAAACAGAAGATTTAATAATAGATGTAATTCCCTTTTTACTTGCATAGCAAAGTGAGAGTACTTAGATGGCATTCCTTAAGCCCCTAAGACTATCACATAAGTTTAAAGACTGATCAGCTCCATCTTTCACATACTTGCCTAACCTATAACCCAATGCTTATGCGCTGTGGCTTCCCCATTTGCCCACTAGTCTCTGTTCTTCCGTCTCCAGCAATGACGTTTTGACTTTAACGTGTCTGATGCAAACGGTGACAGAAACCAGAGACTGGTCGGGGGACTTGGAAAGTCTTTTCTCCTCAGACAAGAAACATGTTGTGGAGTTTTATTTTTATATTTAAGGTCATGGGGAAAATCTGTAACACATCCTTGCTGACACACTGCAGATTTTAAAGTGTCCTGTAAGAAAAACTTTGACATGCCACAGAAACATGTAAAACGTTTTGATTGGTTCGTGTCTTATTGCTAAGAGCTGCTTCGATAACTTGAACGAGCAGGGAGAAGTATTCAGTTATTATGAGTTTTACAAGGATGGCACTGACTAGCGCTTTCTTCATGCAGGCACCTTGCCATGATCCAGGACAGGGAAATCTGCTGCTATTCCATTTCCTGCAAAGAAAAAGATAACATAGGTAAGACTGTGGAAGACTGTGCCATACTGTCTGCAGTACTGTGTGCTGGTGCTGTAGACTCTCACTTATTGACTCTCTCTCCTCAGATATCACCCTGCAGTGGCTAATCCAGCACTCCAAGTCGCGCCGTAGCTAAGAGAGCTTGGTCATATTAACTGCTGCTCTATATTATGGAACATGCCCTCCCTGCCCTTCCCCAGGACAGGCTCTCTATCTCCCTGCCCTGTTTCTAGGGACATATGTTATTTACACTGTTATGTGGTAGCAGAAGGCACACCATGGTGCCCATCTTCTTGAAGATATACTGCAGTTCTCCATCCAGGGTCATGTCTTTGTTTCCTGCTCTACCTTGGCATACAAACGTTACTGGCCTATGCTCAAGCTGCAACCTTACATTCTACCCATCCTGCTGAATATATTCCTCTTTCTATGACTGATTCATCCTGCAGTGATGTCCTGTGGCTCACCCTAAATCTTACCTGTCTTCAAGACCTACATATCTCTCTTCTTGCATTGTAATCCCACCTGCAGACGTCCCCTGATGTCTCCACAAATACGGTTTCTCCAGGAGGTCCTGTTTGGGTCTTCAGGCTTCCCAATGACTAATTTTTTATGATTTCAAGGATTGTCTGCATTCATCTGGTTGTCCATTGCCCTATTCTAATCTAATGTTTCCCATGCCGGGTCCTTCTGTCAGCACCAAGGGTTGCCTTGCTCTCCTCCACACACAGATGTGCCTTCATGTCTGCTCTTTGCACCATGGTCTTGAGAGATTTCTTGCTGCTTTTCACCTCAATAATTAATCTTCAAAACTTCCTAAAATCATCTAAGCTGTAGGAACCATCCATGCGTGTGTGGATTTGTAGACATCTTACTGACTGCGTTCTTCTGGAGTCTTTTGGTTTTCTCTTCATGGTTTCATCCAAAGTTTAAAGACGTCTATTTTATATAAAGATGCCAAAGTAGACTGGGGAGCAGGGTGGACACCTGAAATAGGTGCCTGGAGCCAATGTAAAGAGTCAGCCTGGAGCCAATGTAAAGAGTCAGCACTACAGCAACATGGTCAGTCACCTGTTCCGGCCATCCACCTTCAGACTGTGGTTGTAGAGCAGCGCATTCCGCTCAGAGGATTACATACCCCTTAGTCCACAGATCATTCAAGATGGGGAGATAGAGGCTTTGAACTGCAGAAAATTCTTTATGTCCTTCCACTAGGTACTGGAGAGGGGCTGCATCTCCTCAACAGCAGCTCTGATCAGCTCCATCTTTCATTCTAAGCCCAAGAGTTAGCTAATCCCTTCCCACCTTTGCAAGCCCACGGTATGTTTCCCTTCCCGCAATACTGTAGTTGTGACTACACAGAGACTTTGCTTTAGTTTACACTGCTGCTGCTATTCATGTTTTCTTTTTGCCTTTTCCTTGTGCCTGAGTAATAGAAGATCTCCACAGAACCAGGATGTTTCAGCTTTAAGGAGTTCTAAAAGCAAGCTAAAATGGAGGAATTGCACACAACTGGAGCCTGTTGCTGAGTAAAGAGGGCTTCTAACTTACAGGTATAGGTACATTTTGAATCATTTACATCTGAATGTCACTTTTAGTAAGTTTGCAAATGTTTGCAGTACTGATCTTGAGTTACATAATTTTGGCTCAAGTCACACCCAGAACTGAATTTAGAAATCATCTGTTTTCCCATTGACTCTTACGCTGCCTAACCTCACAGCCTCCAGCAACTCTAGCATCTTAGGGATACAGGGGAAGATTTATCAAAACCTGTCATGAGGAAAAGTTGCTGAGTTGCCCATAGCAACCAATCATCGAAATGGCCTCTGAAAAATAAAAGAAGCAATATGGGCAAAACTTTTCCTCTGAACAGGTTTTGATAAACCTCCCTCTATAGTGTTTACACCATACACTGTCCACTGATGTGAAGCACAGCACTGTGGGGAATAGGTATGAAAACCATTGCAAAGACCCCCTGCATGTCTTGCAATGCAGCACAGCCAGGGAATATTGATTCCCAATTCATTTTAAAGGATAGTCAACAGAGTAGTGATTACAGCTCAGTGTGATTGGAGTTGGAGACATGATTCAGAGGATCAGTACATTATAAGAAAGCACCGTACAGTTGTCCTTCAACTTTTACAATGGCCACAGGTTACAATATTTTCAGCATACAATGGTCATTTCTGGACCATTGTAACTTGAAACCAATGGCTGGAAGATCTGAGAAATCAGAATGGGCATTTCACTGATAAAACTCCTGTATTACTGAAGTGCATGCACTGGCTGTCTGGAAGTACCTTCCTACAGTACAGGGAGGTATTACATGTTCTGTACTCTTTACCTGTGCCACAGTTTGCTGCTCCTTTGGACACCAGGTGAGTGCAGCTCCATTGCACTTTTTTAGGACACTGTGTTCTGTACAGAACACTGAAGAAGCTCCTGTCTTCTAAATATAGTGATTTACAGCTCCCAGCAGATCTTTCTTACTTTTATATGTAAGGACTTGCTTTATCTATATTAGTTATCTGCTTATTTTTATTTATCAATTTTTCCTTTTTTTGCATAACATTTTGGTGGCTTCAGAACCATTTACCAGGTTTTCATTTACCAGGTATTATAGTCTTAACATACTATGGTTTCAACTTACAATGTCATCCTGGAACCAGTTAATATTGTAATTTGAGGGGTCACTGTCATTTGTAAATGGGACTAGTTATCACCTTCACACAGCCAGAATTACAAGCCATCCAGATGGTACCTGTGGTTTGTGCCTGTCTCCCCCCTCCAGCCAACCAAGACTGGTAGAGTGGGGAGAAGCTTTTTGGGACCATCCTGATGACTCTGAATTCTGACAGCAAGGTTATGACTGGTTCCTTTTAACTGAAATGTTCTTTCCTAGAACTATTGCTAAATACATTGACTTCCCTCTGTGCTTTCTTGGTCATCATTCTTGCCTCACCAGTAACTAGTAAAAATCTGTACTAGGATTACAACACAAGGCTGTATGACTGAATCCAGAGCATTAAAGAGTACCTGTCACCAAATAAACTTTTGTAAACTAACTCAGGCTATTATCTCTAACTACTCCTAACACCCCTTCCGCCGTAAAAAAAAAAAAAAAAATCACAGCTTTAAAAAGCTCTATATCTTACCATTCTTCTTGCTCACATAGTGCAATCTCCCAGCAGGAGAAAGTGGCCGTTTCCTAGCAGACATGACATCACTGAAGCCTGCTGGGGGACCACTTCTGCCCTCACATCTTTGCAGTGCTGTGATGAATAGAAGACCTTAGGCTCTGTGCAGCTTTCAGTGAGGCTCTGTACAGAACAGCGCCACCTAGTGGCTGATTTTTCTATTACATAGGAAACATTATATTAACCCCTTAACGAGGCAGGATGTATATTTACGTCTTGCGTCGGCTCCCGTGATATAAAGGGTCGGTCCCGGCAGCTAATACCGGACATCGCCGATCACGATGATGCCCAGTATTAACTCTTCAGACGCATAAAGTTGACTGCTGCGTCTAAAGTGAAAGTAAAACCTTCCTTGCAGCTCAGTCGGGGCTGATCGGTGTCCCAATCAGCCGTTAGGACACGCGGAAGGTCCCTACCTGCCTCCTCGTTGTCAGATTGTCGATTCACTGCTCTGTGCCTGAGATCCAGGCAGGAGCAGTGGAGTGCCGATAACACTGATCAATGCTATTCTATGGCATAGCATTGATCAGTGTCTGCAATCAATGTACTGCATGTTATGGTCCCCTATGGGGGCTATAACATTGCAAAAAGAAAGTGTAAAAAATATAGTTAATAAATGTGATTTAACCCCTTCCCTAATAAGTTTGAATCACCCCCCTATTCCTATTTTTTTTTTTTAAAGGGGTATTCCAGGCAAAACCTTTTTTATATATATCAACTGGCTCTGGAAAGTTAAACAGATTTGTAAATTACTTCTATTAAAAAATCTTAATCCTTCCAATAGTTATTAGCTTCTGAAGTTTTCTGTCTAACTGCTCAATGATGATGTCACGTCCCGGGAGCTGTGCATGATGGGAGAATATCCCCATAGGAACTGCACAGCTCCCGGGACATGAGTCATCAGAGAGCAGTTAGACAGAAAACAGCAACTCAACTTCAGAAGCTAATAACTATTGGAAGGATTAGGATTTTTTTAATAGAAGTAATTTACAAATCTGTTTAACTTTCCGGAGCCAGTTGATATATAAAAAAAAAAAGTTTTGGCCTGGAATACCCCTTTAAAAACTATGTAAATAAAAATAAATATAAACATATGTGGTATTTCTGCGTGCATAAATGTCCGAACTATATATCATTAATTAAACCGCACGGTCAATGACGTACACGTCAAAAAATTCCAAAGTCCAAAGCAGCTTATTTTTGGTCACTTTTTATACATAAAAAAATGAATAAAAAGTGATAAGTCTGAAAAATGCACTGCGTAGAAACGGACGCCCCCAAAACTTACAAAATGTTTTTTTATTTTTTTTATTTTGTCGCACAATGATTTTTTTTTTCGTCTTAGATCTTTGGGTAAAATCACTGATGTCATTACAAAGTAGAATTTGTGGCGCAAAAAAAAGCCCTCATCAGTCTGTAGGTGCAAAATTGAAAGGATTATGGTTTTTAAAATGTGAGGAAGAAAAAACAAAAGTGCAAAAACGGAAAACTAACATTTGCTGTTGCTGCAATAGGATGAACACTGTTCCACTGAACTATAATCAGCACTCTATTGCATCCCTTCCCACACTTAGGAAGCTAAGATAGGAGTTGTTTGCAGGATTCTTTTACTGTAGAACTGCAGTTTCCCATGTCACACCTTATTGTTTTAATTCGATGATTGCAACAGTTTTTCTTTGCTGTCAGTGAATGTAAACATTCTTTTTTTCAATCAAACAAAAAACAAGGATGATTATTCTTAATAAAAAATATATATATATATATATATATATATATATATATATATATATATATACACACATAAAACCTGATATTTGAACTAAAATATCTAAAAAGTATATCCAGTCTCACTAAGGTTAGAATTTTTATTTTGCTCTTTAGCAATACACAATTTACACAGCAAATCCCAACAAATCTAAGTGTTATTTATGACTGGTTGACTATCCTTGAGGTGTTGTCTCTTACATATAATATCTGGACCACAAGGAAAGTTATCAGCAGAGCGGTCATATGATGCTGATATTGGAAAATAAAAGCGTTCTAATATTTTTACTGAAACACAAAGTATAAGTATTTTTCAAGATTTCTGCTTGCTGTCACTGAATGGGAACATTCTTGCTTACATGCAGAGGCTAAAAACCTGTACAGACCTAATACATTTCACAGTTGAGGGATTGTTACAGTTGTAGCCAGTCAGTTTATAGCTTGGACTACGGCCTGACATACTTTACCTACACTGATGCATAGTAATAAAGTAGCAGGACATGAGGGAGTACCTAGTCTGACTATGATTGTAACAAACAAGGTGAGAAGTGTTTGTTCTCTATTGGTTTTCAGCCTGTGGGTATAAACTTCACATGAATATTCTCCATTCACTTAAAGCATGCATAGATCTTGCAGATGGTAAGGAGTTGAAAAGTATATTAGAAAGTTGCAGAAATTTGTAAGCTTGAAAATGGGTCCTGTACCCCCCCTATCTTCAGTCGTGTCTCCTCCTTGGTTCTGTGGACATCAGATGCTGCATGTACTATCTTCTTATGCCAACCTTGTAAATAAAAATAAAATTGATTTTTTTAATAAAAGCCGCCCCTCCTCTGCACTTCCCATGATTGCTAACACTGAGGGTTTTCTAGGCTATTTTAACTGTACAGCACTTTTGTTTCTAAATGGAAAAGCTTTATGTGTTTTATTTATGGCTATGATGATGATCAATCCATTTTTCAGCTGGGAGTCTGCACACTGGTGAGTCGTAGATATCAATAAACTGGTAGACAACACCTTGCGTGCGCCTCATTTGTCCAGAAGGCGATTGGTGGGTGCTTGCAAACTATATAACTGAAAACCACTATAAAAGTATCACTACAAAAAGTGTAAAGTCCAATGTGCTTTTATATAGACAATGAGGGAGATTTAGAGGGTTTTTTTTTTCTTTCAAATAAATGTACTAACCTTTTTCAGTGGTTTTTTTTGTTTTGTTTTTTTCCTTCTCATTTCAGATCCGTGTATCCTGTGGACTACTTCGGATTCAGTGGAGTACATTAATGACCAGCGTTTTTGTTTTCTTTCATTTTAATAAATTGGTTAACAAGGGCTTGTGTGGAAGTGTTTTTTGGAATAAAAGTCTTTTAAACGTGTTGTGTTTTTTTAAATTTACTTTATAGGCTTACTAGTATAAGCCATTACCAGGCCGAGGCTTAGCGTTAGCCACAAAAACAGCTAGCACTAACCCCCAATTGTTACCCTAGTACCCACCGCCACAGGGTTGCAAGGGAGAGCCGGTACCAGCAGGTCCAGAGCATCAAACATGTTCGGCTCCATTGGGGGACACAGGAACCATGGGTATATCTCTGCTGCCACTAGGAGGCTGACACTAGGCATTAACAAAAAAAGAAGTCTGCCCCTCCTGGCAGGATACACCCCACCCACTGACTGAGCTAATCAGTTTTAGCTTAGTGTCAGTAGTAGGCAGACACAGGTTTGGAGCTCTCCAGACCTGGTATTTGTTTTATTATTTTATAGTTTTATTAGTTAAATGTTTTCTCCCTTTTGATATTTTTTCTATGTTGGGGCGATAGGAGCATGGCGCTGCCTGATCATCTGCTTGCGAGCAATGGGCATGGTCCATAAGGTATGCACTGTCAATCCCTTTTCGCCACTGACCAATGCTAAGCGATGTACCCTGGGTCCAGGTCACCTCTTGCCCCTGCTCGCCCCGCTTTTACAGCTTGGTACGATGCAGGTGGCACCAGACTGATTGAAAACTTCAGAGGTGAGTATATGGGACATCTTCCTAGGTAAGTATCTCTGCCCCCCCCTCTTAGGCTGCTGGGGATTCCATTATTATTATTATTCCTTTATAATTTTTTTCTCACTTTTATTTTTTTACTTCCGGGAGAGGGAGCCTGATTTGGAGCTCAGTCTCCCCTCTTGTACTTTATTATTACAGGCATTGGCGGCATATCCTCCAACAGGTACTGAGGAAGCTCATGGCGGACACAGCAATTCTGGTCGTGCCGGATTGGCCATGGCACCCAATGTTTACTGACTTATTCACTGCCGATAAGTTTGACGGCGTGGCTGTTGAAACCGCAGTGCTGAAGGCTCGCAGTTTCTCTCTCCGGGTCATTCGCACCATGCTTCGGGCGCGTAAACCATCCTCTGCCAGGATCTATTGCAAGACCTGGTGTGCCTATTATCGGTGGTGTGAGGCCCGCTCCCTGTCTCCCATTGTTTTTTCCTTACCAAACCTGCTTTCCTTTTTACAGTCAGGGCTGGAAATGCGCTTGGCACTTAGTTCCCTCAAGGGGCAGGTGTCTGCATTTTCCATTCTTTTTCAGCCCCCCCTGGCTTCTGAACCTCATTTTAGCACCTTCCTTCAGGGTGTGGCACACGAGGCTCCTCCTTACAAGTCTCCCACTCCGCCCTGGGACCTGAATTTGGTTCTCAGTGCTTTGCAAGGCGCCCCATTTGAACCTCTTTGGGAGATCTCTCTCCGCTTCCTTTCTTGGAAGGTGTCTTTTCTCGTTGCTGTTACCTCCATTTGGCAGGTGTTGGAATTGGCGGCTCTCTCTTGCCGACCCCCCCCCCCCCCTTTCTTGTCTTTCACCAGAACAAGGCTTTGACTGGTACCATCTTTTCATCTGAACGAAGATATCGTCCTTCCCGGCTCCATCTCACCCCAAGGAATGCTCTCCCAACAACTTGGATGTGGTCAGAGCACTGCGGGTTTATCTCTCAGCCACCTCTTCTTTTCAGCGCTCTGATTTGCTGTTCGTCATTCCAAAAGGCCGGCACAAGGGGCTTCTAAGGTGACCATATCCCAGTGGATCCGGTCTGGCATATCACAGGCCTATCAGTCTAAGAGGAAGGCTCCCCTTTCCGGGTTACTGCACACTCCACCCACTCTTTTGGGGCCTCTTGGGTGACCTTCAACAGGGTTTGGCCCTGCAGGTGTGTAAGGCGGCCACTTGGTCGTCCGTTCACACTTCCGCATCTGCTGATGCCGGTTTTGGGCATAAAGTGTTGCAGTGGCGTTGCCATCCGACTGATTCTCTGGCTGGTTTCAGTTTTCCCACCCCGGGGACTGTTTTGGTACTTCCCACGGTTCCTGTGTTCCCCAATGGAGACGAATGAGAAGAGTAGAATTTTTTTTTATACTTGTTGTAAAGTCTCTTTCTTTCTAAGTATCAAAAAAAAAAAAAATCTCCTTTTTCATTCTCAACCTAAATAATGCCAGCCTGTTACCGTCTAGGCCCAGGAGTGCCATTTTTGATGCTCCGGGCCTGTTGGTACCGGCTCTTCCCAGTACCCCTGTGGCGGTGGGTACTGGGGGTAATAATTGGGGAGTTAACACTAGCTGTTTTTGAGGCTAACTCTAAGCTCTGCCTTAGTAATGGACTCCATCTATTAAACAGCTTCCACTAATAAGCCTGTAAAGTAAATAAATACATTTTCAAAAAAACATGTCTAAAAAACTTTTATTCCAAAAAACACTCCCCCACAAGCTCTCATTAACCATTTTATTCATATAAAATTAAAAAAAACGCTGGTCATCATAGTCCACCGAATCCAAAGTAGTCCTTTGCATACATGAATCTGAAATGAGAAGAATTTTATTTATTTTTTTCTTACAAAAGAATGAGTTAGTACCTTTAGAAGGAAAAAGTGGTAAAAAAAATAAAATAAAAAATGTAACAAACCTGTATATATTGCACATTTTTTTCACAACTGCGACTTGAGGTGGTGTTTCGTAGTGGTGTTCTGAAGTTATTTATTGGTTTTTGCTTATGTGTGCTCCAAAAAATTGCATTTTAAAGTGATTTTTTTTTTTGTGCTTATGTGAGCAAAATTTATCAACTATTTATAATAGTATGATAAACATGTCACACATAAGCAAAACCAAAGCACAAAAAAAAAAAATACCTACACAACTCGCTTACCAAAGCAAACAGTGATAAATGTCACTCAATGTTTATGGCTCAGTAATCTAAAATAAAAAAGCAAGTTTGTCTAAGCACTGAGACCTTGATCAGTCAAAACTCTTAACATGTCCCTGTGACACAGTAAAAGTTTTTTTTTTTTTTTTAAATGACAGGGACACTTTAAACCATGTAAAATAAAATTGTCTGTTAATGGGCCACTCCGCCCCTAGACATTAGAGATGAGTGAACTGACAGTAAATTTGATTCGTCACGAACTTCTCGGCTCGGCAGTTGATGACTTATCCTGCGTAAATTAGTTCAGCCTTCAGGTGCTCCGGTGGGCTGGAAAAGGTGGATACATTCCTAGGAAAGAGTCTCCTAAGGACTGTATCCACCTTTTCCAGCCCACCGGAGCACCTAAAAGCTGAACTATTTTATGCAGGAAAAGTCAACTGCCGAGCCGAGAAGTTCGTGACGAATCGAATTTACTGTAAGTTCGCTCATCTCTACTAGACATCTTATCCCCTATCCACCGCTGGGGACCCTGTAAACTTGGCTGCGGCACCCCAGACATCCGGTGCACGGAGTGAACTTTGCTCCCTGCCAGATGACTGGCGATGCGGGGCAGTGGCTCGTGACATCACAACCATGCTCCCTCAATGCAAGTCTATGGGAGGGAGCGTGATGGCCATCACGCCCCCTCCCATAGACTTACATTGAGGGTGCGTGGCCGTGATGTCAAGAGCCACTGACACTGCACCCGACACTAAACGAATGCTGGGTACAGCAGGGAGGTGGCGGGACCCCTGCAATCAGACATCTTATCAGATAGGGGATAAAATGTCTAGGGCCGGATTACCCCTTTAAAGACACAGGGTCATAAAACAAAAAAGATGATATTCTCAGAAATTATGTCAATAACCTATACTAACTACTAAGGGCCAGTTCACACTGAGAAATTCCTGAGCGGAATGTGCTTTCACCAGCTTCCTATTGGTGTCAATGGGATTCCGCTGCGCAGTTAGAACACAATACAAATTCTGCGACAGTATTGGATTCTGCCGAAAGATTTAACATGTTGGCACTACCTGCTGCACTCTAGAGGTCCACCCGAAATTTCTGGCAACACGTGCGTGCAAACAAGACAAACAATGAGACAAGTTCGCCCTTGCCCTGGAGCAAAGTGGGCGTAGACTTCTTTTCCCTACATGACAACATATAACGGTAGAATTATTAAAGGGGTACTCCTGTGGAAAAAAAAGTTTTCAATTAACTGGTGCCAGAAAGTTAAACAGATTTTTAAAATTCTTATATTTAAAAATCATTAGCCTTCCAGGATCCTTATCCGCTGCTGATGCTACAGAGGAAGTTCTTTCCAGTCTGAACCACAGTGCTCTCTGCTGCCACCTCTCTCCAAGTCAGGAACTGTCCAGAGCAGGAGAGGTTTGCTATGGGGATTTCTTCTACTCTAGACAGTTCCTGACTGAGACAGAGGAGTCAGCAGAGAGCACTGTGGTCAGATTGGAATGAACTACACAACTGTCTGGGGAACATGCAGAAGCTGAAATACTGGAAGGATTAAGATTTTTTTAATAGAAATAATTTACTGTATAACTTTCTGGCCCCAGTTGATGTGAAAACATTTTTTTCCCTACAGATGCCTCTTTAACTCCTTCAGGACTTAGGGGGAGATTTATCAAAACCTGTGCAGAGGAAGAGTGGTGCAGTTGCCCATAGCAACCAATCAGATTGCTTCTTTCATTTTCCACAGGCCTCTTTAGAGGCCTGTGGAAAATGAAAGAAGCAATCTGATTGGTTGCTTTGGGCAACTGCACCACTCTTCCTCTGCATAGGTTTTGATAAATCTCCCCATTAGTGTGTACCTGTACGCCCTGGCCCCGCGTTGCGGGTTGGGCTCGGCTTCTAACAATGGCCGGGACCCGTGGCTAATAACGCACAGCACTGATGGAGTGCTGACATACAGTGATAGATGTGGCGGCCTATGTGACTGGCTGACTGTAATGTAAAGCATATTTCTGGCTGATCAGGGCTGCTAGAAAGTCTGAATAGTAATGATAAAGAACTTTGTCACCCTGTAATTACAGTTTTAGGGGTTAAAGTCTATGGGCATTCCATTCTGTCATTCCTTTTAGTACATGCCGCTTTTTACCACGATCGCCATTGTTTTGGTGCGGAATACTATGGTGACTGCAGTGTCCCTGTGATTCAGCAGTATTTGTGAGATATAGGGTAACTTTTATAGACTGTATACTGAGAAGCATCGCTGCTGTCATGTGATTGGGATTCCGGAAGTAACACCTGGGCCAATCATATGGTTGGTACAGATGTAAACAAGACTTAGGGACGGAGATCCTTCATTCCCTCGGACGCGTCTCTATGGACACGTGACGCCGCTGAGCCCATCCGTCTGACGTGCTGTTTCATGATTGGTTACAAGGTGAGGCCCCGTGACCAGGCTTGCTCAATCAGCCGCGGGTGTAGAGATGGGCGTGTCCTGTGTAGGTAAGCGGCCTATCATGCTGCGGGGCGTGTCCCGGAAGTGTCGGGACGGGGATGCGCTGGTGGTCGGTGTTGCTGGGGCTGCTCGTGCTCCGGCTCGGGCTTCACGCTCTGAGGGGCTTCATCTCTCCTGGAGTGGTGCTGGCAGCGCGGACTGGCCGGGCGGCGGTGTGCCGCACATCATATGGACGCTTCCACCTTGGGGATGAGTATGGGCGCATGTATAGCTCCTTCCCGGCCGGGCTACGCCAGGAGATGCGGGAGATGGCCCGGGGCATGTTCTCTTTCGGCTATGACAACTACATGAGATACGCCTTCCCGGAGGACGAGCTGAACCCCATTCTGTGCCGGGGACGAGGGCCAGACACCGGGAACCCGTAAGTGTCTTCTGCGGACCTGACAGCTGTGATGACGCGGCGTCCACCTGAACGCATGACCTGTATACATCACTTATATACAGTCTATACTGTCCTTATATACCTCCTATATATACATAACTTATATATAGTCTATACTGTCCTTATATACCTCCTATATACATCACTTATATATAGTCTATACTGTCCTTATATACCTCTTATATATACATCACTTATATACAGTCTATACTGTCCTTATATACCTCTTATATATACATCACTTATATACAGTCTATACTGTCCTTATACCTCCTATATATACATCACTTATATATAGTCTATACTGTCCTTATATACCTCCTATACACATCACTTATATATAGTCTATACTGTCCTTATATACCTCCTATATACATCACTTATATACAGTCTATACTGTCCTTATATACCTCTTATATATACATCACTTATATACAGTCTATACTGTCCTTATACCTCCTATATATACATCACTTATATACAGTCTATACTGTCCTTATATACCTCCTATATATATACATCGCTTATATACAGTCTATACTGTCCTTATATATCTTCACCTGTATACATCACTTGTATATATAGGAGGTATATAAGGACAGTATAGACTGTATATAAGTGATGTATACAGGTGAAGATATATAAGGACAGTATAGACTATATATAAGTGATGTATATATAAGAGGTATATAAGGACAGTATAGACTGAATATAAGTGATGTATATATAGGAGGTATATAAGGACAGTATAGACTGTATATAAGTGATGTATATATAGGAGGTATATAAGGACAGTATAGACTGTATATAAGTGATGTATATATAGGAGGTATATAAGGACAGTATAGACTATATAAGTGATGTATATATAAGAGGTATATAAGGACAGTATAGACTGTATATGTGATGTATATATAAGAGGTATATAAGGACAGTATAGACTATATATAAGTGATGTATATTTAGGAGGTATATAAGGACAGTATAGACTATATATAAGTGATGTATATATAAGAGGTATATAAGGACAGTATAGACTGTATATAAGTGATGTATACATAGGAGGTATATAAGGACAGTATAGACTATATAAGTGATGTATATATAGGAGGTATATAAGGACAGTATAGACTGTATATAAGTGATGTATATATAAGAGGTATATAAGGACAGTATAGACTGTATAAAAGTGATGTGTATATATAGGAGGTATATAAGGACAGTATAGACTGTATATAAGTGATGTATATATAAGAGGTATATAAGGACAGTATAGACTGTATATAAGTGATGTATATATAAGAGGTATATAAGGACAGTATAGACTGTATATAAGTGATGTATATATAAGAGTTATATAAGGACAGTATAGACTGTATATAAGTGATGTATATATAGGAGGTATATAAGGACAGTATAGACTGTATATAAGTGATGTATATATAGGAGGTATATAAGGACAGTATAGACTGTATAAAAGTGATGTATATATAAGAGGTATATAAGGACAGTATAGACTGTATATAAGTGATGTATATATAGGAGGTATATAAGGACAGTATAGACTGTATATATCGCTTATATAGTCTATACTGTCCTTATATACCTCCTATATATACATCACTTATATACAGTCTATACTTTCCTTATATACCTCCTATATATACATCACTTATATACAGTCTATACTGTCCTTATATACCTCCTATATATACATCACTTATTTACAGTCTATACTGTCCTTATATACCTCTTATATATACATCACTTATATACAGTCTATACTGTCCTTATATACCTCCTATATATACATCACTTTTATACAGTCTATACTGTCCTTATATACCTCTTATATATACATAACTTATATACAGTCTATACTGTCCTATACCTCCTATATATACATCACTTATATATAGTCTATACTGTCCTTATATACCTCCTATATATACATCACTTATATACAGTCTATACTGTCCTTATATACCTCCTATATATACATCACTTATATAGTCTATACTGTCCTTATATACCTCCTATATATACATCACTTATATACAGTCTATACTGTCCTTATATACCGCCTATATATACATCACTTATATACAGTCTATACTGTCCTTATATACCTCCTATATATACATCACTTATATTCAGTCTATACTGTCCTTATATACCTCTTATATATACATCACTTATATATAGTCTATACTGTCCTTATATATCTTCACCTGTATACATCACTTATATACAGTCTATACTGTCCTTATACCTCCTATATACATCACTTATATACAGTCTATACTGTCCTTATATAACTTCACCTGTATACATCACTTATATACAGTCTATACTGTCCTTATATACCTCCTATATATACATCACTTTTATACAGTCTATACTGTCCTTATATACCTCCTATATATACATCACTTATATACAGTCTATACTGTCCTTATATACCTCCTATATATACATCACTTATATATAGTCTATACTGTCCTTATATACCTCCTATATATACATCACTTATGTACAGTCTACTGTCCTTATATACCTCTTATATATACATCACTTATATACAGTCTATACTGTCCTTATATACCTCTTATATATACATCACTTATATACAGTCTATACTGTCCTTATATACCTCCTATATATACATCACTTATATAGTCTATACTGTCCTTATATACCTCTTATATATACATCACTTATATATAGTCTATACTGTCCTTATATACCTCCTATATATACATCACTTATATATAGTCTATACTGTCCTTATATACCTCCTATATATACATCACTTATGTACAGTCTATACTGTCCTTATATACCTCTTATATATACATCACTTATATACAGTCTATACTGTCCTTATATACCTCTTATATATACATCACTTATATACAGTCTATACTGTCCTTATATACCTCTTATATATACATCACTTATATAGTCTATACTGTCCTTATATACCTCCTATATATACATCACTTATATACAGCCTATACTGTCCTTATATACCTCCTATATATACATCACTTATATACAGTCTATACTGTCCTTATATACCTCCTATATATACATCACTTATATTCAGTCTGTACTGTCCTTATATACCTCTTATATATACATCACTTATATATAGTCTATACTGTCCTTATATATCTTCACCTGTATACATCACTTATATACAGTCTATACTGTCCTTATACCTCCTATATACATCACTTATATACAGTCTATACTGTCCTTATATAACTTCACCTGTATACATCACTTATATACAGTCTATACTGTCCTTATATACCTCCTATATATACATCACTTTTATACAGTCTATACTGTCCTTATATACCTCCTATATATACATCACTTATATAGTCTATACTGTCCTTATATACCTCCTATATATACATCACTTATATACAGTCTATACTGTCCTTATATACCTCTTATATATACATCACTTATATATAGTCTATACTGTCCTTATATATCTTCACCTGTATACATCACTTATATACAGTCTATACTGTCCTTATATACCTCCTATATATATACATCGCTTATATACAGTCTATACTGTCCTTATATATCTTCACCTGTATACATCACTTGTATATATAGGAGGTATATAAGGACAGTATAGACTGTATATAAGTGATGTATACAGGTGAAGATATATAAGGACAGTATAGACTATATATAAGTGATGTATATATAAGAGGTATATAAGGACAGTATAGACTGTATATAAGTGATGTATATATAGGAGGTATATAAGGACAGTATAGACTGTATATAAGTGATGTATATATAGGAGGTATATAAGGACAGTATAGACTATATAAGTGATGTATATATAAGAGGTATATAAGGACAGTATAGACTGTATATAAGTGATGTATATATAGGAGGTATATAAGGACAGTATAGACTGTATATAAGTGATGTGTATATATAGGAGGTATATAAGGACAGTATAGACTATATAAGTGATGTATATATAAGAGGTATATAAGGACAGTATAGACTGTATATGTGATGTATATATAAGAGGTATATAAGGACAGTATAGACTATATATAAGTGATGTATATATAGGAGGTATATAAGGACAGTATAGACTATATATAAGTGATGTATATATAAGAGGTATATAAGGACAGTATAGACTGTATATAAGTGATGTATACATAGGAGGTATATAAGGACAGTATAGACTATATAAGTGATGTATATATAGGAGGTATATAAGGACAGTATAGACTGTATATAAGTGATGTATATATAAGAGGTATATAAGGACAGTATAGACTGTATATAAGTGATGTATATATAAGAGTTATATAAGGACAGTATAGACTGTATATAAGTGATGTATATATAGGAGGTATATAAGGACAGTATAGACTGTATATAAGTGATGTATATATAGGAGGTATATAAGGACAGTATAGACTGTATAAAAGTGATGTATATATAAGAGGTATATAAGGACAGTATAGACTGTATATAAGTGATGTATATATAGGAGGTATATAAGGACAGTATAGACTGTATATATCGCTTATATAGTCTATACTGTCCTTATATACCTCCTATATATACATCACTTATATACAGTCTATACTGTCCTTATATACCTCCTATATATACATCACTTATATACAGTCTATACTGTCCTTATATACCTCCTATATATACATCACTTATTTACAGTCTATACTGTCCTTATATACCTCTTATATATACATCACTTATATACAGTCTATACTGTCCTTATATACCTCCTATATATACATCACTTTTATACAGTCTATACTGTCCTTATATACCTCTTATATATACATAACTTATATACAGTCTATACTGTCCTATACCTCCTATATATACATCACTTATATATAGTCTATACTGTCCTTATATACCTCCTATATATACATCACTTATATACAGTCTATACTGTCCTTATATACCTCCTATATATACATCACTTATATAGTCTATACTGTCCTTATATACCTCCTATATATACATCACTTATATACAGTCTATACTGTCCTTATATACTGCCTATATATACATCACTTATATACAGTCTATACTGTCCTTATATACCTCCTATATATACATCACTTATATTCAGTCTATACTGTCCTTATATACCTCTTATATATACATCACTTATATATAGTCTATACTGTCCTTATATATCTTCACCTGTATACATCACTTATATACAGTCTATACTGTCCTTATACCTCCTATATACATCACTTATATACAGTCTATACTGTCCTTATATAACTTCACCTGTATACATCACTTATATACAGTCTATACTGTCCTTATATACCTCCTATATATACATCACTTTTATACAGTCTATACTGTCCTTATATACCTCCTATGTATACATCACTTATATACAGTCTATACTGTCCTTATATACCTCCTATATATACATCACTTATGTACAGTCTATACTGTCCTTATATACCTCCTATATATACATCACTTATATACAGTCTACTGTCCTTATATACCTCTTATATATACATCACTTATATACAGTCTATACTGTCCTTATATACCTCTTATATATACATCACTTATATACAGTCTATACTGTCCTTATATACCTCCTATATATACATCACTTATATAGTCTATACTGTCCTTATATACCTCCTATATATACATCACTTATATACAGTCTATACTGTCCTTATATACCTCTTATATATACATCACTTATATATAGTCTATACTGTCCTTATATACCTCCTATATATACATCACTTATATATAGTCTATACTGTCCTTATATACCTCCTATATATACATCACTTATGTACAGTCTATACTGTCCTTATATACCTCTTATATATACATCACTTATATACAGTCTATACTGTCCTTATATACCTCTTATATATACATCACTTATATACAGTCTATACTGTCCTTATATACCTCTTATATATACATCACTTATATAGTCTATACTGTCCTTATATACCTCCTATATATACATCACTTATATACAGTCTATACTGTCCTTATATACCTCCTATATATACATCACTTATATACAGTCTATACTGTCCTTATATACCTCCTATATATACATCACTTATATTCAGTCTATACTGTCCTTATATACCTCTTATATATACATCACTTATATATAGTCTATACTGTCCTTATATATCTTCACCTGTATACATCACTTATATACAGTCTATACTGTCCTTATACCTCCTATATACATCACTTATATACAGTCTATACTGTCCTTATATAACTTCACCTGTATACATCACTTATATACAGTCTATACTGTCCTTATATACCTCCTATATATACATCACTTTTATACAGTCTATACTGTCCTTATATACCTCCTATATATACATCACTTATATAGTCTATACTGTCCTTATATACCTCCTATATATACATCACTTATATACAGTCTATACTGTCCTTATATACCTCTTATATATACATCACTTATATATAGTCTATACTGTCCTTATATATCTTCACCTGTATACATCACTTATATACAGTCTATACTGTCCTTATATACCTCCTATATATACATCACTTATATACAGTCTATACTGTCCTTATCTATCTTCACCTGTATACATCACTTATATACAGTCTATATTGTCCTTATATACCTCCTATATATACATCACTTATAGACAGTCTATACTGTCCTTATATACCTCCTATATATAAATCACTTATATACAGTCTATACTGTCCTTATATACCTTCACCTGTATACATCACTTATATACAGTCTATATTGTCCGTATATACCTCCTATATATACATAACTTATATACAGTCTATACTGTCCTTATATACCTCCTATATATACATCACTTATATACACTATACCGTCCTTATATATCTCCTATATACATCATTTATATATAGTCTATACTGTCCTTATATACCTTTTATATGTACATCACTTGTATATAGTCTATACTGTCCTTATATATCTTCACCTGTATACATCACTTATATATAGTCTACTGTCCTTATATACCTCCTATATACATCACTTATATACAGTCTATACTGTCCTTATATACCTCCTATATATACATCACTTATATACAGTCTATACTGTCCTTATATACCTCCTATATATACATCACTTATATATATATATATATAGTCTATACTGTCCTTATATACCTTTTATATGTACATCACTTATATACAGTCTATACTGCCTTATATACCTCCTTTATACATCACTTATATATAGTCTATACTGTCCTTATATACCTTCTATATACATCACTTATATACAGTCTATACTGTCCTTATATACCTCCTATATATACAGTCTACACTGTCTTTATATATCTTCGCTTGTATACACCCAGTACTGTTCTTGTATACATCACTTGTATGCAGTCTATACTTTCCTTATATATCTTCACCTATATACACCCAGTACTGTCCTTTTATAACTTCACCTGTATACAATCTATATACACCCTGCTTTGTCCTTATATACCTTATGCATACATTACCTATGCACACCCCATAATGTCTTTACATGCCTCTTTGAAAAATCTCCTATATACACCCAGTACTGACGATATATACTTTATGCCTACATTACCCATGTATACCCCATACTTTCCTTATATACATCACCTGTATACACCTATACTGTGCTTATATACCTTATGCATACATTACCTGTGTACATTACCTATGCACACCCCATAATGTCTTTACATGCCTCTTTGAAACATCTCTTATATACACCCAGTACCGACGATACATACTTTATGCCTACATTACCCATGTATACCCCATACTTTCCTTCTATACATCACCTGTATACACCTATACTGTGCTTATATACCTTATGCATACATTACCTGTGTACATTACCTATGCACACCCCATAATGTCTTTACATGCCTCTTTGAAACATCTCTTATATACACCCAGTACCGACGATACATACTTTATGCCTACATTACCCATGTATACCCCATACTTTCCTTCTATACATCACCTGTATACACCTATACTGTCCTCATATACCTTATGTATACATTGCCTATATACACCCCATATTGGCTTTGTATACCTCCAATGTATATTATCTGTATACACCCCCTTATATATCGCCTGTATACACCCCCATATATACCTCATGTTTTATATATTACCTCATGTATACATTACCTGTATAGAGACCCATACTGCTTTATATACCCCCTGAATAAATCCTCATACTGTCCTCATCCTCTAAAGCAGGGCTTGACAAATACCGGGTACCAGGTTGCTGCAGCACCAAGAATTTTTTCGGTGGCGCCCAGGTTATTCAACCATCGTTTTAAAAACAAAACCTGTTACTTACCTCTGCCTCTGTTCCTACGCTGATCCCCCATCTGCGGTCATCGCTATAGTGTCATCGCTATAGTGTTACACGAGCAGTAGATGTCAGGTGACTGCTGCAGCCAATTAGGGGCCTCTGTGGTGACTTTCCTTATTCAGGATTATGGAATGTCCAGCGAGGCAGCTTATTGGCTGCAGCAGTCACGTGACCAACCAAAGACATCCGCTGCTGTACACCAGAGGCAGAACGGGCTAATCAGCGACACACAGGGGGGAGATGAGGGGACGGTTATAACTGTCACACGAGGGAGATAAGGGCACAGGGATCATTTTAATTGTATTGACTCACAGCATAAAGAGAACGTACTGTAAAGTAAACTACTGCTAGGAGATTAAACATTGTTTCTGTCCTGCAAGTTTTAAAACAGAAGGCATTGCTCCCCTCCCCTCCACAACCTCTGTATATTGCTGTCAGCAGTTTTAATGGCTCCTATTTGATTACACTACAAGTCATTAAGATGCCTTTATAATGGTTTTAAATTGTTGTATTATAGAACACCTTTAAAGTAATGGTAACAAACTGTATTCATCCTTTTTGTGATTGTGTCCCTGTCCTTGGTGGGGTCTCTCTGGGCACCAGTAATCCCTTTGACTATGTTGTTTCAGTTCAAATCTTAACATCAATGATGTCCTTGGGAACTATTCTCTTACCCTGGTTGATGCCCTGGACACCCTTGTGGTGAGTTACTGACTGATCTGTCTCCCTTCCCATAAATCCAGGTCTCTCCAGCTCCTTATTACAATCTACATATAACACTGCTCTACTAATCCTGTGTCACATCCAGAGCTGCTGTAAGCTGCCACATGTAATGAGCAATTTATAGCTTAAAAAAGAACTTTAGAGAAATGTTTTCACTACCTCTGTGCTCGGGCTGCAAAAACTAAAAAAAAAAACTTAAACTCTGCTTCCGACGTTCCCCCCTTATGTCGGTATTGGGAGTCCTGATCCTCTGGTGCTGGTCCTCTTCCTGGTCACTGTGATAAGTGATAGGCTGATTGCACTGTCATGTAAGGGGCCTGGGCCCGGGCTCATTACATGAGTGTGCTCAGCCTATCACCGGCCGAGGTGGGACATCGCTGTGGCCGGCAATACGCTGAGTGCAGTATGAGTCACCGTCCCCAGGAAACAGGAAGAAGACCAGCACCGGAGGACTGGGATGCCGATACCGGGGGAACGTCGGAAGGCGAGTTAACGTTTGTCTTTTCTTTTGCAGCCCGGGCACAGTGAGAACGTTTTCACTACAGTTCTCCTTTGATGTATATTTACTGATCTTTACTTCTACTCCAGTCACATCCAAAATTGCCACTAGGAATCCTCTGGGCTAAACAGCTTATTTCTGTAGATTAGAATATGTAACAATCAAACGATGGAAATACTACAATCCCAACCGTACTTAACCTGTCATTCTAAATTGTGCGCAAGCTCACTATTAGGTTTTTTGTGTGTTTTTGTCACACACAACACTTTTTGGAATGGCCATGTTGTGCCAATCAGAGTCTCAGTTGTATGGCAAGGCTAAGACCATGAACAAGCAGGGACTACATCGATAGATAAGATACTGCAACCATATTGTTAGCAGGAATTAATCTCATATGTCTGGAGACATAAGACAAAGTATTTAGATTCTCAAAATGAGATACAATAGGGATGCTGAGAAGTGGAGCTGCATTATAAGCCATGTGTGATGGAGCTGAAGGTAATTCTCGGTGAGGGGTCTTTTATGGATTCATATGTTGGAAACTGTAGACAAGCCATAACTGGGGTGGCAGGCATGGTGGGTGTTCATGAATATGGATGTCACCCGGGGCAGCAGAATCAGCTGTAATGCTTCTTCTATCTGGAGACCACCATTACATAATTCATGCCTGCCCCTCTGCTGATAGCCTAGACGACACATGAGCTAGTAGCCATCTTTGCCTGGGATTTGGCCAGAATTGCTTACTTGGAGCCTCCAGTCCATTGTAACCTGTGTGACCCCCTCATATATGAAGACTTTTCTTTCTTCAGGTCATGGGCAATGTCTCAGAGTTTCAGAGAGCCGTACGCCTGGTGATTGACACTGTGACTTTTGACAAGGATTCCACTGTGCAGGTGTTTGAGGCAAACATAAGGTAAGTGACCTAAAAGGGTTGTCTGATGTATACGCCCTCTTTTCTTTCGAGGGGAAGATATGCTGTACTGTTATAGATGAAAGTTATACCATGTAAATATACTTGCTGTATTAGGCTGGGTTCACACTACGTTTTCTCCCATACGGGAGCGCATACGGCAGGGGGGAGCTAAAACCTCGCGCTCCCGTATGCCTTCGTATGCGCTCCCGTATGTCATTCATTTCAATGAGCCGGCCGGAGTGAAACGTTCGGTCGGCTCATTTTTGCGCCGTATGCGCTTTTACAACCGGACCTAAAACTGTGGTCAACCACGGTTTGAGGTCCGGTCGTAAAAGCGCATACGGCGCAAAAATGAGCCGACCGGACCGAACGTTTCACTCCGGCCGGCTCATTGAAATGAATGACATACGGGAGCGCAAGGTTTTAGCTCCCCCCTGCCGTATGCGCTCCCGTATGGGGGAAAACGTAGTGTGAACCCACCCTTAGTCTTGTATTTCTTTTAAGTTGCATCTTGTCATCCCCTCTAGTCACTGCCGGAGCTGCAGTTAGAATTGTTAGCTGCAAATTCTTTGCTTTATTATCTTGTACTGGCCTTGAGGCACATTCACAACTCTAAAGCTAAAATAATTTTTCTGTTTAGTGGTCATTATTCTTTACCCTCTACTTAGGTCTTTTTTTTTTTTTTTTAAGCTAAGTAACTATTTGTCTGCTGTAAACAGACAAATACAAGCACAGCATTTACATCAATTGACCCATCAGTGGGGCATTTTTTTTAACCCTGGAGATAACACAAGCAACCAGTAGACATCTAAATGCATCTCCTGATATGACTGGGTTTCAGATATCAGTAACCTTTAAAATAAATAAATGTAAGTCAGTGTTGCACAGGAGAGCTGTGCTTTTCTTTTGTATCTTTATTTCTAATGCAAACTGTCTCCTATCATCTCTGCAGGATACTAGGGAGCCTTCTGTCCGCACATATCATCCTTACCGACAATAAGCAGCCCTTCGGCAATATGACGATAACTGGCTATGAAAATGAACTTTTGCACATGGCGCATGATCTTGCCGTCCGACTCCTTCCAGCATTTGAAAACACTAGGACAGGAATGCCTTATCCAAGAGTATGTGTATAGAGCTGACACTTATATGAAAGGGGAGATGAGTCCTTAAAGGGGTACTCCATTCCCTTGTTTTCGGAGCTCCGCTTCCCAGCGTCCAGAAGTTATTGTTCCGAATGATGTGTGTGCGGTCTTCCGTTCAGGGCCGCCCCCTCGTGACGTCACGCCCGCCCCCTCAACGAAAGGCTATGGGAAGAGGGAGTCACGCCCCCTTCCCATAGATTTTCGTTGAGGGGGCGGGCGTGACGTCACGAGGGGGCGGGCGCTACGTCACGAGCGGCGGCCCTGAACATAGTGCTGGGCGGTATGGCCTAAAATGAATATCAGAGTATTTTTTTTTTATTATCGCAGTATCACAGTATTACCGCTTGAGTCCCCGCCACCCCCCCACCCCGCTAGCGGGGTCCCTGTGCCCACTAGCGGAGTCACAAGAATGCCGAGCGCGGCTCTGTTCCCCGTCCCTGTCAGCTCTCAGGGTACGGGAACGAATTTAAAAGCCTCGCGCGCGGCTAACTTAGTACTGCGCAGGCGCAGCACTACGCAAATAGCGTAGGGCTAACGTAGGCAGCGCTAGGAGCCTAGCGTTAGCCCTACGCTATATGCGCAGTACTACATTAGCTGCGCGCGAGGCTTTTAAATCTGTTCCCGTACCCTGAGAGCTGACAGGGACGGGAAACAGAGCCGCGCTCGGCATTCTTGTGACACCGCTAGTGGGCACAGGGACCCCGCTAGCGGTGGTGGTAGCGCTCGCGGGAGGCATTCTTGTGACACCGCTAGTGGGCACATGGATCCCGCTAGCGGTGGGGACACTGGCTGACAGGCGCAGCGGGGGGGACACAGTAAATGGATTAGCTTCTGTGGCCCGATTTCCGCTCTCGGAATCGGGCCAGAGAAGCACACCGGGACAAGTGAGGGCGCCGTGCTGGGCTCTACAATTCATCCGGGGGAGGGGCCCGACCGGTATAGCGGTATGGGCAAAAATCCATACCGTGGGAGAAAAAAAAACTTATCCGGTTCATATCTGTATACCGCCCAGCACTATCTGAACACGGAAGCCCGCACACACATCGTTCGGAACAATAACTTCCGGACGCTGCGGAGCGGAGCTCCGAAAGCAAGGGAACGGAGTACCCCTTTAAGGGTAAAAAAAAAAGAAAAATAGCAAGCACAACTACCTAATACACGGGTGCATGCTGCTGTTGCAAATACAAAGTATACAAAAAAGAAGGCCTCTTGGCGCACTTTTTGATCAAAACATGTCCCCCATCCACCACGCGTAGGTGGCCTCACTTCGGATGGGACCCTAACACGCTCATTCCTTTCACCTCTGCTGGGTATATAGCCTCTGACTGGGTGTCAGGCAGTATCCATTGTATCAATTTATAAAACCTTCTGTGAACAGGGAGAGGTGCATGGCTAGAGATGGGGCCACTTGCTTAAGGGTATGTGCACACAGAGTGAGTTCAGGCAGAATCTATGCCGAATTTGAAGTGTATTCTGCTCCAGACTCAACATGGTTCTGTCTGGTATCAGACTGCGATTGATTTCTGTAGGATTTCCACAACCATGTTGTCCCATAGTAATTGACATGTCAATTCTTAAAGTAGAATCTGTAAGTAAAATCCTATTGATATCAATGGGACTTTGTATTCCTGCCCCAAATTGGCCACGTTTTGCCCCAAACTCTGCACCAGTTAAATACCTGTTCAGCTTCATTTCAGAATGGAGTAGAAAGAGGATTTCAAAGCAGAATTCAGCGAGGAAAGTTTCCCTGTCGGATTCCTGTGTGCACAAGGCCTTACACTTAACTTGTGGAACAGCTCTCTGACTGTGCCCTATGCAGACAGCAATTTAGCCACAAAAATGGGATATGATAACTGAGCAAGAGTTTTGAAGATAGTTGATTTAATTATACTACAGTGGTCCCTCAACATACGATGGTAATCCGTTCCATATGGACCATTGTTTGTTGAAACCATCGTATGTTGAGGGATCCGTGCAATGTAAAGTATAGGACAGTGGTCTTCAACCTGCGGACCTCCAGATGTTGCAAAACTACAACACCCAGCATGCCCGGACAGCCGTTGGCTGTCCGGGCATGCTGGGAGTTGTAGTTTTACAGCATCTGGAGGTCCGCAGGTTGAAGACCCCTCGTATTGGAGGTTATACTCTCTTGTCCCCGCCGCTCCGGACCATCACCGCTGCCCTGGATGTCACCTTCCATCGCTGTCGCCGCGTCCCTGTGGTGTCCACGACGCTCCGGCAAGCCCTCTGCTTCCCTGGCATCCTCGCTCTCCGTCGCCGCCATCACGTCGCTATGTACGCCGCTCCCATTGGATGCTGGTACGGTGTGCGCAGCGACGGGATGATTACGATGGAGGGGATCCCGAAGAGGACGCGCCAGAGCCCCGAGGACAGGTAAGTGATCGTCAGCGGAGCACACGGGGCAGCGTAAATGGCTATCCGGTGGCAGCTGAAGCAGTCTGCGCTGCCGAATAGCCGTTTTTGCGATGGCCCCGACATACAAAAGCATCGTACGTTGATGCTGCCTTCTACATGTGATGGCCTCTGAGAGGCCATCGTATGTTGAAATGATCGTATGTCGGGGCCATCGTAGGTCGGGGTCTCACTGTGTGGATGTTTCTTGTTTTAAGGTATTCTGCAGTTTCATAGCCTGTAGCTATCATCCATGGTGTAGACTGTTGTGTGCTTTTTTTTCTGTAATCAGGTAAACCTGCAGAAGGGGGTCCCTCCTGATAGCCTGAATGAGACCTGTACTGCAGGGGCTGGATCTCTTCTGGTTGAGTTTGGGATCCTCAGCCGACTCCTTGGAGATTCCACCTTCGAGTGGGTGGCCCGTCGTGCTGTACAAGCTCTGTGGAGCCTCCGGAATAATAACACTGGTCTTTTGGGTAAGTGTGATTTTTGGGGTGCACCCCTTTTTTTTGTTTTGCTCCACTTATTTTTCACCTCGTCCTCACTGTGTTCTTTGCTTGCAGGCAATGTGGTTGATATACAGACTGGACAGTGGCTTGGAAAGCAGAGTGGACTGGGAGCGGGACTGGATTCTTTCTTTGAATATCTGCTGAAGTCCTATATCCTCTTTGGGGAGGAGGAAGACCTGCACATGTTTAATGAAGCTTATAAAAGCATCCAGAACCATCTACGGCGAGGGTGTGTGTAACGGGATGTTAAAAATGGGGCAACTGGAATAAGTAATCTGTTGTTTCCTGTTTGTCCATCAAAGCGAGTCAACACAATAGTGTCAGACTATTATACTGTGATATATATATATATCTATCTCTATATCTATCTCATGGTCCTACTTTCTGTTTACAATACACTTATCCAGTAGGGGACAGAAGAGAACTGTGAGGTGTTTTAGCCTCAGATTCTCTGCAACGCTTGAGATAGATAGATATCTATCTATCTATCTAATAAATTATATATTTAGATGCCACTTCAGGTTATTTGGTAGATGACATGCATTGTTTGTTCTCCACAGACGAGAATCATGCAATGAAGGTGAGGGGGACCCTCCTCTGTATGTAAATGTGAACATGTTTAATGGACAGATAATGAACACCTGGATAGACTCTCTCCAGGCTTTCTTCCCAGGCCTGCAGGTAGCGTTACGTTTCA
This sequence comes from Hyla sarda, assembly GCF_029499605.1. Taxonomy (NCBI): domain Eukaryota; kingdom Metazoa; phylum Chordata; class Amphibia; order Anura; family Hylidae; genus Hyla; species Hyla sarda. Next base: position 130,755,869 of record NC_079194.1, on the reverse strand, counting down.
TGGTTTGTGTGTGTGCAAACTCCTCAGAACAGCTCTGCAGTTGTGCTTTGCTTTTCATGCAGGTCCTAAAAGGGGACATAGAGGATGCAATTTGCCTTCACGCGTTTTACTATGCAATCTGGAAGCGATATGGAGCTCTACCTGAAAGATACAACTGGCAGCTGCAGGCACCTGATGTTTCCTTCTACCCGCTCAGACCAGAACTGGTGGAGTCCACTTACATTTTGTACCAGGTAAAACTTTTGACTGGTGGTAATGCCAACATGACATTTTCCTGCAACCTCCTACATACTAAGGCTGGGTTCCCACTACGTTTTCTCCCATATGGGAGCGCATACGACAGGGGAGAGCTGAAAACTGGCGTTCCCGTATGTAATTCATTTCAATTTCAGGGCTCATTTTTGCCCTGTATGCGCTTTTATATTTGAACCTAAAACCGTGGTCGACCACGGTTTTAGGTGCGGGGAAAAAGCGCATACGGGGCAAAAATTAGCTGACCGAACGTTTCACTGCGGTCGGCTCATTGAAATGAATTACATACGGGAGCGCATAGGGAGGCATACGGGGGAGAACTTAGTGGGAACCCAGCCTTACATAGGCCTGTCTCTTTTCTCCCAAAGTGCAATTTAAAAAAAATATATATTTTATTATTGTCACTGCAAACAGAAAATGGTGTTCATTACTTTCAGAAAGTAAAATAGTGTTGGAGTTTCAAATCTTCCCCTTTCCCTTTTTCAGATAGCTGATAAGTATCTGAAAAAAAATATATAAAAAAAAAATATCCCAGGAGAGCAGAACATCCACAAAAAGAAAGCCGATTAGGTGGTGCCCGCTGTATGGGAGCCTTGGTTAGAGGCTCCACTCTTAGATATATTCACAGGAAACAGCAGCACACAAAAAAATTGGTAAAAAGATAGTAAAAATTCATTCCATCAATCCAGTGCTAGAAAAGGAACAAAGTTTCTGCGACCTCCTGCCGCCATTTGCGGCGGGAGGTCGCAGAAACTTTGTTCCTTTTCTAGCACTGGATTGATGGAATTAATTTTTACTATTTTTTCACCAATTTTTTGTGTGCTGCTGTTTCCTGTGAATATATAAGTATCTCTATCAGTTCCATAAAGACCATATAGAGCAGAAGCATGTGTGCTTTATGATTGGGTCCCAGTGGTCAGCTCCTCACTTAATAAATTAAACTTTCTCCTGTCCTGTACACCGATGGTAAGTTGTAATCTTTGGATAACACAATTAAATGATCTTATTGTGGCTGCCTGCAAGCCAGCACTAGAGGGAGCTCATTGTCTACAGATTTCTACTGATGTCCTTTTGGACTTCCTACACTAATTTGGCCGTTTGTCTCTTCCACTTGTTATTTCCTTGTTGAGATACTTAGTCTGACTTTGCACTAGATATTGTTCCTGACCTGTAATAACTTACTGTTTTAATAGGCCACCAAAAATCCTTTTTACCTGCATGTAGGAATGGATATACTTCTGAGTCTCGAGAAGCATGCCAAGGCTGAGTAAGTGTTCACATGATGACAACCCACCTCCCCATCTTTCTACCTCTCTTAAAGGGAATGTGTCACCTAGATTTTTTTGTACCTTATTGTGGGGGTGGCAATATTGCCTAAGCTTCTGCTCTGCTCGCTAACAGCATTTGGAGAGATACTTTACAACAACTCTGGGAACCATAGAAAAAATCACTTTAGAACTGACTTGTATGGAAAAGTTATCCAGGGATGATTTGTGCTCTGTACAGAGACAATTGCCTATTCCATCTTACTTGTATACTGGTGTCATCTGTCACTGTGATGAAGGGGAACAAAATGCTGAAACAGTTTCTCTACAAAACCAGCCGAATCAGCTTATTATTACACTTAGTGACCAGAATGGAAACTGTAAGATATCGGGATTATTTTATTCTATAGATAGTAAAATGAAAAATCATCACCAAAAATTCTTCAAAAAGTATTTAACATAGAAACTTGGTTAAAACAATAGGTCCTTTGTTAATGGTACATTCCCTTTAAAGGACAACTGTAGTGGAACACTTTTATATATGCCCGGGCCTCAAAAACAAAATAAACTCATACATACCTTCCTACGAGCCCCCGTTGGTCCGGCACAGGCCTCACGGTCTGGCAGTGCTGACCTCATTCCACTTCCTGGGGACGGGGACGCCGCAGAGCCGTCGGCATATCACCGGCCGTGGCGATGTCCCGCCCAAGCTGGTGTTAGGCTGAGCCCACTGTCATATAAGAAGCTGGCCAGAGCTCCATACATGACAGTGGGTTCAGCCTATCACAGGCCGGGGCAGTACGTTGCCGCGGCCGGTGATATGCCGACGTCTCTATGGCATCCCCGTCCCCAGGAAGTGGAATGAGGTCAGCACTGCCAGACCGTGAGGCCTGTGCCGGACCAACGGGGGCTCGTAGGAAGGTATGTATGAGTTTATTTTGTTTTTGAGGCCCGGGCATATATAAAAGTGTTCCACTACAGTTGTCCTTTAAGCCAGTGTCCTTTTCCCCAGAATTGTGATAGTGATCTGATGTTGACTTTTTGCAGGTGCGGTTATGCAACGCTGCATCATGTGGTGGACAAGTCTCAGGAGGATCGCATGGAAAGTTTCTTCTTGAGTGAAACATGCAAATATTTATTCTTGGTAAGCACTGGGCATGGTCACCTAGGTTGTCTTTCAATTTCAATTGCTTAACACCTGGAGGACAAAGGATGTAAATGTACATGCACTTGTTTCATAGACCACAGGTCCTAGCTGATATCAGCAGCCAGGGACTGCCCCTAATGGCGGACATCAGCAATCATGCTGATGCCTGCCATTAACCCTTCAGATGCCATAACTACTGATCACAGCATCTGAACCATTAGCGGGTCAGTGTGAGACTTATTGGATCACACGAAGCACAGGTGATCCCATAGGTCAAGATGGTGGCTGGTGCTCTGCCCACCTGCTCCAGGGCAGCTCTGGCAGTCCTCGGGCTGCTTTCTGGCAGACTATACAAGTAGATCACCAATATCCCTGATCAGTGCTAGGTCAGTGCATAGCACTGAACAGTAATAGCAATCAATAGATTGCTATAAATAGTCCCCTGTGGGAACTTAAAAAATGTATTTTTTTTTTTTTATAAATGTCAATAAGCCCCTCCCCCAATAAAAAGTAAATAAACATATTTGGTATTGCCAAGTGCATTAATATAATGTTATTGATCCTGTACCAATAAAAACTGAGCCTTGTACTGCTGTGTATATCATGGGAAAAAAAAGTTCTAGGGGATTGGAATAGGGAAATTTTAAGGGGGGTACTTGGGTGGGAAAACTTCTTTTTTTTTTTTTTTTTTTTTTTTTTTATGAACTGGTGACACAAAGTTAAACAGATTTGTAAATTACTTCTATTTAAAAATTTTAATCCTTTCAGTACTTATTAGCAGCTGTATGCTACAGAGGAAATTCGGTCCTTCTTGAATTTCTTTTTTGTCTTGTCCACAGTGCTCTCTGCTGGCACCTCTGTCCCTGTCAGGAACTGTCCAGAGCAGCATAGGTTTGCTATGGGGGTTTTCTCCTGCTCTGTATCAGTTCCTGATATGGGCATCAGGTGTCAGCAGAGAGCACTATGGACAAGACAAAAAAAAAAAGAAATTCAAAAAGCAAAGAATTTTCTCTGTAGCATACAGCTGCTAATAAGTAATGGAAGGGTAAATATTTTTTTTTTATCAAAGTAATTTACAAATCTGTTTTAAAGGGGTACTCCGGTGGAAAACTTTTATCTATTTTTTATTTTTATTTATTTATTTATTTATTTATTTTAAATCCACTGGTGCCAGAAAGTTAAACAGATTTGTAAATTACTTCTATTAAAAAATCTTTATCCTTCCAGTACTTTATAGCAGCTGTATGCTACAGAGGAAATTCTTCGCTTTTTGAATTTCTTTTTTGTCTTGTCCACAGTGCTCTCTGCTGACACCTGATGCACATATCATGAACTGTCCAGAGCAGGAGAAAATCCTTATAGCAAACCTATGCTGCTCTGGACAGTTCCTGACACGGACAGAGGTGTCAGCAGAGAGCACTGTGGACAACACAAAAAAGAAATTCAAAGTTTGTAAAGTTTGACTTTATTTAAAAGCAAAAATTAAGTGTGTTAATATAGGTATTTAATTGTATTGACCCACAGAATAAAGAGAATTGTGTCAGAAAAGCAAACTGCCCTCCAAAGTTGCAAAATCATGGTTTTCTTTTCAATTTCCCGCTACAAATACATTTTATGGTTAAATGAAAGGTGTCCTTACAAAGTAAAATTGGTTGCGCAAAAACAAACCCTCATATGGGTCTGTGGATAAAAAAAATATCATGGCTCATAAAAGGCGACGAGGAAAAACCAAAAACACGAAAATGAAAAATGTCTTTGTCCTTGAGGAGTTAAATAGCATTTTTCTAAATCATACTCCAAATCAAATGTATTTACTCTCTTCACAGCTGTTTGATGAAGAAAACCCAGTGCATACGACGGGCAACAAATATATCTTTACAACAGAGGGTCATTTGATTCCACTTGACCCTCGTTTTAGGAACAAAGCCTGGAAAGATATCTTTCACCCTGAGCGAAAAGCACAAGCCAGCCCTGTGAAACTATCCCAGACAAAGCTGCGAGCAGCCAATTCAAGCACCAATGTAAGTTTTACAGGGCGGGATTAGAGATATAGAAGCATAGTATTGCCTCAGCCTCCTCCACCCTCTCGTCACTACAAGGGGGGATGCTAAGTGTTTAGTGGCCTGGTATATATGTAGATACTTCCAGATATTTCCCAAAGTAGGTTTAACCCCTTAAGGACACAGCCCATTTTCACCTCTAGGACGCAGCCCTTTTTTGCACATCTGACCACTGTCACTTTAAACATTAATAACTCTGGAATGCTTTTACTTATCAATCTGATTCCGAGATTATTTTTCTGTGACATATTCTACTTTAACATAGTGGTCAATTTTTGTGGTAACTTGCATCCTTTCTTGGTGAAAAATCCCCAAATTTGATGAAAAAATAGAAAATTTTGCATTTTTCTAACTTTGAAGCTCTCTGCTTGTAAGGAAAATGGATATTCAAAATACATTTTTTTTAAATTCACATATACAATATTTCTACTTTATGTTTGCATCATAAAATTGACGTGTTTTTACTTTTGGAAGACACCAGAGGGCTTCAAAGTTCAGCAGCAATTTTAAAATTTTTCACAAAATTTTCAAACTCGCTATTTTTCATGGGCCAGTTCAGGTTTGAAGTGGATTTGAAGGGTCTCCATATTAGAAATACCCCATAAATGACCCCATTATAAAAACTACACCCCCCAAAGTATTCAAAATGACATTCAGTAAGTGTTTTAACCCTTTAGGTGTTTCACAGGAAAAGCAGCAAAGTGAAGGAGAAAATTCAAGATCTTTATTTTTTACACTCGCATGTTCTTGTAGACCCAATTTTTGAATTTTTACAAGGGGTAAAAGGATAAAATTTATACTTAAATTTGTAGCCCAATTTCTCTCGAGTAAGCACATACCTCATATGTCTATGTAAATTGTTCGGCGGGCGCAGTAGAGGGCTCAGAAGCGAAGGAGCGACAAGGGGATTTTGGAGAGTACATTTTTCTGAAATGGTTTTTGGGGGGCATGTTGCATTTAGGAAGCCCTTATGGTGCCAAAACAGCAAAAAAAAAAAAACACATGGCATACCATTTTGGAAACTAGACCCCTTGAGGAACGTAGCAAGGAATAAAGTGAGCCTTAATACCCCACAGGTGTTTCATGACTTTTGCATATGTAAAAAAAAAAAATTTTCACTAAAATGTGTGTTTCCCCCCTAATTTCACATTTTTTGCAAGGGTTAGTAGCAGAAAATACCCCCAAAACTTGTAACCCCATCTCTTCTGAGTATGGAGGTACCCCATAAGTTTACCTGAAGTGCACTATGGGCGAACTACAATGTTCAGAAGAGAAGGAGTCATATTTGGCTTTTTGAGAGCAAATTTTGCTCGGGGGGCATGTTGCATTTAGGAAGCCCCTTATGGTGCCAGGACAGCAAAAAAAAAACACATGGCATACCATTTTGGAAACTAGACCCCTTAAGAAACGTAACAAGGGAAAAAGTGAACCGTAATACCCCACAGGTGTTTCACGACTTTTTCATATGTAAAAAAAAATTATTTTTTTTTTACCAAAAATGCTTGGTTTAGCAAAAATTTTACATTTTTAAAAAAGGTAATAGCAGAAAATACCCCCCAAAATTTGAAGCCCAATTTCTCCCGATTCAGAAAACACCCAATATGGGGATGAAAGTGCTCTGCTGGCGCACTACAGGTCTCAGAAGAGAAGGAGTCACATTTGGCTTTTTGGAAGCAAATTTTGCTCTGGGGGCATGCCGCATTTAGGAAGCCCCTATGGTGCCAGGACAGAAAAAAAAAACCACATGGCATACCATTTTGGAAACTAGACCCCTTGGGGAACGTAACAAGGGGTAAAGTGAACCTTAATACCCCACAGGTGTTTCATGACTTTTGCATATGTAAAAAAAAAAAAAATTTTTTTTACACTAAAATGCTTGTTTTCCCCCAAATTTTACATTTTTACAAGGGATAATAGCAGAAAATACCCCCCAAAATTTGTAACCCCATCTCTTCTGAGTATGGAAATACCCAATAAGTGGACGTGAAGTGAACTGGGGGCGAACTACAATGCTCAGAAGAGAAGGAGCATCATTGAGCTTTTGGAGAGAGAATTTGGCCATGTGCATTTCCAAAGCCCCCCGTGGTGCCAGAACAGTGGACCCCCCCACATGTGACCCCATTTTTTTAAACTACACCCCTCACGGAAGGTAATAAGAGGTGCAGGGAGAATTTACACCCCACTGGCATTTGACGGATCTTTGGAACAGTGGGCTGTGCAAATTAAAAATTTTATTTTTCATTTTCACAGACCCCTGTTTCAAAAATCTGTCAAACACCTGTGGGGCGTAAATGCTCACTGTACCCCTTATTACATTCCGTGAGGGGTGTAGTTTCCAAAATGGGGTCACATGTGGGTATTTATTGTTTTGCACTTATGTCAGAACCGCTGTAAAATCAGCCACCCCTGTGCAAATCACCAATTTAGACCTCAAATTTACATGGTGCACTCTCCCTTCTGAGCCTTGTTGTGCGCCCCCAGAGCACTTTGTGCCCACATATGGGGTATCTCCGTACTCAGGAGAAATTGCGTTACAAATTTTGGAGGCTTTTTTTCTTTTACCGCTTGTGAAATTTTAAAGTATGGGGCAACACCAGTATGTTAGTGTACAAAAATGTTTTTTTTTTTTACACTAACATGCTGGTGTAGACCCCAACTTCACCTTTTCATAAGGGGTAAAAGGAGAAAAAGCCCCCCAAAATTTGTTAGGCAATTTCTCCCGAGTACGGCGATACCTCATATGTGAACTCAGAACTGATCACGGCATCTATGGGGTTAATGCTGCCGGGACCGGCGCGATCGCGGCCCCGGCAGCTGCGGTGGGACTCCGGCTGTGATTGACAGCTGAGTCCCACCCACGATCTCCTGCGCTGCCCGCGGCAGAGCAGGAGATCGCTTGGACGTATGCATACGTCCATTTGCACGAACGTGTAGTTCGCCTGGACGTATGCATACGTCCAATAGCGGGAAGGGGTTAATAGAAATTTATGTTTTACTTTTTCCAGGTTCCTCCTTCAATCTATATAGAGCAGTTCCCTGATAATCTTTTCATACTGGTGATTTAGTTACTACACACTATATTAGAAATCATTCCTTCATCACGTAAAGGTTGTATTTAAAGGGGTACACCCCCCCCAGACATCTTATCCCCTATCCAAAGGCCTCTGGGCCTCCTGCGATCTCCATGCAGCACCCGGCTTTATGAACATTTATGTTCAGGATGCTCTGTCTTGGTTGTAGTGACGCGACTCCCCCTCCGTCACGCCCCTCCCATAAACATGAAGAGGGGGCATGGTGTGACATTATGACCACGGCCGACCTGATTGGATTGGACCCCCAATGATCAGACATCTGTACCCCTTTAAACACAGCAGCCAATATGAACAAGCAAAGTTGCATTGAAAAGTATGGGTGAGGGACAGTGCAGGAGTGAGAGCCTTAAATAAGAAATGAGACCATACAGCCAAAGGGGATTTCCTGGTAATTGTTGTACCCTAATGGTGCAGCCCTGCAATGTAAAGCACTAATGGGGCAGAATAAATACCCTGATCCTCTGAAGCAACATAGTACTTTTAAGTTTCCATACACATAGGTTGGAGGAGAGGGAGTGGGAAAAGTAAGAGTGTCTTGTTTGTTTTGTGTTTTTAAATTTTATTTTCTGCCTGCCTGAGCACAAATATATAAAAAAAAAAAATATATATTAATAAATAAATAAAAAAGCCGCTTGCCAGATTACCTCTTTAAAGTTTTGAAGCAAAATGGATCGTCCATATGGATAATGACAGCAGTATTTTCTAAGGCTATGTTCACAGGATGGAAATCCACACGGAGCTTCTACAGCAGAGTCTCATTGATTTCAAAGGCATTCTGCTGCACTGTTCACATAGCAGAATTTCTGTGCTGGAAACATCTGGCGCGGGAATTCAAATTCCGGTCTCTGCAGAAATAGACATGTCTATTCTTTCTGCGGACTCTGCATGGAAATGCATTGTCATCTGAGACGGCACGTTTCCAACTGGTCCTAGCACCGGCATGTTCTGCTGGCGATCTGCAGCTAGCGGAATGTCCGCACAGGGATTTTTCATGCTGACATTCCACCGTGTGAACATAGCCTTAGTTGTGGAAAAAGTAGTATCTTTAGTAGTTTTCCTTTTTAAATTGTCTAACCACATGTATGTAAACATCTGAGCCACTAGAAATGTGATAGAAAAATTAAACTTTAAATAATTCATCTCTACCATTCTGACATTTCACATTTTTGTAATATGGTCGTGATCCTAACTGACCTTCCAGAGGAAATGTGTACTAAGATTATATGTCCTTTTTGGAAAAACTTTTAATGTACGTGTATGGAAACTTATGGCGGCTCCTCTAGCCTGTGATCAGACAGGATACTGAGTTTCCACAACCTCAGACTCCCATTTACGCTGCAGATAATCGGGAGTAGATATGTCCTAATGGAGCAGAGAGGAGGGACACGGCTACAATCGAGCCTGTGGGAGAAAGGAGGCAGGTTTCAGGCCACCTCATACTCCAGTAGACTGTGCCACTAAGCTGGAGCATCATCCATGGGGGAGGGGGACTTAAATATTTTCTTAGGACCATAATTGTAATCCTACTGTAAAGTCTCAGCACTAACGGCATTGTCTTTTTGTTTTCACATTTTCTCCCTGGTATCCAGTGCTACAGAGTTCCTGAAGAGCGCAGATACTCCTTACCACTGAAGAGCGTCTACATGCGCCAGATAGATCAGATGGTTGGGCTCCTTTAGTGTGAACTCATCCACCTGAGAATCCTCTTACTTGAGACTCGTTTCGGGCTTCCAACAACTATAGGGGGTGACCTCCTACAGTAACTGGGCATGCAACAAATCCCATCAGCCGGGAGCTCATCTGTGCCAGCACTGCAACGTGTTTGGGACTACGTAAACCTCAGGGATTGTGAGAATTTAACAATGTGTCTTCCAAAGCTGCTTAAATCTCTGAAATGTTTTCCATGTTCACAAAAATTTTCATGTATTAATGCCAATCTTATGCCATTTCAAAGACAAACTGCACCCATGTGTCTCCCGTGGACTCTCAATCTTGCCTGACAGTTCAGTTGTCAAATTTCTGTGCAGCACCAAAGGGGTTTAGGAGAAGCATCCAGATCTGAGAAATCAGAAGACACATTTTAGGTGGAATTCCCCTTCAACTTTTAACACCACTCTTAAACTCTGGCTTTATTTAGCTTGATCATTGTAGGAGTAGTTCTGTCCCTTTCTCATATACTTCATGTGTGAATTTCTCAATATTTATTAGATCTGTTTGTTGTCAGGAATATGAACATTGCTGACTACACATAAGCAATGAAGGCCTGTAGAAGCCGAATATTTCTCACAGCCAAGTCTTTGTTACAGTTTCAGATTTGCTTTAGTGTGATAGCAGAGGTAAAATGTTATCAGTCCGGCTGTTTAGATTACACAGGGATGTATAGACTGGATGCAATTGTAACAAGCAATCAGCTGTGAAGTGTTATGCCAGAAGGCCCTTTTTAGCTTGTGAACGTGCACAAAACTGTTCCTATCCACTGACACAAGATTTTGTTCAGAGCGAGGACTGAAACTTAATGTCTATTAGAAAGTTACAAACCTTCATTATACAGTCCTTATATTTCTGTACAGAAGATTGGACATTGAGCTTTGTTCTGTCGCTGACATTTCTCTTTTTAAGGTTTTTTATTTTTACACTAGGTGCCAAAATGACTCCGCAGTCGATCTGTGTATTGTGGGATATTTCAGCCTCCTTCCATCATTAGAGATCTTCCTGTCACTTGGCCTTTGGGCTCTTCAGCTGTCTTTGCAAAACACACAAGGATTTCCAGTTTACCTCCGTTTTTCTTTATTTATTTATGTCAAATTACGAAAGATTTTAATCTAAAGAAAATCTGAAATTTCATTTTTTTTATTTAAAGGAAGCCTTGAATGTGTAGTTATCTGCTGGTCAGAGACCCTAGCCTTTGGTTTGGATAAATGTATACAGTCACTTGAGTGCCTGAGCAGTGTCCTTTGCTCACTGCCTTATTTCAGTTGTTAATGCCAGTGTTCACCTTTTATCATGTCTTATTTAGGACCAAATTCTTGTACTGATTATTTTTGTATTACTTTATAGTGGTTTTCTGATACTAAACTCCAAATCGTTATAGAAATAATTACAGGATAATATGATGGCTGCCTACAGTCACCACTAGGGGGAGATCACTGCAGACTGGTTATATACAGTGGTCCCTCAACATACGATGGTAATTCGTTCCAAACGACCCATCGTTTGTTGAATCCATCGTATGTTGAGGGATCCGTGCAATGTAAAGTATAGGAAGTTGTCCTCACCGCTCCGGACCGCGTCCTCACCGCTCCCGATACTGTCCCGCTGCTCCGACGTCGTCTTCGGGATCCGCTGGCTTCTTCCGCATCTTCTGCAGGGTCCGGGCCTCGCTTTCTGGTGACATTATTACGTTGCGGTGCCGGCGCGGCGTGCGTAGTGACGTAATAACGACGCCGGAAAGCGAGGCCCGGACCATGGAGAAGATGCGGAAGACGCCGGAGGATCGCGGGGATAGGTAAGCAAACCTGTCCGGGATGCTTAAACTGCTATCCGACAGAAGCTTAAGCATTTTGCGCTGTTGGATAGCAGTTAATGCAATGGCCCCGACATATAAAAGCATTGCATGTTGATGCTGACATAGACATGCGATGGCCTCTGAGAGGCCATCGTATGTCGATTTTATCATATGTCGGCCATCGCATGTCGGGGGGTTACTGTATTGGTCTTAGCAATAAGACTGTAGTTAGGTGCAGTTAGGCTCTTAATGGCCCCCCCCCATTTGAAAGCTGCAGGGTGCCAGCACATTATGTTTGAAAGGGGATTTCTTGGACTTTTATATTAAAGGGGTAGTCCAGTGGTGAAAAACTTATCCCCTATCCTAAGGATAGGGGATAAGTTTGAGATCGCGGGGGGTCCGACCGCTGGGGCCCCCTGCGATCTCTCTGTACGGGGCCCCGGCTCTTGGCCCAGATAGCGGGTGTCGACCCCCGCACAAAGCGGCAGCCGACACGCCCCCTCAATACATCTCAATGGCATCTTCGACCCCTACCAGATGCAGTCCCGTATACAGCCCTTACTATGTATACAAAGCTGAGCCTGTTCTCTTTTTATGTAAAACAGCCTCCTGCACGTGGCGCATAAGTCCAGAATAACAGTAAAGTTGAGACCGCCACTTACCAATAATGCATGAAGTAGGTTTATTTACATCACAAAATAATGAACAGGATGTGTTTCAGCAAAAGCCTTTTTATTTTATTTTATTTTTTATATATATATATATATATATATATATATATATATATATATATATATATTTTTTTTTTTTTTTATGGCGTCCTGTTCATTACCTTGTGATGTAAATAAACCTTCTACTTCTTCAACCATTGATGAGTGTCTGTCTCTGCTGTTAGTTTTAAAGTAGAACATCAATATAAAAGTCCTGGCAACCCCTTTAATCTCTATGCAGGTGATTTGAATCTTTGTCTTAAAATCAGACTTCCCACTGCTATAAAGTTATAATAGAAAATCAGAACAGAATTTTGAATCTAGCTCTAAAAAGATCTTCAATTCAAGAGTATACAGGGATAATCCAGTCTATTTTTTTAAATGTTTGCTTTTTTATTATGTAAAACAGAGTCTTATATTAAAAATATATGCATTTTGTTAATATGTTGGTGTTGTGGCTGTGTGTTTTGTGTTTTTTTTATTTCTGGAAATTTCTTTGAAGGATATTCTAGAAGGAATGGTGGAATTTCCAAAAATGTAGTATTCAATCACCACAGATCACTTGGTGACATTACGATATACAACTATATTTATCCACTAGAGACTAGCAGTGATATTACTTAGAATACATCCTATCTAGAGATGAGCGAACTTACAGTAAATTCGATTGGTCACGAACTTCTCGGCTCGGCAGTTGATGACATATCCTGCGTAAATTAGTTCAGCCTTCAGGTGCTCCGGTGGGCTGGAAAAGGTGGATACATTCCTAGGAAAGAGTCTCCTAGGACTGTATCCACCTTTTCCAGCCCTCCGGAGCACCTGAAAGCTGAACTAATTTATGCAGGAAAGGTCATCGACTGCCGAGCCGAGAAGTTCGTGACAAATCAAATTTACTGTAAGTTCGCTCATCTCTAATCCTATCCATTCACTAGAGATCAGCAGTGACATCACTGAGAATACAGCCTATCCATTCACTAGATCAGCAGTGACATCACTAAGAATACATCCTATCCATTCACTAGAGAACAGCAGTGACATCACTGAGAATACATCCTATCCATTCACTAGAGATCAGCAGTGACATCACTGAGAATACAGCCTATCCATTAACTACAGATCAGCAGTGACATCACTGAGAATACAGCCTATCCATTCACTAGAGATCAGCAGTGACATCACTGAGAATACATCCTATCCATTCACTAGAGATCAGCAGTGACATCACTGAGAATACAGCCTATCCATTCACTAGAGATCAGCAGTGACATCACTGAGAATACATCCTATCCATTCACTAGAGAACAGCAGTGACATCACTGAGAATACAGCCTATCCATTCACTAGAGATCAGCAGTGACATCACTGAGAATACAGCCTATCCATTCACTAGAGATCAGCAGTGACATCACTGAGAATACATTCTATCCATTCACTAGAGATCAGCAGTTACATCACTGAGAATACATCCTATCCATTCACTAGAGATCAGCAGTGACATCACTGAGAATACATCCTATCCATTCACTAGAGATCAGCAGTGACATCACTGAGAATACAGCCTATCCATTCACTAGAGATCAGCAGTGATATCACTGAGAATACAGCCTATCCATTCACTAGAGATCAGCAGTGACATCACTGAGAATACATCCTATCCATTCACTAGAGATCAGCAGTGACATCACTGAGAATACAGCCTATCCATTCACTAGAGATCAGCAGTGACATCACTGAGAATACAGCCTATCCATTCACTAGAGATCAGCAGTGACATCACTGAGAATACAGCCTATCCATTCACTAGAGATCAGCAGTGACATCACTGAGAATACAGCCTATCCATTCACTAGAGATCAGCAGTGACATCACTGAGAATACAGCCTATCCATTCACTAGAGATCAGCAGTGACATCACTGAGAATACATTCTATCCATTCACTAGAGATCAGCAGTGACATCACTGAGAATACATCCTATCCATTCACTAGAGATCAGCAGTGACATCACTGAGAATACATCCTATCCATTCACTAGAGATCAGCAGTGACATCACTGAGAATACAGCCTATCCATTCACTAGAGATCAGCAGTGACATCACTGAGAATACAGCCTATCCATTCACTAGAGATCAGCAGTGACATCACTGAGAATACATCCTATCCATTCACTAGAGATCAGCAGTGACATCACTGAGAATACAGCCTATCCATTCACTAGAGATCAGCAGTGACATCACTGAGAATACAGCCTATCCATTCACTAGAGATCAGCAGTGACATCACTGAGAATACAGCCTATCCATTCACTAGAGATCAGCAGTGACATCACTGAGAATACAGCCTATCCATTCACTAGAGATCAGCAGTGACATCACTGAGAATACATCCTATCCATTCACTAGAGATCAGCAGTTACATCACTGAGAATACATCCTATCCATTCACTAGAGATCAGCAGTGACATCACTGAGAATACAGCCTATCCATTAACTACAGATCAGCAGTGACATCACTGAGAATACAGCCTATCCATTCACTAGAGATCAGCAGTGACATCACTGAGAATACAGCCTATCCATTCACTAGAGAACAGCAGTGACATCACTGAGAATACAGCCTATCCATTCACTAGAGATCAGCAGTGACATCACTGAGAATACATCCTATCCATTCACTAGAGATCAGCAATGACATCACTGAGAATACATCCTATCCATTCACTAGAGATCAGCAGTGACATCACTGAGAATACAGCCTATCCATTCACTAGAGATCAGCAGTGACATCACTGAGAATACATCCTATCCATTCACTAGAGATCAGCAGTGACATCACTGAGAATACATCCTATCCATTCACTAGAGATCAGCAGTGACATCACTGAGAATACAGCCTATCCATTCACTAGAGATCAGCAGTGATATCACTGAGAATACATCCTATCCATTCACTAGAGATCAGCAGTGACATCACTGATAATACAGCCTATCCATTCACTAGAGATCAGCAGTGACATCACTGAGAATACAGCCTATCCATTCACTAGAGATCAGCAGTGACATCACTGATAATACAGCCTATCCATTCACTAGAGATCAGCAGTGACATCACTGAGAATACATCCTATCCATTCACTAGAGATCAGAAGTGGGGGGAGAATTGCTGAGTTGCCCATAGCAACCAATCAGATTGCTTTTCTTTTTTCATAGGCCTTTAAAAAATGAATTAAGTGATCTGATTGGTTGCTATAGACAACTCAGCACCATTTTCTTGATAAATCTCCCCCTATGGTTTTATGTCTCTTCTTCTAGCAGGAAAATAGGTATTCCTGTGCTCCTGTAGGTCAAGCATTGAAAATCTACTGAAAGGGTCAGAAAAAATATCCATCATCTGGAAGCATCAGATGCATCTAGAATAGATAGATCATCAGCTATCCAACTCCCGGAATGTTGCACCATATACTATACTAGTGTTTTCCAACCAGCAAGCCTCCAGCTGTTGCAAAACAACAACTCCCAGCATGCCCAGACAGCCAACGGCTGGAGGCACCACTGGTTGGGAAACCCTGACCTATACTATATACTACTACATAGTCCAACATGCTGGGAGTTGTAGTTTTGCCACAGCTGGAGTTACCCCGGTTGGGAAACACTGACCTATACTATATACTACTATATGGTTCAACATGCTGGGAGTTGTAGTTTTGCAACAGCTGGAGGCACCACTGGTTGGGAAACACTGACCTATACTATATACTAATACATATAGTCCAACATGCTGAAAGTTGTAGTTTTGCATCAGCTGGAGGCACCCCTGGTTGGAAAACACTGCCATATACTACTATACAGTCCAACATTCTGGGAGTTGTAGTTTTTGTTTGGGTCAGCTGCTGAGCCACAGGCTGTATCAGGGCATGCTGGGAGTTGTAGTTAGTAACTGGAGACCCCACTGGTTGGAAAACACTGACCTATACTATATACTAATGTGGTGTCCCAGCACCGGATTGCATCCGCTGCCTTGTGGGGAGGTCCCCAAAGTCAGAGTCCCTAGGTGTAGGTGGGGTCCTCATCTTTAGCTAGCCCCTTGTCACCCCTTTTGTAAATAAAATTATTAAAATTTAATATGAATATATTTATATAGTAAGTGTACTTACCTAGTTAGCATCGCAGGACCTCCGGGTCATGTCATGCGTTCCAAAGATTCTATGGTTTGTAGTTCAAGGACCTTTGGAGGAAGTCAGGTGTTTACCCATCAGGCTATGTAATGGTGAGTGACAGCTGACTTGGACTGGTCCAGAGCGGCCCTGCCCATATAGTGGAGCGGCGGCCATTGCTCACTCTCTTTCCTCGTGGGCTGTTGACAGTAAAGAATCTGCGCTGCTGTCATCAGTGAGTTAGGCCCGAGCCTTGCGGCGACGGCTGATCTTTACAAAACCGTGAGTGTAATCAATCCCTACGCACTCTGCAAGATCACCAGACCATATCTAACCCCTAAATCCGGACGCAAATCACCCTAAATTCTAAGACTTATATCAGAAGTCAAGGTCCACAACAACTGTCAGTCACTGAAGTGTATGGAGACTGTATTAACGAGACTGTTACTGTTCATTGGATGTACCGCAAGTTTTTAAGTAAAGTTTATCCAAGTTCAAGTTCAACTACCTTGTGGACCTTCAGTCATTATATGCATGCACCTATCGTTACTGGGAAGGGCGGCGATAGGCCAGAGAATTACCTCAGCATACCAGCCCTCAGCCTGGCGTCACGAACAATAGGGTTAACCTTAACCCCTGATATACTGAAGCAATACCCTGACTAAACTACCCCTACCGCAGAAGCCTACCACAAAGCCTTTTTGGTGTCGCACGACCAGGATTCGGGTGTGTGCCTACTAAAGTCGCCACTAGTGAAAGTGTACTCCCCCCCCCCAGAAAATGAACTTTATCCATGTACTGTGACTTATACTTCGGAGTAAGGGGTTGCGCAGACGGTGCTGTGTGTAGGAAGTGCGCATGTAAAGTAAGGGGGGATGCGAATAGCACAGCGGAGTTACAAGCTGTGAAGGAACTGAAGATTGCGCGGAGCCTTCCTGCGCACGTGATCCAGAGACCCCGCCCACTGAAACCCTCAGTGCCGCGGCAGCCATTTTGTTGGAGTCTAGTGCCGGAAACCAACAAAGAGAGATAGTCCAGCGTGGGAAAAGGCGCAGAGTGCGACATCGGGTTGGAAGCTGTAAGGAGTCGGAACAGTACGGGACTCTGAGACACCAGATTGCTGAATTGAAGTCCTATATAGAGTCACTTTAGCTGCCGATCAACGCACTCAAATTCCAATTAAAAGCTATTGAGTTTCAAGTCACTGCTCTCATATTTGAAATCCACGCTCTCAAGTTACAGATTAGAGAACAACTGCGTATCTCCTCGGGACCTAGGAATTCAAGATCTATTTAAAGGGCCAGCATACCAAATACAGAGATGTCAGAACCTGCAGCGCCACAGTCCCCATCTGAACAGCAAGGGGGCGATGCTCCAGTGACCCCACCAATGGGGTCTCCACCCCAAGTCAGAAGGGTGTTGTCGCCTTCACCAACACTTTCTACCTCACAAAGACGTGCTCTACCTGTGATTCCAGCAAGCAAGACTCAGCAAGTCCACCTCCAGTCTCTCCCTATGTGTTGGAAGCCCCTGTTGCTTCGCCTGTCTTCTTGGGGAATCCTGTGCTTCCCACCTACAATGGTGACCCTTTTACATTGAGAGACTTTAAAGAAAAGTTTTACAGCCTCTTTGGGTTTTATGCATTACCCCCTCATCAACAGATACAGCTGCTTCTGGGACAGCTCCAGGGACCCGCCTTGGAGGAACTTCGCACCTGGCCGGCAGCTGTTAAAGCCACAGTGGGACAGATTTTTGAAGGACTTTCTCAAGTTTTTGAATCTCACTCTCCCTCGGAGGTACGTCTCAGACTATATGAACGGCGTCAGAAGCCAGGTGAGACTCTCAGAGCATATGCAGTAGCTTTACAGAGCGCATTAGAGGCGGTACAGAAGTTGGACAGCATCACGCCCGATCAGGGCAATCTAGTACTGATGGACCATTTTATAGAAGGGGCACTGAACAAATGGGACAAGGCCCAACTTAGGATGCTGGCTGTGCAAAATCCCGACATGGCTTTCCCAGCTTTTAAGAGACCAGCGGTTAAAGTGATAGAATCAGGACCTCAGACAGAGGAGGCTTGTGTTCCCGCTACAGAATCTCCGGGGCCCTCGCCCCAGCCACCTGTCCCTTCTCAGTCAGCCCCGCCAACACCTTCTTCTAGCCCTTGGACAGCTGACCTACAAGACATTAAACAGGACATTGAGCAGTTAGCCAAGGCCTTCAAAGAAATGGCAGTACGACCAAACCCTTCTAGATCTGCAACCCCCCCACCTAAGAAACCTGACCCCCGCCCTGCTGGTCCACCTAATACCCCTCCTGCGAAACCACCTGGAAGTCAAAGACCTGTCTGTAGTTATTGTAACAAGAATGGACACTGGAAGAGCCAATGTTGGGCTTTAAACGGGCGTCTCCTGGGTGCGAGGACCGCACCCCAGGAGTAGTGGCTGAAGGTCCAGAATCAACCAGCGACAAGAAGGGACTGTCTATGTATGTAGCTTCTTGTCCTTATGTACAGGTGATAGTTGAAGGTATCCGGTTACAAGCTCTGATAGATACGGGGTCTCAGGTGTCCACTATTCCATAGGGGGTTTTCTATAAAGTATTGGGGCCCAGAAAGGTTGTGTGAACCTCAGGAAGTGGAGTTTAGAGTAATTGCAGGAAACGGGAAACCAGTACCCAGGCATGGCTACTGGGAGCCCATAGTGCAGGTGGGAAAGCATGTGTTAGAAAGGCAGGGTGTGATTGTCACCAATGTTAGGGATGAAGGGGCAGCTGATTTAATCTTAGGCATGAATATCATGAGGCACTGTTTTGATGATATTGTCTGTGCACTGCATGCATCTCTCCTTCACTTGTCACCCCTAGGACGGCGAGCTGCCCAACACCACCTCAAAATCCTCCAAGCAGAACAGAAGTTCGTAAATCATCAAGGAGAAATCTGTCGAGTAAGGATTCAAGATATACGAGCTGTCAGTCTACAGCCGCAGACGTAGACAGTTATTTGGTGTCGTGCCCGATCCGGGGTGAAAAATCAAGATTATCAAGTGCCCTTGTAACCCATTCTACGGGAAGATTGCCCCTTGGTGAGAGCTGCTAGAAGCCTGGTAACAGTACGTAATGGGAAGGTTCCGGTGAGACTTATTAACCTCTCTCAAGTTTCCGTCCGACTACTCAAGTATACCCCGGTGGCTACCCTGCACCATTTAGATGTCAGAGATGTGGTCTCGAAGTCACAAGTGGCTCAACGAGGGCCTGACCAGAATCCTGCGGGACCTTGGTGGAGCCATCTTCAAATAGGAGGCGAAGATACCCCCAAGGAACAGGTGGAAGGAGTCATCCAGGTAGCTAAGAAATATCAAGAAGCTTTCAGCAAGTTCCCCACAGACTTTGGCAGGACCACCATGATCAAACATAGGATTCTCACTGGGGACAGTCCACCCATTAAGGAGAGACACTGCCCTGTGGCTCCTGGGATGTATCAGACCATAAAGAAGATGCTCGTGGAGATGAAAGAGGCTGACGTCATCCAGGAAAGCCAGAGTCCTTGGGCTGCACCTTTGGTCCTGGTGAAGAAAAAAGATGGGACTATCTGCTTTTGCGTAGATTACCGGAAGTTGAACGGCATAACTCATAAGGAATGCCTATCCTCTTCCCTGTATTGAAGAATCTTTGACTGCATCGGGGTCTACCGCCTACTTTTCCACACTGGATCTGACGAGCGGTTACTGGCAGGTGCCGATGGCGGAAGAGGATAGAGAGAAGACCGCATTTGTGACCCCTATGGGGCTCTTCGAGTTCAAAAGTATGCCCTTTGGACTGTGCAATGCACCAGCTACTTTCCAACGCTTAATGGAACGATGCCTGGGGCATCTTAACTTCCAGAGTGTTCTGTTGTATTTAGATGACGTCATCATCTATTCCCGGACATATCAGGAACACCTGGATCACCTGAAAGAAGTTTTCCAAGTCCTTATCCAACATGGACTCAAGGTTAAACCTTCCAAATGTCACTTGAAAAAGCCACAAGTACACTATCTGGGACATGTCGTCAGTGCTCAAGGAGTCCAGCCTGACCCGGACAAAGTGAGTGCTGTGAAAGAGTGGCCTACACCCAGGACGGTGTGAGATGTCCGAAGTTTCCTGGGATTTGCTGGTTATTACCGACGCTTCATCCCCCATTTTGCTCAAATTGCCGGGCCCTTAACCGAGTTACTGAGAGGGACTGCCCGGGATAATTATAATGGGAGGCTACCCATACAGTGGGCCGAAGAACAAGAAGATGCCTTTCGAGCCCTGAAGTACCTCCTCACGGAACCCCCCATTTTTGGCGTACCCTGACTACAGCCTGCCGTTCCGTTTATATACAGACGCTAGCTTCGAAGGTCTGGGGGCAGTCTTATCTCAGGTGCAAGATGGCAAAGAGAGGGTTATTGCCTATGCCAGCCGACATCTCCGAGGTGCTGAAAAGAATGAAGCCAACTATAGCTCCTTCAAACTGGAGCTCCTGGCCCTGGTCTGGCCATTACTGAGAAGTTTAAGGACTATCTGGCTGCTACTCCCTTCACGGTCTACACTGATAACAACCCCTTGGCCCATTTGAACACTGCTAAGTTCGGAGCTCTTGAACAGCGCTGGGCCTCTTGGTTGGCCAACTATGATTTCAACATTAAGTACCACAGCGGAAAAAACAATCTTAATGCGGATGTACTTTCTTGCATGGCCCCGGGAGAAGCACCTCCTGCTGAAGATGTGTGGGAAGATGTGGAAATGCCTCCCTTTTACCGAAGGTTCGTGAGCCAGAGTGCTCTAACTGCCCAGGCGGGTGACGGACCTTAATCCCCCAAAGTCCCCGAAGATTTGTCTACATGGAAGACACTTCAGGATGAAAGCCAGGTTATCAGGGACCTCTTAGACTATTGCCTCCACAAGAAAGTGCCCACTCGGGTGCATAAGACACAAGGGGACTTTGAATTGAAGCGGCTGTGGCGGCAGAGGAATTGCCTGTTCCTGCACAAGGTGTTGGTCCACCAAAATTCCCTGGACCCAGTCTCCGGAGACCGCATACACCAGATTGTGGTTCCCAGAAGAGATGCAGCCATGGTCCTGAATGCCTATCATGATCAATCCGGACACTTCGGGGTCCATAAGACAGAGGCCACCATCAGAAGGAGATTTTACTGGATTGGGATGCGGGGAGACATCGAGAAATGGTGTGTCGAATGCTCCGTGTGCAATGTGATTAAGAATCCCCGAAGGGACGCAAGAGCCTCTTTACATCCCATCTGTACGGAGAGGCTGAACCAGATTGTTGCCTTGGATCATGTGAAGCTGGCCCCCACTCGATCTGGCTATTGTTATGCTCTAACCATGGTTGTTCATTATTCCAAGTGGGTGGTCGTGGTCCCTGTCAAGGATCTTACCGCCAAGACTGCTGCTCAGCTCTTCTATCGTCATTGGATCCAACCTCTGGGGTGTCCCGAATCGGTCCTCATGGATCAGGGAACCACCTTTGAAGCCCAGTTGTTCTAAGAACTTTGCCGGTTGCATGACTGCAAGAAGCTCTGGACGATGGCCTACCATTCCCAAGGGAATGGGCTCTGCGAGAGGATCAATCAAGTGTTCATCCAAATGCTCAGAGCTGCCTCTGTCTCAAAGCACGAAGAGTGGCCTCAGCTGTTGCCTGAACTCCTAGAAATTTGCAACAACACTGTCCACTGCTCTACGGGGTATATGCCTTTTTTCCTGATGATGGGCAAACACGGCCAATTGCCAAAGGATCGGACCTTCGGGCTGCAGGCACCTTTCAACAATTCCCCTCAGGTTTCCCAAGGTTGGGTGTCAGAGCATCAACGAAGAATTGAGGAAGCCAAAGACATTGTTGAGAAGAAAATGGGTGAAGTTCATGAGCGCCAGCAGAAAGATTATAATCGATATGCTTCGGCTCAGCCCTTACAGCTTGGAGATAAAGTGTGGCTTCGAAAATTTCCTAGAACCCATAAATTGGACTCATTGTGGGAAACGGAACCATACACCATTACTGCGGTCCCTTATCCCGAAACGGACGTGTAAGAGATACAGAAAGACGGGGTCGAGCCACAGGTGGTCCACAGGAATAGGATAAAAGTCTGCCTGAAAGAAGATATGCTTGGCCCATCTCCTTCTACTCCTTCTGCTACTTCTACTCCATCTCCAACAAGGCCAGTGAGAGAATACGTGCCGGGAGAAGGGATCCATCCCACTATGGACATTCCTTTGTTCCCATCTCAGCAGCCTACCATGTATTGGGGTATACCGTTTCCAGCACCCTCCAGCCAGCCGCCACTGGTTGCTCCACCCAGACAGCTGCCAGTGGCAGTTCCGCCTAGCCAGTTGCCAATGGCTGTTGCTCCCTGTCAACCACCATTGGTTGCTACACCAAACATCAGTACTGCTCCTGTGACTGCTCCAGGTCTTGATGCCCCTACTCGACCTGTCTTCAGAGACCCCCCCAGTCCAACTGAAGATATTGCTTCTGTTTCCAGCCCTCCAGCTGGTCCCTCGGGGACTGAAGTTCTTGAAGAATCCCCAAGTGAAGGAACTCCTGATGACTCGGAGGTGGTGTTGCGGCGGTCTCAAAGGACTGACTACACAGGGCAAACTACCTGTAAGGTACCAGGACTCACATTTAGTACCTGCACACATAGTAACTTTGATAACCCACTTCAATGGCCTGCCTATAACTTTTCAGTAATCTAGATTACTCACTTAAATGTACTACTTCAAGTTTCTCTAATACATACAGCAAAATAAATATCTCACTTAAGGAAACACTTTAGGGATTGTAGCCTATTGAAATTCAATTCCTGCCACTGTTAGGTACACTTCTTCTCCTTCTTTGCGTGTGTAAGATGCTCTACCTGGCCAGTAGGTGCTCTTGCGAGCTAACAAATGAAACACGTAATTCTTAAAGTAACCTAGGTAGGTTATGTGAAGTGCTCTAGGGGTAAGTAGCGTGTAGCCGATAGACCCTAGCAGCCAATCTTACTGTGACCTAGCTTCCGGCTAGCCAGTATACCTTATGTGTACTAACAGGAAACTCATTGTTGGCGAATAAAATGTGTGAGATAATAAAATTGTTTAGTCAGCTTGAAACTAAAGGTAAAAAGAGCTGTGCTAATGTTAAGTTAGCCTCATAAAGATGTGTAGAGAGCTAATAAAATGTCTCAGGAGCTAGAAACTACATGTAAGATAGCTGCCGAATTGTCTAGTAAGCTTTAAAATGTATAGTAAGCTTAATAAAAATGTTTAGAAGCTAGAAACAAAAGGTCTAGATAGCTTCATAATTATTTAGATAGCTTTATAATTGCTTAGATAACTTCATAAATGTCTTAGTAGCCTTCTTAGATGTCTAGTAGGATTACTAGTCTACAAAATGTTTAAAATGCCTAGAAAATGTCTAGTAGATTTAAAAGTACCTAATGGCCCTCATTTACTAAGAGTGTCGGTTTAATCTCTGAGTGTTTTCCCTGAATTCTCTGAGTGAAAATCTCCATATATGTCCCCTGCACAGCGCATGTATATATGCCCCGCACAGCGCATGTATATATGCTCCGCACAGCGCAATCATATGTCACCATACTGAGGAGCCAGTGGTCTCCAACTTGCGGACCTCCAGATGTTGCAAAACTACAACTCCCAGAATGCTCCGTGCATGCTGGGAGTTGTAGTTTTGCAACATCTGGAGGTCCGCAAGTAGGAGACCACTGCATTAGTCATTGATATCGCTTCAGAGGCATGTGTATATAGGTGCGCTGTGCGGGGGCATGTATAATATATATCTGCATGCGCTGCAGGGGGTATATAATAACGCTATGCGGGGGGGGGGGGGGGGGTATATAGTATATATATATATATATATATATATGTGTACACATGCGCTGCGGGGGGTATATAATAATATAATAGCACGGCGGGGGACAAGACATATTGCGCAGCGGGGGGCAAGATATATAGAAGCTGTGGGGACATATACATTTCCCCCAGCGATTCTATATATCTTTCCAGACCGCAGCTCGCAGGGATCCCTGAATGGCTCCTCAGTACGAGCTATTCAGGGATCCCGGCTGGGAAAATTAAAGTAAAACACATCATACATCGCTGGGGAGCAGACCATGCCGTCCGCTCCCCGGCTTAATAACTTTTGATCGGATCGGGTCTCAGAAGTGAGACCCGATGCGATCAACCCCTGTACTACTACCCCCAACGTGGAACAGACCCTGTTCCATGATGGGGATAGGATTCACTCGGTTTTCAGTAATTTCCCGACAGCTCAGAGCTGTCGGGTTTTGGTGAAGAAAAATTCACAGGTTTTCCTGTGAGTTTTTCATCATACTCCGAGTGTTTTTTCTTTTTTGTCGGGAACACGCCCCTTTTTGTGATAACCACGCCCATTTTGACGGATTTAAAAAACACTCAGAGTGATGATATCTTTTGTCGGGTTGTGCGCCCAAATTTGTGTCGCATGGGTTATGCGCCACAAATTTGGTCGCACAACCTTACAAAAACTGTTGGTTTCACGTTAGTAAATGAGGGCCAATGTGTATAAAAGTTTGTCAGGATATAGATTCTGTCTAGTTAGAGATCCTGCTCAAGACTATCCTAGTTCCTCTGCCTCAGGGGACAGGCGTCGAGGTCGACTTATTTTAAGTAAGGGGGTTTGTGGTGTCCCAGCACCAGATTGCATCCGCTTCCTTGCGGTGAGGTCCCCAAAGTCAGAGTCCCTAGGTGTAGGTGGGGTCCTCATCCTTATCTAGCCCCTTATCACCCCTTTTGTAAATAAAATTATTTAAATTTAACCCCTTAAGGACTCAGCCCATTTTGGCCTCATAACTCTTTTATATTTTCATCCACAGACTAGTATGAGGGCTTGTTTTTTGCGCGACCAGTTGTCCTTTGTAATGACATCACTCATTATATCATAAAATGTATGGCGCAACCAAAAAACACTATTTTTGTGGGGAAATTAAAACGAAAAACGCAATTTTGCTAATTTTGGAAGGTTTTGTTTTCACGCCGTACAATTTCTGGTAAAAAATGACATGTGTTCTTTATTCTGAGGGTCAATACGATTAAAATGATACCCATTATTATATACTTTTATATTATTGTTGCGCTTAAAAAAAATCACAAACTTTTTAACCAAATTAGTACGTTTATAATCCCTTTATTTTGATGACCTCTAACTTTTTTATTTTTCCGTATAAGCAGCGGTATGGGGGCTCATTTTTTGCGCCATGATCTGTACTTTTTTTTGATACCACATTTGTATATAAAAAACTTTTAATACATTTTTTATAATTTTTTTTTTAATAAAATGTATTAAAAAAGTAGGAATTTTGGACTTTTTAAATTTTTTTTCGTTCACGCCGTTCACCGTACGGGATCATTAACATTTTATTTTAATAGTTCGGACATTTACGCACGCGGCGATACCAAATATGTCTATAAAAAATGTTTTTTACGCTTTTTGGGGGTAAAATAGGAAAAAACGGACGTTTTACTTTTTTATTGGGGGAGGGGATTTTTCACTTTTTTTTTACTTTTACTTTTACATTTTTTTACATTTTTTTTTACACTTGAATAGTCCCCATAGGGGACTATTCATAGCAATACCATGATTGCTAATACTGATCTGTTCTATGTATAGGACATAGAACAGATCAGTATTATCGGTCATCTTCTGCTCTGGTCTGCTCGATCACAGACCAGAGCAGGAGACGCCGGGAGCCGCACGGAGGAAGGTGAGGGGACCTCCGTGCGGCGTTATGAATGATCGGATCCCCGCAGCAGCGCTGCGGGCGATCCGATCGTTCATTTTAATCGCGAACTCCCGCAGATGCCGGGATCTGTATTGATCCCGGCACCTGAGGGGTTAATGGCGGACGCCCGCGAGATCGCAGGCGTCGGCCATTGCCGGCGGGTCCCTGGCTGCGATCAGCAGCCGGGATCAGCCGCGCATGACACGGGCATCGCTCCGATGCCCGCGGTTATGCTTAGGACGTAAATGTACGTCCTGGTGCGTTAAGTACCACCTCACCAGGACGTACATTTACGTCCTGCGTCCTTAAGGGGTTAATGTATAAATTTAGATAGTAAGAGTACTTGCCTAGTTAGCGTCGCAGGACCTGCGGGTCACATGATGCGTTCCAAAGACTCTATGGTTTGTAATTCAAGGATGTTTGGAGGAAGTCAGGTGTTTACCCATCAGGCTATGTAATGGTGAGTGAAAGCTAACTTGGACCGGTCCAGAGCGGCCCTGCCCCTGCCCATATAGGGGAGCGGCGGCCATTGCTCACTCTCTTTCCTCGTGGGTTGTTGACAGGGAAGGATCTGCGCTGCTTTCATCAGTGAGTTAGGCCCGAGCCTTGCGGCGACGGCTGATCTTTACAAAACCATGAGTGTAATCAATCCCTAGGCACTCTGCAAGATCACCGGACCTTATCTAACCCCAAAATCCGGACGGATCTTCGCAAATCACCCTAAATTCTAAGACTTATATCAGAAGTCAAGGTCCGCAACAACTGTCAGTCACTGAAGTGTATGGAGACTGTATTAAGGAGACTGTTACTGTTCATTGGATGTACCGCAAGTCTTTAAGTAAAGTTTATCCAAGTTCAAGTTCAACTACATTGTGGACCTTCAGTCATTTTATGCATGCACCTATCGTTACTGGGATGGGCGGCGATAGGCCAGAGAATTACCTCAGCATACTAGCCCTCAGCCTGGCGTCACGAACAATAGGGTTAACCTTAACCCCTGATATACTGAAGCAATACCCTGACTACACTACCCCTACCCCAGAGGCTTACCACACTAATATATATATAGTCCAACTTGCTGAGAGTTGTAGTTTTGCATCAGCTGGAGGCACCCCTGGTTGGAAAACACTGACCTATACTATATACTATTACATAGTCCAACATGCTGGGAGTTGTAGTTTTTGTTTGGGTCAGCTGCTGAGCCACAGGCTGTATCAGGGCATGCTGGGAGTTGTAGTTAGTAACTAACTGCAACTTCAGAATTAAATTTAAAAAAGCGATCAAAAGTCGCATCAAGACAAAAATTGTACTGTTCAAAACTACAGATCGGGGCGCAAAAAATTAGCCCTCATACAGGCCGTATAAGGAGAAATAAAAAAGTTATAGGGGAATAGGACAAGATTTCCTGTGCATATGTGTATCCTATGAGGTCATGCATACATAATTAATTATGCAAATGAGTATGGCCAGTATTTCTTTTTGCAAGAAAGGTGGCAACCCGAATAACAGGACAGTAAAACCTGGTACACCCAGTGGGAGATCATCTCTTCTTCTCTTCCAGATTAGATTAAGTTCCTCCAGGAGAGCTTTGAAATAGGAACTTATCTATATGAAGGCTTCATTGCATCATTGCCCATATGGATTCGAGATGGGATTGTACAATGTTTCGGTCTGAAATATTTCTCCTCTGGCTGGAATTCTCGCTCTTTCTACAAGATTAACTTCTACCTCTTGGCCAGAGATAGCACAAGTCTCACAGGATGAAATATGCTGAAAAGTGTTGAGCGCAAATATTCAAAATGCGAATTTGTCATTTCGCGAATATTTAGAATATAGTGATATATATTCATAATGATAAATATTGTTGTTTTTTCTTTTTTTTTATGCGAATATTTATGCGAATATAGGCACTTCCAGACTGGACACTGATCCCTCCCTTATTTTAGGTGATATAATTGCGCATGCGCACTATGTGAATTTCATTACAAATTTTCACATAAAAAAAACAGAACGACCATAGCGAATATGCAAATTTCGCAAACATAGGACGAATATTCGTCCATATATTCACGAAATATTGCGAATTCGAATATGGCCCCTGCCGCTCATCACTAAAGCTTAACAGCTACCTGGTCCATGACTACCGTGTCTACGACATTCATAAAGCACTACAGGCTAAATATGATCATGTGTGGTAATGGCGGCAGGGTGTGGGGTGCAGGGCAGATGTTGTTGCCCTAGGGGCAGATGGCGTTCATGACGCCAGGGCGTGGTTTAGCCTTAACCACCCGAAGGTATACCGCTGGATCCTGGGCTAGGCCTGACACAAAGTTACGGACAACGGTAGCTTTACTGTGGGAAGACAGATGGTACAGTACACCAAGGAGGAGACCAGTGACACAGAGACCTCGCAGGTTTGCTGGGACTTGTACTAGACAGGAGAACTTAGTGCAGGCCACACTGGATAAACAGAAGACTTAAAAAAAGGATAGACAGAAGACTTAAAAAAAGAAACAACATTTTGTAAAGTTTGGGGGCTCCCGTTTCTACACAGTGCACTTTTTGGTTAAAATGACAGCTTATCTTTGTTCTGTAGGTCCATACGGTTACAAAGGTTTTATTTAAAGGTTTTTTCATTTTCTGATTGGTTGCCATGGGGAACTGCACCACTCTTCCCCTTATTGTTTGTAAAACCAGGCCAAAAATCCATAAAGCGAGTTTTATTTTATTTTAATACTTAAATAAATTATAAACTACATGCACCAAAATTTGTATGTTTAAAATTGGCATTTTCTGACTCTTATAACTTTTTTATTTTCTGTGTACGGGGTGGTATGAGATCTAATTTTTTTGTGCCGTCATCTGTAGTTTTTATTGGTACCATTTTTGTTTTGATGGGACTTTTTGATCGCTTTTTATTAATATTTTTATGGTATATGAAGTGACCAACATGCACAGCTTTGGACTTGGTATTTTTTTTTACGTGTACGCCATCAACCGTGTGGTTTATCTAACCTAATATTTTAATAGATCGGACGCAGGCGGTGGTATCACATATGATTATATTTATTCTTTTATACATTATTTTTATAAAAACTATTATTTTGTTAAACTTTTAATAGGGAAGGGGTTAATTAACTTTTATTAAACTTTTTTTATTTATTTTTTTTTTTTTTTTATTTAGCCCCCATAGGGGGCTAAACATGCAATCTTCTGATTGCATACACTGATCAGTGTTATGCCATTGCATAACCGGCGATCTACTGCTCTAGCCTGCTGTGCAGGCATGGAGCAGTAGATGGCCGATCTGACAACGGAGAGGCAGGTGAGGACCCTCCCGTCGTCCTCAAGAGGTTAAGGCCTCCAATGTTCTGGACACACACACTAAGACGACTTGACTGCACGGGACCTCAGGAACAAGAGAGATAAGCTAGCTCCACCCAGGGTATATATGGGGGAGACTAGCAGGGAGCCCATAGGTCCCCTTTGGGGTCAGCTGGTCACTAGTACCTCCTGGGTAACAATCACATGGTAAATTTATGAAAGATACAATACACAATATAATACACAACATATTTACATGGGGGAAACAACTGCATAGGGCCCTGTGGAGACTGCGGGACACTGCCTGACAGGGCAGGAAAGTTACGGGGAAACACCATCCTGTACTGGGACACCACGCATGAATAAGTAGGTAGCCATTGGCAGGAAAGTGCTGAAAGAGACGGTTATAATTTCCAACCCATATTTTTTGCTGGCCACTTCATTGACATCCCTATTGTTCCTGTACTGCTGTAGGACCATATGGAAAGCTAAAATTTAGTTCCTTTCCATGAGTCCACAGGCAGCTTAGCATCCCCCTTATAAGTGTAAGTATAAGTGTTTTCCCAGAGTGCTTCTTGGGAGCAGATTTGTCCCAGCAACTGAAGTGTTAAAATTCTCTCCACTTTAATGATTAAGTGTCGACACCCCCTCCCCAGATCATGTGATGGAACACCTCTTACCTGGACGTAAGATTTGGACATTGGCTGTGGACTATACTCCTACACCAAATAGTGAAATATTTCCAGTGTAGGTGAAATCTGATTTTCAATCAAGGATTTCGGATGTAAGATTAATTAATCTTCTCTATCTCTCTCTTCTGTCCTGGACTCCAAGCTAATATATCTCCTTTGCCATCACATTGTAGCAAACTTCAGTTGTGTGAAGGTAGAAGCTCGCTGTATGGATTTTTGGCCTGGTTTTACAAACAATAAGGGGGAGATTTGTTAAAAACCTTTGCAGAGGAAGAGTGGGGCCTTTCCCCATAGCGACCAATCAGAAAATGAAAAAAGTTATCTGGTTGCCATGGGCAACTGCACCACTCTTCCTCCGCACAGTTTTTGATAAATCTCCCCCTAAATATTTGTTTCTCAGCAAACAGAGATTTAGAAAATGCTGAGAAATTTCAAAACTTTAAAGTAAATACTGATGCTGAATATTGATCCAAATAAGGTGGTGTGAAAGTGGGCTAACAATGGTTTCTTAAACAAATTTTTTTTGTGGCAGTTTTTAACAATTTTTTTCTTTAAACAAACTAGGTTCACACAGTGTTTTCGTCTATAGTTCACTGTTTGCAAAATAGTCTGTTTAATTTAGCTGTATGCAAAAATGGGGTATTGTGTTTTCCAGAAAAAAAAAACTACATCCATTATGATGATTTTTTTTTTTTTTAAATATTTATTATTTTAGTTTATATGTAAGTCAATGGGAAACGGATTTTGTTATATGGCATCAGTTTTTAGAATCCATTAAAGGGGTACTCTGTTTGAAACATTTGGATAGGGGATAAGATGTTATATCGTGGGGGGTCCCGCTGCTGGGGACCCCTGCGATCTCTGGGCTGGCAGCGGCGGCGTCTGGAATGCCACGTCACACCCCCTCCGTTCATGTCTATGGGAGGGTGACGGCTGGTACATAGCCGTCATGCCTCCTCCCATAGACGTGAAAGGAGGGTGTGTGGTGGCTGGCATCGCCAGTCATCGGGCACAGTGCAGAATTCATTCCATGCACCAAATGACAGGGTTGCCGTGGGGCTCCCCAGCGATCTAACATCCTCTGGATAGGGGATAAGATGTTTCCAGCGGAGTACCCCTTTAACATGTTTTTTTTTTTTTTTTTTTTAATAAAATTTTAAAGTTAAACTGACCTCAATAACGCCGTGAATTTACTCAGTTTTTTACCTTATATTTCCCATTCCTGGGAATCCATTTCTGGCTGCGGCTCAAAATATGATGGAAAAACTGGCACAAAAACACCCTGGCCCATAATTGTGCCTGAAACCAAATCTGTCTGGATTTGACTGTAGACTCCTTTCCTCTACACAGGTTTTGATAAATCTCCCCCATAGTCACCAATTTGTGGCACTCCAGGGGTCGGGAAACTCCCAGAATGCCCTAACACCAGTAGAGTGTCGTAGTTCTCCAACAGCTGAAGAGCCATAGGTTGATAGCTATTTATTTATAGAATTGCTATATGTGCAATTGTCTACTTACAATAAACTGTACATATAATGCTAGATGAATTATGGTATAACCTCTGCTCCCCAGACCCTGTAAGGATGGCCTTGACTCCATCTCACACCAAATCAGACTTCGTTGACATTGATTTGAGCCCTCTTAAATCCAACTCGGAAGTCGCACTGGTTCCTCAAGCCATGGGCACATCCAGTGGTTTATCTCAAAATGCCCCACTTGGAAGTCAGGGCTGCACTGTGCCCATTCTGGTTGTCACACCTGCAAACACTGGTGCTGGCATAGAGCAGCTTCATCCTCCCATCTCAGTGGAAACTAAACCATCTGTGGTCAATGGAAACTCAGGCATGGTACAGACATTCAACAAACCAGTTCAAGCCATCCCAGATACAACCGTGACCTCCCAGCATTGCCCAACGGTGGAAGTGAGAGCAGTGGTCACCAAGAACTGCAACAGAGCTTCTGATCCTGGGAACGGGGCTGTTATTGATGGTAAGTACATGTGTCATGGAGGTCATATAGTGGTAAAGTAATTTTTAAGTAGAAACAGTCCAAGTAAAACAGATACTGTGGGGTAGATTTATCAAAACCTGTGCAGAGGAAAAGTTGACCAGTTGCCCATAGCAACCAATCAGATCGCTTATTTCGTTTTTCACAGGCCTTTTTTTAAAAATGAAAGAGGCTGTCTGGTTGCTTAGGGCAACCGCAACACTGTTCCTCTGGTTTTGATAAAGTGTGGAGTGTGACACACAGATTATATATAATATGGTCTTTCTTTGACTCCCTGTGTCATGCTCCACCCCTCAGGCTCTGCATGAAGACTAATGCAATGGATTAGTTTTTCCTAGCATGTTCTTCTTTTCAGAAAAAATGTGTGGTGTCCCGGTACCATATTGCATACCATACCTAGTGTAGAGGTCCCCAAAGTCAGAGTAACTACGTTCAGGTAGGGTTCCTCAGGTGGGACAGCCCCTGGTCGCCTCTCCTAAAGTCTATCTTTAGTGATAATAAATGTATATATTTAATAATTATATATTCTATATTAATGTATAGTACTTACCTTGTTCAGCGTCGCAGGACCTTCGGTCATGTGACCATGCTAGTAACCTCTATGGTATGTTGTAGGACCTTAGGAGGTCCTTGGGTCACGTGTTACCCACAAATCTCTGTAATGGTGATTGACATCCGTATGGACCAATTAGCACTAGCCCAGCCCTTGCCCATATAAGGGAGCTGCATCCATTTATCGCTCTCTTGGGTTGCTGCTCTCGTGCCGGACTAACACGACGGTGTGCTACGCAACTTTCAAAGAACCAAAATCGTGAGTTCAAATCTAAATCCCTGCTAATGCTAGCATGACTACTGGACCGCAACTAACCCCTAAATCCAGTGGAGAAACGCATAGTACTAAAAGACTCTTAATGCTAAAGTCCAACCTTTGTCAATTTCCAAGGAAAAGCTGTTGTTATACTCAGAGACTGTTGTATTATTGAAGCTTGCAGAAAATCTTCAGTAAACGTTAATGCTGTTTCAGAAACTCTCCTGTTGTGGACAATCTATTCTTCTTATCTACCTCCCTATCGCTCTTGGGAAGGGCGGCGGTAGGAAAAGCGTTATTGAGGAACCCTCACCCTGGTGTCACGAATAGCAAGGGTTAACAAACACCCTTTAATTGCTGCACAGCTACACTCCCCATACCCTACACCCCCCCAGGCTATCACAAATCTCCTCTCTTACATTTCTAGGAGCTGTATCCACATAACTTTCCCACAATCCCATATAGATTAAGCAATATTGCTGGTGTTACAGATCCTATAGATGCAGTCACCCATCTTTTTACCACTGCTGAATGTTATCGGGAACTCTGCATGCATACAGATTTACCTTTTAATAACATAAAGGGCTATGTGCTTACTATTTTTACAGGTGGGAAGTGTCAGCCACCTCCTTCTGGCCAATCCTCAGTGTCTCCTGATCCCTCTTGCCCTACACAAACAGACCTCAGGTAAGAGGAGTCTCTATGTCAAACTAAAGGGATAGTAGAAAGCAAAAATGTCAGGCTAAGACCCTTATACTTGATCATGGGAAATGGATGATCTCCTCTGCAGGGCCCTGCTGATCACTGAAGCTGCAGCCAAACAAGCATTTCAGGAATATGGTGAAAGCAAGTTTTGCTATAGAGGCACTCCGGCCAAAGAGATGATAACTGAAGAACTGCAGCCATTAAACACCTACAGGGTGAGCATCTCTGACTGCTGCTCTATCCCCATGCTTTTTACTGCTGCTATTATCAGAGACCCCAGCTTACTTAGGCTGCGTTCACACGGCCGTCTAGACCCGTCCCGTTCTTCTCCCGTCAAAAATAAAAACGGACTTTAAAAAAAAAAAAAAAAAAGGGATACAAACGGATGTTATCCGTTTGGAACAGTTATTGATTTGTTAATTAACCCAAAAAAATAAAAATTTTATAACAGTAAAAAAAAAAAAAACGGATACAAACTGATTACATTAAAGGCTCATCCGTTTTCCATAGACTTCAATGTTAAATTTACTGTATCCATTTTTTCTTCTGTTTTTTTCCATCTTTTTGACAGAAAAAATTCAGCATGTGCCGTTTTGTCTGCCGTCAAAAAAAAACTGAGCACAGACGGGTACAAACGGAGGTAAACGGATTGTAAAAAAAATCCCATTGACATGAATGGGATTTTTTAAAAACCCTTATTAAACTGTTTACAGCCTGCAAGAACGGAACTGAAATGGGGATATAAAAACGGGGACAGATGGCAGTGTGAACGCACCCTTATACTGTCTACTGGAGTCTAGGGTTGCCACCTGTCCGGTATTTTACCAGCACAGCTGGTATTTTGGCCACTCTGCCTGTATTTTTATATTAAAAATACCAGCAATGCAATGGCCGGTATTTATCCAACCAATTCTCCAACTCACGGAATGTTACACTATATACAGTACTATACCAGTGTTTCCCAACCAGAGTGTCTCCAGCTGTTGCAAAACTACAATTCCCAGCATGCCCGGCAGCCAACGGCTTCACCCACCATCTCTGGGAAAACTGAAAATTAGAGATGAAGCCTGCAGAGGGAAACATTTTACAAATATACAAGTTACAAAACCCTCATGTACATACATGACTGCTTCCTAAAACCCTTTAAACTTAATGGGCACGCTGCAAGTGTACTGCTGTATATGTCTGCATAATGTTTTTCCAGTATGTCTACATATACCTCTGTGTGAACCCAGCCTTGGCTGCATTGTCTATTGGAGTTGGAGATTTTAAAAGCTTTGTGCCAAACTTCAGTTTGCTTCCTTCCCCAAACTACCACTACTTACAAGGGTTTCTTCTGTCAAACTGCAGAAATATGAGATTTAAACCTTTATCACATGCTGTTATGTAGGAATCTAATGCTTCTAGATGACCCATTAATAGTCGTGATCTTATTGTGGTGTCCCAGTACCGTATTGCATACCGTACCTTGTATGGTGGTTCCTAAAGTCAGTTACTAAGTTCAGGTAGGGTCCCCCTAGTCGCCTCTCTTCCACTCTAATTTTATAATGTTTCTATGTGCATATTTAATAATGTATATTTAATATAATGTATAGTATACTTACCTTGTTAGCGTCGCAGGACCATCGGTCATGTGACTATGTTAATTCCTCTATGGTATGTTTAGAGGACCTTTTTGGAGGTCCTTGGGTCACATGCTACCCATAGTTCAATGTGAAGGTGATTGACAGAAGTATTGGACCAATTAGCTCTAGTTCAGCCCCTGCCCATATAAGGGAGCTGTAGCCAATTCTCTCTCTTGGGTTGCTGACTCAAGAAAACCTACCGGCCTCAGCCTAAACTAAACCGTGAGTTCTAAACTAATCCCGCTAAAGCTAGCGTGACTACTGGACTGAAACTAAGTCCCCTAAATCCAGTGGAACAGCGCATATCAGTCTACAAACTCTAAAACGCTTAAGGTCCCAACCACTGTCAATCTCCAAGAGACTTTGTATGTATAGAGACTGTTCCGGTTATGAAGCTTGCATAAAATCTAAAGTAAAGTTCTGACTGTTTTCAGCAAACTCTCCATTCATTTATTCTATACCTCCCTATCGCTCTTGGGAAGGGTGGCGGTAGGACAAGTATTACAGAGGAGCCCTTTACCCTGGCGTCACTAATAGAAAGGGTTAACCAGACACCCTTTAGCCACCGCACAGCTACACCCCATATACCCTACTCCTCCAGGCTATCAAATTATAACTTGTAATTCTTCTATACTGTCTATTGATCTATATTTCCTTGATGAGGCGCACTAGAGCAGGCAAAATAATGGAGTACAAAGGTGGCAGCCACGAGGGTTGTTGACTCTGCAGGTCCATACTCCTCAGTATTCTTCATAGCTTGGTACTGTACCACCAGTTGCTGCCCACGCACATCATAAGGGACTCATCTATGCAGCTATAACCCAGTCAGCGTTACTGTGGTGATGGGAAATGGCTTAAGGGACTTCTCAACTCACAATGGCAACTCTTACGCTACTGTATAAAGTCCTATTGTTACTGTAACAATAACTGTAACTGTTGATCTTTTGTGTGTATTTTTATTTGCAGTATTCCTTGGAAACTTTTACAGAGTCACGGACTTGTGAATGGGTAACAGAAACATATACAGGTCAGTACTCCTGATGAAACTGAGAGAGGAGAAGTATAGCAATAGGAGGTGTGATCAGATATGCTACAGAGAGCATAGGGATCAGTACGTGGACCTTAATGAACCCAGTTCATAAACTGACATGTTGTAAGGTGTCATTCTTCCAATCATTTTTCCAATACTTTTATTTTTGCTTGTTTATTAGCACTGATCGACTATATGGCTTGCTAAAAGTAGCCTTTACACAGACCAGTTTGAGTGTTAATGGCTGCAAAAAATGCTCATTTTTTAATGTAGCTATCCTCTTCCAATATTGTCAGTGGCAGTGTTGAGGTATCAGCAAAAGCTGCAGTGGTTCCTCTTGTGTAATGTATTGTTTGTCCCATAGGTCAGCATGTGGATTCTATGCATGCTAGATCTGCTCTCCAGCCTTCGGACATCCCAGTTGCTGTACCTGAAATGTTCAAAGATGGGACTCAGAAATTGAAAGTTCCTAATACATCCTCTGTGAAGGTACAGAGCCAGGGATAAGGAGGGTATGTGGTAATGGCGGGCTGTGTGGTGCAGGGCAGATGTTGTTTGCCCTAGGGCCAGATGGTATTAACCCGTTGTGTTCATGATGCCAGGGCATGGTTTAGCCTTAACCACCCGAAGGTATACCACTGGATCTGGGCTAGGCACGGGGGCAATGAAGACACAGATGCCAAGTTAAGGACAACAGTAGCTTTACTGAGGGTAGACAGTTGTTACGGTCTATGCACACACTCACGCAGTGTCCAGCTCACCACTCCTCGTCTCAGTGCGCGGAAACGTGTGGACTCCACGTATAAATGCAAACTTGACAAGAAAGGAAAGTCCAGCACTGCAGGTCCAAAGCAAGGAAGCCGTTTTATTGTATAAGAACACACGGACACCAAACGTGGATCACAAGTGACCTTGTGATCCACGTTTGGTGTCCGTGTGTTCTTATACAATAAAACGGCTTCCTTGCTTTGGACCTGCAGTGCTGGACTTTCCTTTCTTGTTACAGTCTATGCAGTACAGCCAGGGCCTAAGGGGGTGACCAGTGATGCAGAGACCTCGCAAGTTTGCTGGGACTTGTAGTAGACAGGAGAATTTAGTGCAGGCCACGCTGCATAGACAGAAGACTTGACTTGACTGACAGGACTGTGCCTTTAGCTTGCTTTGCACTTGATTTGTGGCTGCAGGACGTGACTTGTGGCTGCAGGACGTGACTTGTGGCTGCAGGACTTGACTTGAGGCCTCCAATGTTCTAGACACACACACTAAGACAGCTTGACTGCACTGGACCTCAGGAACAAGAGAGAGAAGCTAGCTCCACCCAGGGTTTATATGGGGGGGGGGGGGACTAGCAGGGAGCCCATAGGTCACCTATGGTACAACAAACAATATAATACACAACATATTTACATGGGGGAAACAACTGCAAGGGGCCCTGGGGACACTGCTTGACAGGACAGGAAAGGTACGGGGAAACACCATCCCGTACTGGGCCACCACATGTACAACATATACTACCTCTGGAATAGTAAAGACTGATCCTGTGGCATCTACTTCTCCCATTTACATAGAACATCTAATAATGTGGAGACTTAAGAGCCAGACTAACATAGTATTGAAGTTTTAGATGTTGGACTGGTATGAGGGTATGTTCACACATGGCGGATATGCCTCAGTGCAAGTTGAAAATCTGCAGTGTGTAAACATATCCTAATGCAGGATCTTCATCCAGGACAACATATCTAGTTTACGGACTGTTGGAATTTATTAAGTCTAGTGACTGCCTAGTCCTGAGATTGCTGGAATCTTGTGTTCATTGTGTTGACTTTTATGGCAAACTCAAGAAATTTTGTGCAATCTTACATCAGCCTGGACCACACTTGGAATCTTGTCTACATCTAAACTACTTTGCTATTTATGAAGAACATGCACCTCTTTTATAAATATGAGGGAAGTACACATGACATATGCCCAGGCAAACGGGGGTAGAAAGATATACAGACAATTATAAATCCCCCCCCCCCCCATTGTATCTACAAACCCCTGCCCAGGGTTTCTCATTACCGTTTTAATAATGTTTTCTCTTCTTGTGTTTACCTTCTTCAGGCTTGCTCACAATGCAAAGGGATGGGAAAGAACATGTGTCTGAAGTGCCATGGGACCACCCGGGTGCGTCTTACCAAACCGTCACAGAGTGTATGAAAACATAGTCAGCGTTGCCCAGAGGATCTACACACTGCTATGTGTTTATCTCATAGTGGGAAAATGGTGACATGTCCCAAATCTGTGACTAGATGCAGCAGTTCTATTGATACACAAGCTTTGATCTTGACTTATTTTCTACTCCAGTCACATCCAGAGCCACATTAACAATTTTTTCTGGCAGGTACAGCACAATTGATCTTCTACAATGTTAAGAACTGTACTGTACATTTGAGAAATTGTAGTTTTACTGTACAGTGCTTGATGTGAGCATATGCCACCATTTATAGTAGAACATGGTCTGTAAAGACATTCAATTAACATTGGCTGCAGCTCAGGAATCCAGTAGTTGTGAATGCAGCTCTGGATGTGATTGGAGTGTAAGAAATCAAGTAACTTTAGGTTAGCACAAGTAATGTTATGTTTCCCTCTGTTCACAAATTTTAGATGGTAGCAATTTACATTGATATAGCAACCAGAAATGCATAGCCGGGCACTGCTTCGATTATAATAGCCTAGGATACTCCTGTCCGGGATAATATCCAAGCAACTGAACTGTCCTGTGTGTGTCTGACTGCGATGCTCACAGCGAAGAAAAAGCATAGAACATGCACACTGTAAGAAGCGGAACCTGTAGCACTCACCTTGGACACCAGTTGATGCGACCAAAGACTTCTTTATTAAAGGAGTATTCCAACGCAAAGTAATTTATATATGTTATAGATCGCGGGGGGTCCGAGCGCTGGGGCCCCCGGGATCTCCTGGACGTGGCCGCGGCAGTCTGCAGGAAGTGAAGTTTCGACCCCAGCAGAAAGCCGCGGCAGACACGCCCCCTCCATGTATCTCTATGGGGTACATGGAGGAGGCGTGTTGGCGACGCGTCATGCAGGGACAGAACGCCCCTTTCCAGCATACTGCCGCGGCCCTGTCCAGGAGATCCCGGGGGGCCCCAGTGCTCGGACCGCCCGCAATCTATAACTTATCCCCTATCCTTCGGATAGTTATATTGCACTACAGATCTCCTTTAATGGTGCAGATAGTACAGTATAGCAGGGAGGTGGATGGATGACACAAGAATGGGTGGGTTCTGCCTGTGGGCGATGGTCCGTATCGCGCGCCTTGCGCTCCGTCAGGCCCCGGAGGGGCCTGACGAGGCGCAAGGCGTGCGATACGGACCGTCGCCCACAGGCAGAACCCACCCATTGTGTCATCCATCCACCTCCCTGCTATACTGTACTATCTGCACCATTAATAAAGAAGTCTTTGGTCGCATCAACTGGTGTCCAAGGTGAGTGCTACAGGTTCCGCTTCTTACAGTGTACAAGCAATATACAATGATTTGTTATGTTGTGACATTAAAAAAAAAATGTCCTTGTGGGGCCCAGCCAGAACCATGACTTGAACCCAATCAAACATCTCTGAAGAGACCTAAAAATAGCTTCCACCCACAGTTCCCATTCTCCCTGACAAAGCTGGAGAGGATCTGCAGAATAAAAACTAGCAAAGAGTTTTAAGATTCTGTTTTTACTATTTATTATGGGGTACTAAGTGCAGAAAGATCATTGTCTTGTTGGAAGAAAACCATTTGTCCCAGTCTGAGGTCCAGAGCACTATATATCATTAAGAATATCTCTGCTATTTGCTTCATTTAGCTTTTCATCAATTCTGTGTTCCTTTCCCAGCCACTAAAAAAAACCACCCCTACAGCTGCCACCGCCATGCCTAACTGTATTGATGCTTTCATGATGCTTAGAACAAAGGCCAAAAAGTTCAGTTTTGGTTTAATCAGACTAGAAAATCTTACTTCTTGGGAGTCTGACAGTCCTCTTAGGTGCTTGCTTTGCAAATTAAAGTAGGCTGTCATGTGTGTTTTTAAATTTTTTTTTTATTTTACTGAGGAGAGGCTTTTTTTTTTTCTGGCCACTCTGCCAGAAAGAATCCTGGTTATTCCAAACTTTTTCATTTAAGAATTATGGAGGCCAGAGGTGTAGCTTTTAGCAAAATCTGTAATAGGGCCCCGTATGCCAAATTATACTACTTGTCTCTTATGGGGCAGATGTGATTTGGGGACCCCTTAGGCACCAGGGCCCCGATGTGACTGCTACCTCTATAGTTACGCCCCTGATGGAGGCCACTGTGCTCCTGGGAACTTTCAGTGCAGCAGAAATTTTCTTGTACCCTTCTTCAGATCTGTGCCTCCACACAATCCTGTCTATGAGCCCTACAGGCAGTTATTTCCCCCCCCTCGTTGTTTGCTTTTTGTTCTAAGAATGCATTGTCAGCTGTGAGACCTTTTACATAGACAGGAATGTTTTATTCTATATCAGGTCCAATTAACTAAATTTCCCACAATCCTCCAATCATGGTGTAGAAACATCAAGATGATCAAGAGAAATGGGAACCCCCAAAGCTAAATTTCAAGTGACATAACAAAGGGTCTGATTTTTCACAATTTTCACTTTGTCATTATGAGGAAATTGAGTGCAGAATGATGGGGGAAGACTCGTTTTTTTTTTTTTTTTTTTTTTAGCAGAAAAATTTCCAAATGCACATATAGTAACATAGTTTGTAAAGACAAGAGTTCATGGAGTTTAACCTAAAACCCTACTGTGTTGATCCAGAGGAAGGCAATGCCAATAGAGGCTGATCCCAATTGTCCCATGACAGAGGAAAATTCCTTCCTGACCCCAATATAGCGATCAGAATATATCCCTGGATCAACGTTCTATCCCCATAAATCTAGTATCACCAATAATGTTATTACTCTATAGAAAAATATCCATGCTCACCTTGAACTTTTTTAGTGAGTCAAACATCACAACATCATGTGGCCGAGAGTTCCATAGTCTCACTGCTCTTACAGTAAAGAATCCCGGTCTGTGATGATGGTAAAACCTTCTTTCATCTAGACGTAGAGGATATAATACTTCATATGAGGCCTTGAGGGAAAAGCATTTTTTCACAGCTTTTCCTATTCATGCTGCAGATTCAGTGTATGTGGTGTAATGGGACTGGGAGACGTATGCAGATGGAGATGTGTCAGCAGTGCTATGGAAGCGGCGCTGAGAGGTAACTAAACATTGTTAATATCTTCTGTAACATGTGACGCTACAACTCCCAACAATAACATGTTCTATCTTATATCCCCTTCTCCCTCCATTGCAGCTGTAGGATGTGTAACAACATGGTCGCTCAGAACTGCATTACCTGTGCTGGGAAGGGACAAATCCTGAAATACATGCAGCTGAACATCACCTGGTAAAGACCTAATAACACAGAAACAATAGGAGTCCTATGGGCAAAAAAAAGCTAAATCACTTCAGCATATGCAATATCTCTGCTTGCAGTGATGGGAACATTCCGTGTACAGATCTGAATGGTCTCATAACTGGGAATATGTTACAGCTGTAGTCAGAGAAGACAATCTTCAGTGGTGTAAAGAAACTGATAGTTTAGCAATAATAACATTGTAAAATGGAAAAATATTGCCACCAGACTATAACCCAATATTACTGTGGTGAGCCACGGGGGTGTGATGTGAGGCGTCTGGGACAGATGTTGTAGCCCAGGGGCAGATGGTGTTAACCCCCTAAATGTTCGTGACGCCAGGGTGTGGTTTTACCGAGAACCACCCGAACGGTAGCCCCCCCCCCATTGGTCCTAGTTAGGCAGGGCAAATAAGAGTCCAAGGCCAGGTCAGGGTTAACGGTAGCTTTACTGAGGTAGACTGATGGTACAGTCTTTACAGCTCAGCCAGGATCCCAGAGAGAGATGACCAGTAACACAGGGGACCTTGCAGCTTGCTGGGACTTGCAGTGACATGTACAGACTTTAGCACAGCCATGCTGACTACAATAGACTTGACTTGACTGAAGATAGTGACAGCAGACAGAGATATAAAACAAACAAGGATCCCTGAGGTTCCAGGGCAATCAATGAAGAACAACCTTTAAGGGGTGACCCCCTTGCAGGGAAAACACTTACAAGAAACCCCCCTTAATAAAATCTAAATCTTTATTATTGCAACTCTTAAAATATACCCTATGGACACACAAGTTAAAATTATCAGCGCTGTCGGTGCTTTTGACTGTAAGGGGTTAGTACCTCCTAATTATTGTAATGCTTGTTTGTGTTTTATATCTTGAGCACTAATAGTCATATATGTATTACTACGTGCTGTGTGGACTCAGATGCAATGCTCGCTGTATTAAAAAATGGCTAGCCTCCCCGACGTTTCGCTGAATGCATCAGCTTTGTCAAGGGTTCAGAGGCTAACCTAGCTAGCCTCTGAACCCTTGACAAAGCTGATTTCTCATTTCTTGGTGAAAAATTCCCAAATTTGATGAAAACATTGAAAATGTTGCATTTTTTTTTTTTAACTTTAAAGCTCTCTGCTTATAAGGAAAATAGACATTCCAAATAAATTATATATTGATTCACATATACAATATGTCTACTTTATGTTTGCATCATAAGGGTGACATGTTTTTACTTTTGGAAGACACCAGAGGGCTTCAAAGTTCAGCAGCAATTTTCCAATTTTTCACAATTTTCAAAATCGGAATTTTTCAGGGACCACTTCAGTTTTGAAGGGGATTTGAAGGGCTTTCTTATTAAAAAATACCCCATAAATAACCCCATTATAAAAACTGCACCCCTCAAAGTATTCAAAATGACATTCAGAAAGTTTGTTAACCCT
This sequence comes from Hyla sarda, assembly GCF_029499605.1. Taxonomy (NCBI): domain Eukaryota; kingdom Metazoa; phylum Chordata; class Amphibia; order Anura; family Hylidae; genus Hyla; species Hyla sarda. The sequence goes on along the minus strand of NC_079194.1, from coordinate 130,712,799 downwards.
TTAGGTGTTTCACAGGAATAGCAGCAAAGTGAAGAAGAAAATTCAAAATCTTAATTTTTTACACTCGCATGTTCTTGTAGACCCAGTTTTTTAATTTTTACAAGGGGTAATAGATGAAAAATCCCCCCCAAAATTTGTAACCCAATTTCTCTTAAGTAAGGAAATACCTCATATGTGGATGTCACGTGTTCGGCGGGCGCAGTAGAGGGCTCAGAAGGGAAGGAGCGACAATGGAATTTTGGAGAGTGAATTTTGCTGAAATGGTTTTTGTGGGGCATGTCACATTTAGGAAGCCCCTATGGTGCCAGAACAGCAGAAAACCCTCACATGGCATACCATTTTGGAAACTACACCCCTCAAGGCACGTAACAAGGGGTCCAGTGAGCCTTAACACCCCACAGGTGTTTGACGACTTTTCGTTAAATTCGGATGTGTAAATGAAAAAATAATTTTTTTCACTAAAGTGCAGTTTTTCCCCCAAATGTATCATTTTTACAAAGGGTAATGGGAGGAAATGCCCCCCAAAATTTGTAACCCCATCTATTCTGAGTATATAAATACCCCATGTTAGGACGTAAAATGCTCTGCGAGCGAACTACAATGCTCAGAAGAGAAGGAGTCACATTTAGCTTTCGGAAAGCAAATTTTGCTGAAATGGTGTTTGGGGGGGCATGTCGCATTTAGGAAGCCCCTAGGGTGCCAGAACAGCAAAAAAGAAAAAGAAAAAAAAAACACATGGCATACTATTTTGCAAACTACACCCCTCAAGGAACGTAACAGGGGGTACAGTGAGCCATAACACCTCACAGGTATTTCACGACTTTTTGTGAAAGTTGGATGTGTAAATGAAGAAGAAATTTTTTTTCACTAAAATGCTGTGTTTTCCCCAAATTTTAGATTTTTACAAGAGGTAATAGGAGAAAATGACCACCAAAATTTGTAACCCCATTTCTTCTGAGTATGGAAATACCCCATGTGTGGACGTCAAGGGCTCTGCTGGCGCACTACAATGCTCAGAAGAGGAGGAGCGCTATTGAGCTTTTTGAAAGAGAATTTGTTTGGAATGGAAGTCGGGGGGCCATGTGCGTTTACAAAGCCCCCCGTGGTGCCAGAACAGTCGCCCCCCCACATGTGACCCAATTTTGGAAACTACACCCCTCACAGAATTTAATAAGTGGTGCATTGAGTATTTACACTGCATTGGCGTTTGACAGATCTTTGGAACAGTGGGCTGTGCAAATGAAAAATTTTATTTTTCATTTTCACGGACCTCTGTTCCAAAAATCTGTCAGACACCTGTTGGGCATAAATGCTCACTGCACCCCTTATTATATTACGTGAGGGGTGTAGTTTACAAAATGGGGTCACATGTGGGGGGGTCCATTGTTCTGGCCCTATGGGGGCTTTGTAAACACACTTGGCCTTCAATTCCGGACAAATTTTCTCTTCAAAATCCCTTTGGCGCTCCTTCTCTTCTGAGCACTTTACATCCACATATGGGGTATGTTCCTACTCAGAAGAAATGGGGTTACAAATTTTGGGGGGCCTTTTTTCCTATTTTCCCTTGTAAAAATGAAAAATGTAGGGTAGCACCAGCATTTTTGCGAAACATTTTTTTCCCCTCATTTTCCCATCCAACTATTTTGTCAAACACCTGTGGGGTGTTAAGGCTCACTATACCCCTTGTTACATTCCGAGAGGGGTGTAGTTTCCAAAATGGGGTCACGTGGGTATTTATTTTTTTGTATTTATGGCAGAACCACTGTAAAATCAGCCACCCCTGTGCAAATCACCAATTTAGGCCTCAAATGTGCATAGTGCGCCCTCACTCCAGAGCCTTGTTGTGCACCCACAGAGCATTTTACGCACACATATGGGGTATTTCCGTACTCAGGAGAAATTGCGTTACAAATTTTGGGGGTCTTTTTTTTGCTTTTACCGCTTGTGAAAATAAAAAGTGTGGGGTAACACCAGCATGTTGGCTTAAAAATAATAAATAATTTTTTACACTAACAGGCTGGTGTAGACCCCAACTTTTCCTTTTCGTAAGGGGTAAAAGGGAAAAAAAAGCCCCCCATATTTGTAGTGCAATTTCTCCCGAGTACGGAAATACCCCATATGTGACCCTAAACTGTTTCCTTGAAATACGACGGGGCTCCGAAGTGAGAGAGCGCCATGCGCGTTTGAGGACTTCATAGGGATTGCATAGGGGTGGAAATAGGGGTATTCTACGCCAGTGATTTCCAAACAGGGTGTCTCCAGCTGTTGCTAAACTCCCAGCATGCCTGGACAGTCAGTGGCTGTCCGGAAATGCTGGGAGTTGGTGATTTGCAACAGCTGGAGGCTCCGTTTTGGAAACTCTGCCGTACGATACTTTTTCATTTTTATTGGGGGGGGGGGCGCAGTGTAAGGGGGTGTATATGTAGTGTTCTACTCTTTATTATGTGGTAGTGTAGTGTTTTTAGGGTACATTCGCACTGGCAGAGGTTTACAGTGAGTTTACTGCTAGGAGTTTGTGTTGCGGTGAAAAATTTGCCGCAGCCCAAACTTGAAGCAGAAAACTAACTGTAAACCTGCCCGTGTGAATGTACCCCGTACGTTCACATGGGGGGCAAACCTGCAGCTGTTTCAAACCTACAACTCCCAGCATGTACTGACAGACCGTGCATGCTGGGAGTTGTACTTTTGCAACAGCTGGAGGCACACTGGTTGGAAAACCTTCAGTTACCGAACTCAGTATTTTCCAACCAGTGTGCCTCCAGGTGTTGCATAACTACAACTCCCAGCATGTACTGATTGCCGAAGGGCATGCTGGGAGATGTAGTTATGCAACAGCTGGAGGTACACAACTACAACTCCTAGCATGCCGAGACAGCTGTTTGGGCATGCTGGGATTTGCAGTTTTGCAACATCTGGAGAGCTATAGTTTAGAGACCACTGCACAGTGATCTCCAAACGGTGGACCTCCAGATGTTGCAAAACTGCAAATCCCAGCATGCCCAGACAGCAAACTGCTATGTGGGCATGCTAGGAGTTGTAGTTTTGCAAGATCTGTAGAGCGACAGTATGGAAATCACTGTGCAGTGGTCTCAAACATTATCTCTCCAGCTGTTGCAAAACTACAAATCCCAGCATGCCTAAACAGCTCTCTGGGTATGCTGGGAGTTGTAGTTTTGCAACATCTGGAGGGCTACAGTTTAGAGACCACTCTATAGTGGTCTCAGACTGTAGCCCTCCAGATGTTGCTAAGCAACTCACCGGCTTCCGTAGGATCCACGGAGCTGCGTCGCCGTCCTCTTCTTACGTCGATCGTCGCCCGCTGCCGCCGCTGATGGGTGAGTGGACTTTGGCGCCGGTTCTCTGTTGTTTCCCCATTCTGCCCCGCCTATTGTGAGTGGGCAGGACGGGGAAACTGAAAGTAAAGCCCCCCCGCCCCGGATCTGCTATTGGTCATCGCGTCTTGATGACCAATAACAGGGATAGGAGGGGTCACCTCCTCCTCCTATCGCTTCAGTGGGATCGTGGGTGTCATGGACACCCGCGATCCCTTCTATTCCGGGTCATCGGGTCACCATAGACCCGAATTTTTCTTAAAAAAAAAACAGATGCAACCGGACATAATCTTTTAACCGTATACAGGTTAAAATTTGTACACACGTTTTGATACAGTTTAGTCCGGTTTTGAGGAATCAGTTTTTCATCAAAAACCTGATACGGGAACTGTATTGCAAAAACGTGGTGTGAATGCAGCTTAAGACTGTTCTTAAAAGGTTAATAATATTACCAATATTTTTGTGTCTACAATTACAAGCTAAAAGAGATCATTTTGGGAGGAGAAAGGATTAGTATTAACCAACTGCTTACATGCAGATAAAGTTACGTCGTTTACACCCTGTATTGCCAATGAGTTTTTTTCTACATAGGAAAAATGATTTGCCCATTATTTCATTGTATAAGAGAGCATATCAGATCTATTACCACATGGTGTGGGAGCGACGAGGTTGATCATGCATGTCAATGATGTACATAATGGTGATCCAAAAGCATTAAAATTTGCAGCCTTAGAGCGAGTTGATCCTCCGATGAGAGCATCAGCAGTTATTATTTAAAAGAAGCCAGATGGATCACTAAACTTAGCGCAACTGGCCGGCTAGGCTTAAATGATAGAAATGAAATAGTAGTATTACTATTAACCTGCTGTACCTTTTTATAATTCACATGTAAGTTTGTGTTGTTTTTTTTAATTTTCCTTACCTATTGCGATGTTTGTTTAGTATCACCATGGGGATGGGTTTTGGGTGTTTATAAACACACTACTGACATGAGCACGCTAGGGGCCTGACAAAGTGGGATGCCACACGCTACAGTACGTTGAACCCAAGAGAGATATGTTGCTTGCTTTGCAGTGCAGGAACAAGAGAGCGAGGATTGGCTGGCAGCTCCCTTATATGGGCAGGGACTGACCTTGAGCTCATTGGTCCATACCATCTGTCATTCACTTTACAAGGAATTATGGTCTAGACATGTGACCACACATGTGACCTAGGAAGGTCCTTCAACATACCTTAATAGAATTAACATTAGTAATGTGACCTAAGGTCCTGCGACACTATATAGACAATTAAATATATAATTACATATACATGTAAACATCATAAAATTAACCCCTTAAGGACTCAGCCCATTTTGGCCTTAAGGACAATTAAATTTTTACGTTTTCATTTTTTCCTCCTCGCCTTCTAAAAATCATAACTCTTTTATATTTTCATCCACAGACTAGTATGAGGGCTTGTTTTTTGCGCGACCAGTTGTTCTTTGTAATGACATCACTCATTATATCATAAAATGTATGGCGCAACCAAAAAACACTATTTTTGTGGGGAAATTAAAACGAAAAACGCAATTTTGCTAATTTTGGAAGGTTTCGTTTTCACGCCGTACAATTTATGGTAAAAATGACGTGTGTTCTTTATTCTGAGGGTCAATATGATTAAAATGATACCCATTATTACATACTTTTATATTATTGTTGCGCTTAAAAAAAATCACAAACTTTTTAACCAAATTAGTACGTTTATAATCCCTTTATTTTGATGACCTCTAACTTTTTTATTTTTCCGTATAAGCGGTGGTATGGGGGCTCATTTTTTGCGCCATGATCTGTACTTTTTTTGATACCACATTTGCATATAAAAAACTTTTAATACATTTTTTATAATTTTTTTTTTTATAAAATGTATTAAAGTAGGAATTTTGGACTTTTTTTTTTTTCGTTCACGCCGTTCACCGTACGGGATCATTAACATTTTATTTTAATAGCTCGGACATTTACGCACGCGGCGATATCAAATATGTCTATAAAATTTTTTTTTACGCTTTTTGGGGGTAAAATAGGAAAAAACGGACGTTTTACTTTTTTATTGGGGGAGGGGATTTTTCACATTTTTTTCACATTTTTTTTTACACTTGAATAGTCCCCATAGGAGACGCCGGGAGCCGGACGGAGGGAGGAGAGGGGACCTCCGTGCGGCGTTATGAATGATCGGATCCCCGCAGCAGCGCTGCGGGCGATCCGATCATTCATTCAAATCGCGCACTGCCGCAGATGCCGGGATCTGTATTGATCCCGGCACCTGAGGGGTTAATGGCGGGCGTTGGCCATTGCTGGCGGGTCCCTGGCTGCGATCAGCAGCCGGGATCAGCCGCGCATGACACGGGCATCGCTCCGATGCCCGCGGTTATGCACAGGACGTAAATGTACATCCTTGTGCGTTAAGTACCACCTCACCAGGACGTACATTTACGTCCTGCGTCCTTAAGGGGTTAAAGAAGGAAGAGGTGACTAGGGGCTATCCCATCAGGAGGATGCTACTGGAACGAAGTAACTCTGACTTTGGGGACCACCATACAAGGTACGGTACAGTGGTCCCTCAACATACGATGGTAATTCGTTCCAAATGACCCATCGTTTGTCGAATCCATCGTATGTTGAGGGATTCATGCAATGTAAAGTATAGGAAGTTATACTCACCTGTCCCCGCCACTCCGGATCGCGTCCTCACCGCTCCCGATGCTGTCCCAGGGGCTCCCGATGCTGTCCCGCTGCTCCGGCGTCTTCTTCTGGATCCTCCGGCTTCTTCCGCATCTTCCCCAGGGTCCGGGCCGCGCTTTCTGGTGACGTTATTACGTTGCAGTGCTGGCACGGCGTGCGTAGCGACGTAATAACAATGCCGGAAAGCGAGGCCCGGACCCTGGAGGAGATGCAAAAGATGCCGGAGGATCCCGAAGTGGACCTGGAGCAGCGGGGATAGGTAAGTGAACCTGTCCGGGATGCTTAAACTGCTATCCGACAGCAGCTTAAGCATTTTGCGCTGTCGGATAGCAGTTAATGCGATGGCCCCGACATATAAAAGCATCGTATGTCGATGCTGACATCGACATGCGATGGCCTCTGAGAGGCCATCGTATGTCGATTTTATCATATGTCGGGGCCATCGCATGTCGGGGGGGTTACTGTATACCATACGGTACCGGGATACCACACACTACAAATACAGCAGGGTTTCCCAACCAAGGTACCTCCAGCTGTTGCAAAACTACAACTCCCAGCATACCCGGACAGCCTTCGGCTGTCCGGGCTTGCTGGGAGTTTTAGTTTTGCATCAGCTGGAGGCACCCTGGCTGGGAAACACTGAGATACAGTTATATATGGCCCTTTTGTGGCATCACACATGGATGATGTCGTTTTGATAGAGTAATAGGGTTTGTTTTGCACCCACATCCAGGAATGGGGCCCATTTTATGTCCCTTATGCAGCTGAACGGGTTTACGGGCTAAACATCTGTACCAGCAGTAATAATGATCTCCGTGTCCACAAACACAGTAATAGTGCCCCTTTTAGACCCCACACAGTAAAAGCCCTATTCTACATGCCCCATGTGGTAAAACTCCCTACCATGTGTTCACAATGCACAGACAAATTTGTCACCAAAACAATAGGGGAGATTTATCAAAACCTGTCCAGAGGAAAAGTTGCTGAGTTGCCCATAGCAACCAATCAGATTGCTTCTTTCATTTTTGAAAAGGCCTCTGAAAAATGAAAGAAGCGATCTGATTGGTTGCTATGGGCAACTCAGCAACTTTTCCTCTCCACAGGTTTTGTTAAATCTCCCCCAATAACCCTTTTTCCCCACCTAAATAAAAAAGGACCCCTCTAATAAAACTTGTACTCACTCACTTCCAGGTTTTGGCTGCACAGGGGGCTTTTTATCCCATTGTTTTCAGACATATTAGGTCTTTACAAAATTGTCTGAATGTAAACAGGAATTTTACCATTTACTGACAGCAAGCAGAGATCTTGATCATGAAGAGCAGCTGAAACACAGTCTGTTAAGAGAGAACTTTTCACCGTACAATAATTATTCACTATTAAATGAAACCAAATTTTCAAGTATTTTCTTTGTCTTTAACTCAGTTTTATATAATTTAGAATTAGGATATAACATTTAGAATTACCTATGAGATCTGTGTATTTAATTTTTTTTTTTTTTGCAGGAAGAATAATAAATACCAATATATAGTGGATCATAACTCTGATTTCTCTTCGGAGCTCTTCAAAAATGTCCATGGAGAGCGGATCTTTACAGATGAACAGTTGACGGTCAGCTACCCAGATACATTCTATGGGGGCAATCAACGGGCTCCAGAAAGTTAAACAGATTTGTCAATTACTTCTATTTAAAAATCTTAATCCTTCCTTCCAGTACTGATTAGCTGCTGTATGCTCCAGAGGAAGTGGTATAGTTCTTTCCAGTCTGACCACAGTGCTCTCTGCTGACACCTCTGTCCATGTCAGGAACTGTCCAGAGTAGGAGTAGTTTACTTTGGGGATATGTTTCTGCTCTGGACAGTTCCTGACATGGACAGAGGTGTCAGTAGAGAGCACTGTGGTTAGACAGAAAAGAGCAACTCAAAGTCCTCTGTAGTATATAGCAGCTGATAAGGAAGGATCTTTTTTTTTTTTTAAATAGAAGTAATTAACAAATCTGTTCTAACTTTCTGGCAGCAGTTGATTTAAAAAAATAAATAAAATATAAATAGTTTTCCACCTGAGTACCCCTTTAACTGGAGACTGCTGATTATGTATTTGGCCAAAGAATGTTACATTGATGGGAGCAGTGATAGGAGCAGGGTTCTTCAGCAGCACAGAGTATTTCAGGAGAGCAGTGCAGAATGAATGGAAGGAGGGTCCTCCAACAGTACTGAGTGAGATAAAGATTTCAATTGTGATTTAACTTATTATTGATTTCACGTATTTAGGTTTCTCCACTGGCAGATTTCCCAGACTCCTCTATAAATTGGGCTTCTCAGAATGCTTTGGAGCAACACCGCACCCAGTTCTCCTCCTCATGTCGTGTTCTAAGACAGGTATATGTCATGGTGTTGTATGTGGTTGCAGGCTGGTAGTATTTGTGGAGTGTGGGGGGGGGGGGGGGGGGCTTTGTAAATAACCGATTCATAAATTGTTAAAATCTCATCATATGATGCAGTGAAGAACTAAAAGTCCCAGCTACGGGCAGCTCTGATTTTAGTAGTAAGTCTGCTGACCTTTCTATAAAGTGTTCCTACCATTAAAATGTTTGCAGCACTCCTCTTTTGCCCTCTAGACTTAGATAAAAATCATAGCTGCCTGTTTGCACCACTAGAGGGCGATCTCTATAACAATGTAAATAAACACTATTCATCTGGTTAGGTGTTAGATCGCCTCTAGTGGTGGTAACTGGCAGCAAAGAATTTTGGTTTGTGATAGTAGGTTCACTTTTTAAGATTTTATAATCCATACAGTCAGTATAACAGGCTTTTTCCATCCCTCCAGAGGCAGATCATTGAACTTATTCCTCTCACCAAGGTGTACTACATCTGGAAAGGAAATCAATTAAACTATTTTGTCTATGGAAAGGAAAAGAAGGTGTATGTAAAGAATTACCCTGAGAAGTGCTGCTGCGCGGTCATGTGACCTCCCTTGGCAGTTACCTATTGCTACGTGTGTTCTCTCATATTTTAATGTTTTTTTTTTTTGTTTTGTCTTCCACATAAAAACACAGGAGGTATATTCCACAAGTAAAATGTGCACAAAATTCTGTTCTAATATATGTAGAATATTATTGTAGAAACCTTCCTTTATTTTGTTTACATTAGGTTTTCTGTGGTGGAAAAATAAATATTTATTATATTTTGTATTACGCCTATAATTATCCTTAATATCATATGTTGCATTTTATGGTGGTCTATGTTCTCTAGTGGATATTTTTTTTATTGCACCTTGGGATATTCTGGTATGTACTGCAGCAAGGTAATTCGAGCATGGTGCTGTACGTTTACAACAGGGCTATAAAGTGAGTCACTGTTACGTGCGGACATCAGCATCTAACCCTTAAGATGCCATGATAAATGCCGATCATAGCATTTGTAGGGAAAATGGAGATGGAGATGGGTTCGGAGGGGAGCTCGTCGGCGAGGGGATCTGAGGAGTGCAAGTGATGGCCGCAGGTCTTTTACCTTCCTCTGGCATGCAGGATGGTCAATATTTTACCTAGGCAGACTGCACAAGAAGATTGCTGATGGTACTGATTATGTTATTACAAAGTACTGAACAGTGTATCGCAAACTAATGATTACACATGAAAGTCCCCTTAAAAAGTGTAAAATTAGTGTTTTAAAAAATATATCAAAGCCCCTCCCCTAATACCAATTAAAATTCCCCCCCCTTCTGCAGTAAAAATGTGGTGCCAAGGGGGTGTTAGACTTACCTTATCACTTAGTGATGCCAGGGCATCGTAATCCTATATACAGTCTGAGGGTGGAGACAGCTTTTCCTGGGCCAGACACGGGGAGTAAAGGAACACACCGACATCAGGTTACAGATATGTCTTTACTGAGCAGGGTACAGATGGTATTACACGCATAGTCTGGTTTGAAGTGAGAGGATGTAGCGTAACTCCTTGGGAGCCCTGTTGCCCTGCTGGGACTTGCGGTATTTTCACCAAATGAACGGATACTGACTTAAAGGAGATCTATAGTGGTACACTCTTCTGTCCGGGCCTCAAAACTAAACAAAATATACTCATACATACCTTCCTACGAGCCCCCGTTGGTCTGGCACAGGCCTCACGGTCCGGCAGTGCTGATGTCATTCCACTTCCTGGGGACGCTGTAGAGCCGTCGGCGTATCACCGGCCATAGCGATGTCCCGCCCAGGCCGATGATAGGCTGAGCCCACTGTCATGTAAGAAGCCGGCCAGAGCTCCTTGACAGTGGGCTCAGCCTATCACCGACCGGGGCGGGACATCGCTATGGCCGGTGATACGCCGACGGCTCTGCGGCGTCCCCGTCCCCAGGAAGTGGAATGACATCAGCACTGCCGGACCGTGAGGCCTGTGCTGGACCAACGGGGGCTCGTAGGAAGGTATGTATGAGTTTATTTTTGAAGCCCGGGCACGGGTATATAGAAAAGTGTACCACTACTGTTGTCCTTTTAAAAGACTGGTAGATTGATCCTGGTAGGTAGGATTCTGTCAAGGTCTTGTAGCCTTCTCCATCAGGGCATGAACTTCCACCGTGCGGGTGATCCTTGCAGAATGACCGGATTGAATACATTTGATGTGGGCCTTCTCTTGAGGCTTCTACACACAACACACCTTACACCTTTTACCACACTGGTGCTCAGGCTAAACACAACTGTGAACTGGGCAACTCCTTGCCCACTACACTATGTGGGCTAGAATTTATGGGTTCCCATTGGCAGGCAGAGTCACATGGGGTTCACACAGCTCCTATCTTAAGGGTACAGTAACACATTTAACGTAAATCAGAATAACAACAATAAAATAATTATGAAAAAATATATTAATTTCTCAATAGAGTGCAAAACATACCACAATCAGTCTCTCAGTGAGCCCAACACTTGTGCTGCTCCATTCATATATACAAATTCATTCATTTATTTATTTATTCATTTATACATTTATTTTTTAACCAGTTTGTACAACTCAGTCCCAATTAGCGCTGACTAATATACTAATTTATATATACTTGCGCTGCAAGACTGCCCAAAGCAGTCCAAAGCCACAGGACAGCCATTGGTGCTGGGAAACACACACACACACACACACACACACAACTAAAAACATATTTGGTATCTCTGCATGTGGAAATGTCCAAACTATTAAAATAAAATGTTTATAATTGTGCAAGGTAAATCGTGTAAACATAAAATACCAAATTACAAAATTGCTGATTTTGGACATGTGGTGACTGGGTGGTGCAGGTAATAGTGTAGGGTATGTTGGTATTTAACCCTTAATTGTCGTGACGCCAGGGTGCGGTTTCCTCAACATAATAGTCCTACCGCCACCCGTCCCACAAATGTCGGAGAAATAACGAAATACCCACAGCAGATTTTCTGAAGTAAACTTGAAGAAATTTTACTGTATATTTTATGCAACTGCAGATAACAGAACAGTCTGTGTATAGAGGACCGTAGTTCAGGTTCCGCACAGGTTTGCTGGGACTTCTGCATACAATGAGCTTAGGTTTGAATTTGAATATAATTGAGTTGCAGTAGTCACACAGGATTTTAGTAGTTTTGAGCTGGATGACTTACGGTTTAGTGGCTGCAGAAGAGAAAGCTTCAGGCCTAGCTTGAATTGATAAGATATGAGTTGTGCTTTCTCTGATAGTCCGGAACTAAGAGGTAGGAGCCAAGAGAGCAATCTAGTGGCAGTAGCCCCTTATATACTAAGGGGTAGGGACAAAGCTAATTGGTCAGCAGAACCTGTCAGTCCTGACCTTTGGAACTCTGGGTATATCACATGACCCAAAGGTCCTTAAACTACAGCATAACATAAATTAAAGGCACGTGACCTCTAAGGTCCTATACAGAGGTATCCTAAATTAAATATATATATATATATATATATATATATATATACATTAAATATTAACATTGAGAGGTGACTAGGGGTTAGCTCTTCAGGAGAGCCCATTAGCATGGAGGGACTCTGGCTGAGGGGACTCCAGACAAAGGGACAGGACCATGTCCTCTATCGGGACGCTACAAACCCCAGACTGTAATGCTACAAATCAGACTGTAGATGAATAACAACAAAGAGTCCTTGTGCATTGTAGAATGTCCATACAAGCTCTAAAACTGATATACAGAACATAACAGAAGTGTTGGAGAATGGAACACGAACAGGGTGGTATGGATTTAGCTAACATATTGAGAGGCGACTAGGGGTTAGCCCTTCAGGAGAGTCCATTATCAGGGAGGGACTCTGGCTGAGGGGACTCCAGGCAAAAGGAACAGGATCATGTCCTGTACCAGGACACCACAGACACATCATATGTCAGGAAAAAAAGTGAATAAAAAGCCATTAAAAAGTGAGCTCTTATACAGTCCCACATTCAGAAAGAAAAAAATAATCAGAATAGGTAAATTTTTCTAGCAAAAAATTAAATAAAAAATTGGGGTCCAAAGAGGGTCTACAAATAAAAAAATAAAAAAATATATATATATGTAGATAGATGCAAATGAAAAAATTTTGCAGTATCTTGTAATAAGCAATTGAATAACGAGTTAGTCCAGCAGTACCTTTTAAAATGTTGAATCTTTATTCTTTTCTTTAAAATCCAGAGCATACTCCAAATACCATCACCATGCCGGCAGGCAACTCACATGGACGCGTTTCGAACGCATGCGCGTTCTTGATCACCATTTCCCATAGATTCCTGTTCGGAACCCAAAAATCCCTATGTTCCCATATATTATTATAATCTGTGTTCCCACAAGCTTTATTAGAAATTTACTAAATTATAACAAAAAGGAAAAATGTGCACACTCTTTAAAATTCCACTCAGCTCGGGCCAGTTACACAGCTTTTATGATTGTGGGGAGTTATACTCCTCTCTTACTGATAATTTTTAGGAAAACATGCCTGCAGTTACATGTTATTCCATTTGCTGGCCTCCGCTGGTGCGATTAAAAGAATCCCTACTCTGCCCCCCTCGACATGTTTCGCTACAAAGTAGCTTTATCAAGAGGTAGCGGGCATATGAGCGCGGGCGCCATCTTTGCTTTATTTATAGACTTCCTCCGGTATCGGCGTGATTGCTTCTTTGGGTTTGTCACCTATCAGTGGTTTTCCTCTGCACGATTGCTTTTACGATTGGTTCTACCATGATTGATGTTCGCCCTAACCAATCGGATCTAAATGCCATCTGGGCCAATAGGATCTTAGGCTTGATCCCAAGCCCTTCATTGGTAGTGTCAGAGGCACGTCATCTGCACATTCCCGTCTGCGCACGGACTTAACCTGGGCAACATATCATCGTCTGCGCAGTCTCGTCTGCGCTAGAACTTAGGTATTGATTTTTTGTTTCTCACTGCGCACACTCCGGGACTTATATTCTGCTGCATCTTTTTTCCGGGACTTAAGGTTTCCGTGTCATACTTTAAGTCCCGGAAAAAAGATGCAGCAGAATATAAGTCCCGGAGTGTGCGCAGTGAGAAACAAAAAATCAATACCTAAGTTCTAGCGCAGACGAGACTGCGCAGACGATGATATGTTGCCCAGGTTAAGTCCGTGCGCAGACGGGAATGTGCAGATGACGTGCCTCTGACACTACCAATGAAGGGCTTGGGATCAAGCCTAAGATCCTATTGGCCCAGATGGCATTTAGATCCGATTGGTTAGGGCGAACATCAATCATGGTAGAACCAATCGTAAAAGCAATCGTGCAGAGGAAAACCACTGATAGGTGACAAACCCAAAGAAGCAATCACGCCGATACCGGAGGAAGTCTATAAATAAAGCAAAGATGGCGCCCGCGCTCATATGCCCGCTACCTCTTGATAAAGCTACTTTGTAGCGAAACATGTCGAGGGGGGCAGAGTAGGGATTCTTTTAATCGCACCAGCGGAGGCCAGCAAATGGAATAACATGTAACTGCAGGCATGTTTTCCTAAAAATTATCAGTAAGAGAGGAGTATAACTCCCCACAATCATAAAAGCTGTGTAACTGGCCCGAGCTGAGTGGAATTTTAAAGAGTGTGCAAATTTTTCCTTTTTGTTATAATTTAGTAAATTTCTAATAAAGCTTGTGGGAACACCGATTATAATAATATATGGGAACATAGGGATTTTTGGGTTCCGAACAGGAATCTATGGGAAATATTGATTGACCCCTCCATATATATTGGCCTGTTTGAGGAATTCTTGATCACCATAACACACGTGTGCATCCCACCTCCTAAATACCTGATCCAGGAGGGAGGAGCACATACTTCGTGGACAAAATGTGTAACAAACGTTGTTCTTTAAAATATAACACAAACAGGTATACTTTAAAACTTGACTGTTGCATTTTCCTAGCTGAATGTCTCCCTTCACTGCCAGTAAAGGGAGGAATCCCGAAAACTTGTCTCTACAAAATTCTGTTAGTCCAATAAAAAAGGTATTACAAGATACTGCTAAATTTTTTCATTTGCATCTGCAGAATGGACCTAAAACCATTTATTACTGTGTGGGGCAATACACATGAATAGTTTGTAAACAGGTGGGCATTGTGCTAAAAAAATAAAAATAAATAAAAAGGAGCCTAAAATGTTTGTCTGGGTGCTCTGACAGGTTCTGTGGTGACGATTCTTGGCAAGGAAATGCCCTGGGCCAGATGGTGAAAAAAAAAAAGGGAAAGTGAAGAAGTTGCCTGAGAATCACTTAGAGAAGATTTCCCCTGTGAGTCACTATATGTAACTGCTATTGCTTATACTGTCTGCAAAGCGCTTGCTGGTATCTACCTCTGTATGGTCAGTATGTGGGAACATTGGCAAATTTTTAGGGCAGAAAATTTTAAGTAGCCAAAAAAGGGTAAATTAGGTTATAGCAGAGTATAGTGCAATAAAATATTGCACAGCACTGTGTTTTACTGCACTCTGCTATAATCTAGTTACAAATATATAATAGGAGAATAAAATACAATTGAGTGCGGACTTATAGGCCAGGCCACGGGGGGCCCAGGCCTTGAGCTGTGTAAGGGGCCCCCAAAATTTACTGCTTCAAACTTCTATGGCTCATCGTTCTTTTCCTTTAGAGGAAAAGCTTCTTTTTATTAGGCTCCTTTCACACTATGAGCATTCATCCATTATTAAACATCCGTTTTCTGTGTGAAAACGGATGTATAATAACGGATGAAATAACGGGTGCTAACGGATGAATAAATATTCATCCGTTAAGACCCGTTATAACATCCCTCATGTATGGCCATAACACCTCTGCCTACAGACTCCCACAGCCGGGACTACTACTACTACCATCATGGAACAGACTTGTTTCCATGATGGGAGTAGTAATTCCCTGGCTGTGGGAGTCTGCAGAAAGCTGGGGAGGCTACATTAGTGTTTGTACTACTACCCCCATTATGGAACAGTCTGTTCCATGATGGGGGTTGTAGTACAGGGGCTGAGGCATTGATCGCACTGGGTTTCACTTCAGTGACCCGATGTTGTGGTAGCTTGGGGATGTAGGGTATATGTGGTGTAGCTGTGCGGTACTTTAATGGGGTCTGTTTAACCCTTTCTACACGTGACGCCAGGGTGAGGGTTCCTCTGTAATGTTTGTCCTACCGCCACCCGTCCCAAGAGCGATAGGGAGGTATGAAATAATCGAATGTCAACAACCGGAGAGTTTTCTGAAAACAGTCGGAACTTTTACTGAAGATTTTATGCAAGCTTTATAACAGTCTCTGTACAAGCAAAGTCTCTTAGATATTGACAGTGGTTGGGACCGTAAGCGTTTTAGAGTCCGTAGACTGATTTGTGCTGTTCCGCTGGATTTTAGTTGAGGTCAAGCAGTCACGCTAGCTTTAGCGGGGATTCAGTTTAAGACTCACGTTTTGAGTTCACGCTGAGGCCAGCAGGCTTCAGGCCTAGGGTTGTCTTTGCAAGTTGCATGGATCTGTCCTCTCTGATAGTCCGGAACCCAAGAGAGCGATCATTGGCTGCAGCTCCCTTATATGGGCAGGGGCTGGCCTTAAGCTGATTAGTCCAATACTTCTGTCAATTATCTGTACAAAGAGTTATGGGTAATCATGTGACCCAAGGACCTCCAAAGGTCCTCCAACATACCATAGAGGAATTAACATAGTCACATGATTCACATAGTCACACTGAAGGCCCTGCGACGCTACCAAGGTAAACGTACTAATATATATTATATTAAATATATACATTTAAACATTACAAAATTAGAAAAGGAGGTGACTAGGGGCTGTCCCACCTGGGGCACCCTACCTGAACGTAGTAACTCTGACTTTGGGGACCACCATACAAGGTACGGTATGCAATATGGTACCGGGATACCACAATGTGATCAGAAGTTATTAAGCGGAGCGGGCGGCAAGCTCCTCAACCGTGCAATGTATCCTGTGTTTTAACTTTCATTTTTAAATCCCTGATGGCTGCGCTGCGAGAGTACATTATACTTGCGCCGGCGTGGGATATATATTTATAAATGCGCTGGCGGGGGTCATATCTTAATGTGCTGTGGGGAGCATAATATAAATGCGCTGGGGGGCTAGATATAGGCTATATGTCTGCCCCCCCCTGCAGCGCTATATATCTTGCCCCCCACAGGGCTTTAAGTATAGATATGCCCCCCTGTTATTCAAAATGTTCATTTTTAAACCTCCCGCTGAGAGCCCTGATTGGCTCCTCAGTACCGGCCATTCAGGGCTCCCCGCGGGGGATTCAAAAATGAAAGTTAAAACACACTATATTTCGCAGGGTTGTGGAGCTTGCCGCCCACTCCCCTGCTTAATAACTTCTGATCGCATCGGGTCTCAGAAGTGAAACCCAGTGCGATCAATCCCTAAGCCACTGTACTACAACCCCCATCATGAAACAGACTCTGTTCCATGATGGGGGTAGTAGTACAAACACTAATGTAGCCTCCCCAGCTGTCTGGAGACTCCGACTGCCAGGGAATGACTACTTCCATCATGGAAACAAGTCTGTTCCATGATGGGAGTAGTAGTAGTCCCTCAGCACTGCAGGAGTCTGCTGATGTCACCTCTTCAGAGCATGCTCAGAAGTAATAACGGATATTATAAACCAGGTGCAAACGGATGACATAAAGGCTCATCCGTTTGCCATAGACTTCAATGTTAAAAATAACGGGAATTAATTTACCCGTTTCTTGTGACGGAAGAAACATTTGTGCATGTTCCGTTAAATCCCATAGATTTGAATGGGATTGTTTAAAGGCCGTTTAACATGGGTTTTCTGACGGACATTTGTAACGGATGAATTTTTATAGTGTGAAAGCAGCCGTACAGTTTGTAATATGAGCACAAGATGGCAGTATAAGTTCTCTATTGGACTCCGTTTACACTGTTACACCACATTTTAGTGCAGCTTGCATCACTGTTACTACTGTTAAAATGGTGGCTGTTGTGTTTCCTTGTAGTTCAGATATGGCAAAGCCTTGTCGTTTATGGACTAAACAAATGCCACAATGCAGATGTGATGAGAACTTTACCTAGGATCCTCTGTATGGTTTGCTTTATGGATTCAGCAGAACAAAGCTTGTCATTTGGCACAATGTGTCATAGCTGGGGTCCTCCTTTTCACTGGAATGGAATCCCACGTCTCTGTATCCGTCACTCCTGAAGAATAGTGGAAGTATATACAGTAGGGACTCATTAGGGTTATAGGTTGAACTTAATGGACCTTATGAACTATGTTACTATATGCTTGACTGTGGATTACATGGGACTCCGTAACCCTGTTTTAGTGATTGGCGGGGGTCCATGAAGATACACTATATTAGTTTGGGGAGAAAAATTGCTTAGCTGTAAGAAGAAATAAATTCAGCTCCAACGTGTTACATGACAAACTCTGCTATATCTGTTCACACCATAAGGATAAACTAAACATATAGCAAACAAACAGTAAAAGGCGCAATTCTAGATGGATATTTTATACCTTGTTAAAGGAGATATATCATGTACAAAAACTTATCCCCCATCTGCAGTTTTAGATAGCAGGAGGTCCGAATGCTGGGACCTTTCCGCGATCTCCTGTACAGGGCCCCGGCTCAACCCCTACACAAAGCAATAACCGACACACCCCCTCCATATATCAGTATGGTAGAGCCATTCGGCTATCCCATAAAGATATATTGAGGAGGCATGTCGGGTGCCACTTCTTGTGGGGGTCGACGCATTCTTTTTCCAGGGAGAGGCAAGGCTTCGTACTAGAGATCGTGGGGGGTCCCAGCTGTCGGACCCCCTCCCCCTATAATATTCTGATGGCACATTTTGCCATGAAGAACAGAACTTTTATTTATTATTAAACTTAGTTTTTCCTAGTGAACTGCTGGACCGGTTTACTGCGTATTCATGATTGTATTAAATAACATGGTTTCTTCCACATAATACAGACACCACACCCAACATAGTGCGGCTCAATAACATGTGTGACGCCACCCGCTGGGGCATTGTGTTTAAATGACCCAGGGGATATTCTAATCTACAGAAATGCAATAAACAACATGTGCTGTGTCCTAGTTCCAGTCCATCCTTTAAAATTTGTCGTAAGAGAGAAAGGCTTTCTGCATACTGCATAAATGTGTTTAGAGTACTATGGGGGAGATTTATCAAAACCTGTGTAGAGGAAGAATGGTGCAGTCAGTTGCATTGTTACTTTCATTTCTCACAAGCCTTTTTAACCTGTTAAGGACACTGGGCGTACAAGTACACCCTGCTTGATTTCCAGTATTTAATGCACCAGGGCATACCCGAATGCCATGGAGTATTGATTGACTTTGAATTGAGCGCAGGAGCTGAGCTTGCTTCATAGCGAGGAGTGTCGGCTACGATCAGTTGCCTGACACTCGTTACTAATAGCAGGATCGCTGTTCCCCATCATTAACCGTGTAGACGGCGTGATCAGTGCTGATCACTGTGTCTAAAGTGCCAAGTCAAAGATGTTGGCTAGCTTAGAAGGGGTTGGGTCCCCTTAACCTGCCTCCAGTCACTGACGCAGCCTGGCTTAGGCTGGGTTCACTCCACTTTTTGTACTTACGGTTCCCGTATACGGCTGGGGGGAGGGGGGGGGGGAATCGCGGCGCCCGCACTCAACCGTATACGGGAACCGTATTTAATGCATGTCTATGAGCCGACCGGAGTGAACCACAGCCTCTGGTCGGCTGCATTTTCGGCCGTATGCGGTTTCCCGACCTCAGGCAAAAACGTGGTCGACCGTGTTTTTGCCTAAGGTCGGGAAACCGCATACGGCCGAAAATGCAGCCGATTGGAGGAGAAAACGTATACGGGAACCGTAAGTACAAAACGTGGTGTGAACCCAGCCTTAGCCAGGCTGTATAAGTGGATCACCAATCTCACTGTTTAATGCTATGCAATAGACATAGCATGATACAGTGAATGCAGTCGAATCCTATGGGGACTTTAAAAGTGTAAAATAAAAAATAAAATAAATTATTTAAAGTTATATAAAAAAAAGCCCCCTCCTAATAAAAAATAAAATTGCCCTTCTTTTCCCATTTTACCCCCCCTTGAATACCAAATACATTTATTATTTTCATAGTTTTGCTGCATGCGTAATTGTCCAAACAATTAAAATATAATGGTGCATTTGATAAATTTTTTTTTAACTTTTTTAATGCAGTACAATAATAGAAATACTATATAAAATAGTTATTGTTTTAATTGCCATTGCCTTTAGAATAAAGAGAACATGTTTTATGGTAAAACATAAGGGGCACTGCATAAAAACAACCCTCCAAAAGTCCCCCCCCCTCCGCAAACAATGTGACAAGGAGGGAAAAACAAAAACTTTAAAATTAAAATTTGCTGTGTCCTCAAGGCCATAATAAGCTGTGTCTTAAAGGGGTTAAAAATGAAAGAAGCGATCTGATTGGTTGCTATGGGCAACTGCACCACTCTTAGGGGGCATTCACACTACATTTTGTTAATACTGGAACTGTATTCATTTGAATGAGCTAACCAGAGTTTTTGCCCGTATCCGGTTTGCAAATAAACCTACAGGGGGAGATTTATTGAAACATAGGAAAAGTAGGGGGGAGTGGTGAGGGAGTGGTAAGGGTGTGATGGAATTACCCTAGGGGCAGATGGCATTAACCCCTTGTGTTTGTGACGCCAGGGCGTGGTTTATCCTCTACACCACTATAGGTATACCGCTGGTTCCTGGGCTAGGCACGGGGGCAAATAATGACTCTGACGCCAAGTTACGGAACATTGGCAGCTTTACTGACTCAGAAGTAACAGTCTATCCAGTTTGGCTAGGCCCAAGGAGGTGACCAGTGACTTCAGAGACCACAGGGCTTGCTGGGACTTGTAGTGGACGTGGACAATTTGATGCAGGGCCATGCTGACTTGATACAGAATACTTGACTGACGTGACTAGAATGACTTTACCCAATTTGTAGCTTACCAGGTTTTCACTTGGATCTGGGGGGTAGTGGACTTGTGGATCCGTGGCTGCGTGGTAGATTTTAGGCCTCTTTAGGACACAAGACACTCCCTCCAGACTTGACCTCATTGCAACTCAGCTTAGCAGGAAAAGAGACTGAGCTAGCTCCACCTAGGGCTTATATGGAGGAGACTCTGGAGGGGTCCCATAGGTCACCCTGTAGGTCACATGGTCACTACTACCTTCCCTGGTGGCAATCACATGACAACAGTACTTAACTGGTGAATAAACAACTGGGGAAGAGTTCATTTGGCTTTGCACTTAACGTCCATACATGCTCAATTTTAGTAAGGGTGTGAATAACTGGGACAAAGATGTGAACATATGAGATTTTTAGGACTTGCAACTGAATGCTGGAGAATAAGGATAAATGCGGATCGAGCTGCCGGAGGCTTTCTACCCGAATGCCTTTGCTCCTGGGGCCCTTCGGCTATAGCTACTTCTCCCCAGAACATTATGACAGTAAATACAAATTTTTATGACAAAACATGACAATATTATCTATACACATACACTGTATGTGTTTACTTAGGCTTCAAGGAGAACTCTCTAGCCACAAGAGTACCCTGTACATGATGGACAGGAAAACATTAGACATTTACATACTGACTATTTAGTCTGGTTAGCTACAGTCCTGACTAGACATTTAAGATATACAAAATACACTATGTACACTACGGATTTATTGTACATGAAATGACATTGGAATTATTTATTCTATACTGACAATGAGTATACTATGGACAAATAACTTTTGATACGTTAACAGAGCCCGTTCCCCTGAGGGTGATAGGCAGTGGTCCGGAGTTTCTTGTAGTTGTGGAATTGACAATTTCACATGGTCTAACGCGACCAACTGGTTGGGTCTGTCACTCTGGAAGGAGTAGAGGGGTGCTCTTGCATCCTGGCGCACATCCTTGGTGACGTTACAGACAGCACATTCACTGCACCATTTCTCAATGTCGCTCCGCATTCCAATCCAATAGAATCTTCGCCGGACAGTGGCTTCAGTCTTGTGGACTCCAAAGTGTCCCGATTGGTCATGATATGCGTTAAGGACCATCGCTGCATCTCTTTGGGGAACCAGAATCTGATGAAGTCGTTCATCAGAGACCGGATCCAAAGAATTTTGGTACAATAGTCCATTGTGGACAAACAGTCGTTTCCTCTGTCACCAAATACGTTCCAACTCATAGTCACACTGGGCCCAGTGTAGATGGGTTGTTACCTTTTTTGCCAGAAGGTAGTCCAACAGATCTCCCATGATTCGACTTTCATCTTGGAGAGTCTTCCAGGTGTACAGGTCTTCTTTAACCTTTTTGGACCTGGGTTCACCATCCATGAGGGTGGTCACAACATTCTGATTCACGAACAGTTGATAGAATGGGGGCATCTCCACGTCTTCCCACATGTCTTCGACTGGTGGTTCTTCGCTGCAGTCGTCCTAGACAGTACATCGGCATTGACGTTTGACTTGCTGCATCTGTACTTGATGGTTAAGCTGTAATTAGCTAATCTTGAAGCCAATTGCTGCTCAATGGCACCCAACTTGGCAGTGTTCAGGTGGGCCAACGGGTTATTATCCGTGTAGACAGTGAATGGCGTGGCAGCCAAATAATCCTTGAATTTTTCTGTCACAGCCCATACCAGGGCGAGAAGTTCCAATTTGAATGAGCTGTAATTGGCATTGTTCTTCGCTGCTCCTCACAGGTTACGACTGGCGTAGGCAATCACTCTCTCTCTTGTTCTTCATGGACTTGGGACTGAACAGCTCCCAGACCTTCAAAATTGGCATCAGCATATAGCCGGAATGGCTGACTGTAGTCTGGATACACCAGGATGGGTGGTTCTGTCAGCAGACGTTTAAGAGCTCGAAATGCTGTCTCTTGCTCTTCGGCCCATTCAATAGTGTTGCTCACGAATATTCGCGATTCGAATTCGTGAATATTACGAATATTCGTCTTTTTTTTCAAACTGTTTTAAAAACTGAGCACATTGTAGGGATCTCCTTAGACTGATTAATGCAATGCTTGTATCATTTCATTAAAGTCCCAGGGATGAGACTATGAGGCGAAAGGTTTATGCATGCGAATATCCACATTGCGAATATCCGCAATCCGAATATTTGTGGAAATTCCACCCTATTTATGCCTGTGAGCCAATGAGAGTTCTGCAAGCACAGTTGTCAGAGCTTAGCAACGTCCCTAGCAACGTCCCTCGCATGATGTTATAGCGCGCATGCGCAGACGAGCGAAATTTTGCTATTAATTTCGCATTCGCAATTGCAAAATTTCGCAATTCGAAAAAACATCATGAATATAACAAATATTCGAATTTCACGAATATGGGATGAATATTCGTCCTCATATTCGCCAAATATCGCAAATTCAAATATGGCATATGCCGCTCATCACTACCATTCAATAGGTAGTCTTCCATAGAAGTTCTCCTTCGCCGTACCCCGTGAGCCGTCACCATGAGCAGTGTAGGCCAGTTCTTGACAGCATCCACCTTTTCAGGATTTGGCTGGACTCCCTCTGCGCTGACAACATGTCCCAAGTAATGGACTTTAGGTTTGAGCAAGTGACACTTTGATGGTTTGATCTTCAACCCATGCTTGATCAAAACTTGAAAGTCTGACAGATGACTGAGGTGTTCTTGGAATACCCAATGACATCGAAGACCGGATATGGGGCAAAAATTAGCCGACTGGAGTCACTATCTGAGATAGTCACTATCTGAGATCACTAATGAATGAGATAGAAGTCGGGGCCTGCTGGGATACGGGAGAACCTGGTTTTCACTCCACCCCCCCCCCCACCCCGCCTGATCCGGTTCCCATATTAACAATAGGTAGTGTGAATGCCCCCTTCCTCTTCCTAGGTTTTGATAAATCTCCCCCTGTAGGTTTATTTGCAAATGTAATTGTGTGCATTACACCACATTAATTGCATAGGCTGAGATGAAACACGAAGTGTAAGGGCTAAAATTTGCCCTGCTTCATCAGATGAATAAAGCCTTGGTCTTGTGATCTTCCCTAAACCAATGTTTGTGGGTATAGTCCCCAGTTCAGCCTCCTCTCCCAGCAGAAGGCTTGGACCTAAACCTGTCTGTGTGAACATCTCCTAGACCATGCTATACCTCCCATCCGTCCCGGATCCGGTGAGAAATTCCCATTTTGCTAGGTATACCTACAAATAGGTCACATGTGTAAAACCCTTTTCTACAAGCAAGTCCCTTTTCCTGTTCCTGTCCACAAGATTTATCAAAACCTGTGCAGAGGAAAAGTTGACCAGTTGCCCATAGCAACCAATCAGCTCACTTTTCATTTATGAAAAGGCCTCTGAAAAATGAAAGAAGCGATCTGGTTTCTATGGGCAACTGGGCAACTTTTTTTCCTCTGCACAGGTTTTGATGAATCTTCCCCTGTGAGGATTTATCTTCTGGACTTTATCTTTTAGAAGGAGTTCTTTGTTTCTTTCTGAGGATAACAAGGCTGAACAAGGGCAGGGCTGTATTTAATTCTGATTAGACCCTGGGTCCCTACAGGTATTGCATGCCATAGTTGTGTGAGTAAGAACATCCATAATGCACCAAAGTAAGTCAACCTGTGAAGATCTGCATCAGAAGAGTACAGGTTTATCGGATTGAGACATGTCAATTCTTTCTGTGGAGGATGGAATTTTAATTTTCGGGCCAAATGTTTTCAGTGCCTAAATTCTGTTAAGTGCACGGTGCAGCAGAATCCCATTGAAGCCAATAGGAGTCTGCTGCAAAAGGAATTTCTGTGCAGAATTTTTCCACCGCAATCTGCTTGGAAATGTTGCCGTGCGAATGAAGCTTAAAAGTTGTTTCACTTTGTTCTATGGGAATAACTCCTTTGACAAAAGATAGTTGGGCTCACAGGGAACTCCAGGTTAGCTACACCACCCTGCTACTTGACTACTACTCCCAGCTTGGCCAGAGCATAATGCTCATCCCTCCCCACAGTTATCACACATGCACTTTGTTATCCACAGGATGAAACCGTATGAGTTCTACTTATTTTGCTGTCAATAGGTTCTTTCAGTATGGCAGTGGGGGGTGGAATAATCTAACAAACCAAATATTACCAATAAGGTGAGAGAAAACGTAACTTTTACTTCAATAAATAAGATAATAATACAACAATAACAGCATATATACCCCACAAAGACAGTGAGACAGTGAGTTATAAGCTTTCTAGTTTTAACTGCTTATAGCCCACTTGGTGTCATTGAAGAACATTTATACCTATAAGAACAAAAAAAGTCTATGTTAAAAACTGGGTGACAACTAAATGTGGCCTCCCTCACAGCTTTCGCAGTGGGTGTCACAGGCCTTGAGGAGAATAGAGCTGGGTGACAACCCCGGTGTAGTGGTATCTATATAAGTTGTAACTCATCTTTCCCAAGAACACATACTGAGCTTTCCCAGAAACAAATATAACAAATGAGCAGCTAAGCAGAACCTGCTGGCTCCATACTTTCTAGATCTTATCTGATTTTATAGTAATACACAATGGACAGGCTTAGTTCGGCTGCACTATATTTAGCACATTTAGTAAACCAATTCTGAGCTTCTCTTATCATCATCTGGCCAGATTTTACTGTAATTTTGGCTGCAACAACAAGCCATTGTCTGCAACCTCCCAAGAGGCACTATTACTTTGCCCATCCCCGGACTTGACAGTAAGAGGTGCCTGCCATGTGATTCCTCTAAGCATTGTGCCCAGACTCTGAGCTGGGTATGACCTGATATTCTACTCTTGGTGAATATTTTCTACCCGTGTAGTGGGTTGTGTTGTCTTATTGCACAATGTCTGGGGGATCTGCGCCTCTTGGTGATTTTTATTCTAGAAATGTGGCTGCGCCAGGGAACATCTGCCTATTACTGACCTCCTGGATGTGACATTGGAAACACCTGCATGGAACAAGGTAAGTGGTTTGGGGTCCCCTGCTGCACCCATTTTTTGATTCTCTCTCATAGTTATGTGCTACATTGCTAGATGATGAAGGGCATGGAACTGTTATGGGGTCTGTTCTCCTCTTTTATGTGGCTACCTTCCACTGCCAATAGGGACAGCTCACTGAATACAGCTTCATAAAAATCCTATTGGGTTCAATACTAGCTTTAAATATCTATGTACAGAGAGCGGCCCCTAGTGATGGCTACAGGCAACTAGAATAATACAAATGATCTCTGCTTGCTGTGAGCAAATGGGAATGTTCCTGTTTACAAAGTCTGAAAGACCATAAACGCATAAAATAGTTCCATTTGTATCCAGTCTAGATAATCCTCTGTAGGCTCAACCTGTCACAGCACAAATCTCTCTCCTGTCCTGATAGTTTGTTACAATGTTCACAAATCACTCATTTTAATATTCTTAATAACTTTTTACATAGAAACCTCAATGACTGACCACTGTACCCCATGCAATACATCTAATGGGGACCCCCAGGATTACAGGTGAGAATCACAATTGACATGCTGTATCTATGTTTGCAAACAGGCGCCTCAGTTCTTGCTCCCACCCTTCTTATCTAGAAATGTGCCCCTCATCACAGAGGATGCCGTGAGGGATGCCCTGCGGAAATATGTCTTGTCATCTTACTGCTGTTGTAGACCCAGGTCAGAGGAGCCGGTTATCGAGAGGTTAACACAGCTGCCCCTATACAGAGTGAGTCAGCTTTGATAGCATTTCGAGATTTTTTTCATATTATTTTGATGTGTTGTGTAGCAGAATAACATCCTTAGATTGTGTCCACACATAGGGGGAGATTTATCAAAACCTGTGCAGAGGAAGAGTGGTGCAGTTGCCCATAGCAACCAATCAGATTGCTTCTTTCATTTTCCACAGGCCTCTAAAGAGGCCTGTGGAAAATGAAAGAAGCAATCTGGTTGCTATGGGCAACTGCACCACTCTTCCTCTGCACAGGTTTTGATAAATCTCCCCCATAATATTTTGGTCAATATTTCTAGCCAAAGTGGGTCCAAAATGCAGACATTTTGCAAATCTTTCCGATATAGTTTTTTTGTGCTGCTTTTAGCTAAAAATAGCAATAAAAAATAATTATTATAAACCAGCCTTAGGGTCATGGAATTGAGAAAAGTGAGGTTTGTGTAAGTAAATGATAAGAATATTCTGAATTTAGTGACTGGAGTATAAAACGCACTACAATACCAGAATTTCAAAACGCAGCTCTGGGTGGGACTGGAGTGTAGGACATGTAGGATGCCTGGGACCCCGCAATCTCTGCTGCGGCATTTCAACTTCGCTCCGTACTGAATGACTGGCAATGTAGGGCGGAGACTCGTGACTTCCCGGCCACGCCCCACACGTAATGTCACGGCTATGCTTCCTCAATGCAAGTCTATGGGAGGGGGCGTGAGTGCATCACGAGCCTACGGTGCGGCACCCGACGCTCTAAACAAACGCTGGGTGCAGCAGGGAGATCGTGGGGGGTCCCCAGCGGTGGTACCCCCGCGATCAGACATTTTATCCTTTTGGATAGGGGATGAGATGTCTAGGGGCGGAGTGTCCCTTTAACCCCTTAACGACGAAGGACGTATATTTACGTCCTCCGCTGGGTTCCCGCATCATATCGGGTCGGTCCCGGCGTCTATCAACGGCTGGGACCCGCGGCTAAAACAGGACATCACCGATCGCGGTGATGCACTGTATTAACCCTTCAGATGCGGCGATCAAAGCTGCTCAGTCGGGCTGTTCGAGACAGCCGCGGTGAAATCGCGGTGTCACGAACAGCTTACAGGACACCGGAAGGGCCCTTACCTGCCTCCTCGGTGTCCGATCGGCGAATGACTGCTCCGTGCCTGAGATCCAGGCAGGAGCAGTCAAGCGCCGATAACACTGATCACAGGCGTGTTAATACACGCCAGTGATCAGCATGAGAGATCAGTGTGTGCAGTGTTATAGGTCCCTATGGGATCTATAACACTGCAAACAAAAAGTGAAAAAAAAGTGTTAATAAAGATCATTTAACCCCTTCCCTAATAAAAGTTTGAATCACCCCCCTTTTCCCATAATAAAAATAAAACAGTGTAAATAAAAATAAACATATGTGGTATTGCCACGTGCGTAAATGTCCGAACTATAAAAATATATCATTAATTAACCCGCACGGTCAATGGCGTACAGGTAAAAAAATTCCAAGGTCCAAAAAAGCTTATTTTTGGTCACTTTTTATGCCATTAAAAAATGAATAAAAAGTGATCAAAAAGTCCGATCAAAAGAAAAATGGTACCGATAAAAACTTCAGAACACGGCGAAAAATGAGCCCTCATACCGCCCTGTACGTGGAAAAATAAAAAAGTTATAGGGGTCAGAAGATGACATTTTTAAACGTATACATTTTCCTGCATGCAAGTACGACAAAATGAAACCTATATTAGTAGGGTACCATTTTAACCGTATGGACCTACAGAATGATGATAAGGTGTCATTTTTACCGAAATATTCACTGCGTAGAAACGGAAGCCCCCAAAAGTTACAAAATGGCATTTTTTCTTCGATTTTGTCGCACAATTATTTTTCCTGTTCCGCCGTGAATTTTTGGGTAAAATGACTAATGTCACTGCATAGTAGAATTGGTGATGCAAAAAATAAGCCATAATATGGATTTTTAGGTGGAAAATTGAAAGGGTTATGATTTTTAAAAGGTGAGGAGGAAAAAAATGAAAGTGCAAAAACTGAAAAACCCTTCGTCCTCAAGGGGTTAAATGTAAAGATCCCTATCCCTGTAGCAGCAGCAGCAGTATCATTCCTTTTGTGCACAGGCAATATGCTGTCTGTATAATGTACTCTATTACTTGAATAATGTTGAATCATAATGTTTTAGGACAACATTTAGGTTTAGCAGTTTATGTCTTTATTACAGTACAGACTGGCGACTTTTACTGAAAAAAGACACATTGAAAAAATAAGCAAACCTTATACTGGTGAGTACTGTGTATACATGCTAGCTGGACCCATGGTTTAGAAGTATACATGTTTTTTTTAAATCAACTGGCTCCAGAAAGCTAAACAGATTTGTAAATTACTTCTATTAAAAAAATGTTGGAGTCAACATTTGTGTCTTGATATACTTAGGTCAGCGAATTGAGGCTCCAGAAAGAGAACCTGCGCTGCAGCTTTGGGATATTAACGTTTGCACCCCAAAAATGTTTCATGAAGGGTCAAAGAAATGTCCACTGCCTCAGTCTGGAGAAATTAAGGTGAACAATATTACCATATAGAATAGCTGTTCTGGGCTTAGTCTGTCTCTTATTGAAATGCAGGATTTATTGTATTTCTATATAGTCAGAAAGGAAGTCTCGTAATCTCTTTAGAGGATAATCTTATTAGAAAGTCATTTTGAAGCCATCTGAAGGACACTTCTTGGGGTATGGGGTCATTTGCATTAGCTTCCTTGGATCTGTAAATCGTAATAAAGGTGAAGGGTAGGTTTTGTTAAAGGGGTACTCAAGCCCTAAGACATCTTATCCCCTATCGATAAAATGTCTGAACGTGGGGGTCCCGCTGCTGGGGACCCCAGCAATCTTGCATTCGGCACCCACCTCTTTGAGCTGCACGTCACGCTGCCAGCTCACAAACTGCCTGGTGCCGACCATGGGGCCGAAGTATCGTGATGTCAAAACTCCGCTCCCGTGTGACCTCACGCCCCGCCCCCGCTAAGCAAGTCTATGGGAGGGGGCGAGATGGTCGTCACGCCCCCTCTCATAGACTTGCATAGCGGGGGCGGGGGTGTAACATCACACAGGGGAGGAGTCGTGACATCACGATACTCCGGCCCCAAGGTCGGCACCAGGCAGTTTCCTTTGGATAGGGGATAAGATGTCTTAGGGCCAGAGTACCCCTTTAAGTTGTGTTACAATTGATTAAATCTGTGACCATGAGATCCATTGTTACAGACATGTCTTAAATGTGGTGGCCGTGGACGCTGTAAATGCTCAAGATGTGGGGGATCAGGACAGGTAAAAGAAACTTTTTTTTTTAAATTCTTTTTCTCTTTCTTTCAGTTTTCTAGACAATTTCCTAAATATTCAAAATTTTTGCACAGTTTAGATGTGGTTGCTCCAACAATCGCCGCCAAAGATCCAGAAATAAAAGGTGTCCATCATGTTCCGGAAGCGGCAGAAGGAGGTGCATAGTGCCTTTATTACATCATAATATGTGTTATTTATAAGGTATTCTTAACCCCTAAAAGACTAGAATATAATTATAACACTGCCCCCTATGTACACGTCTATAACTGCATATAGTCTTGTACATAGTATATAAGTTTTTTCTGCATATAGGAAGCAGTGTTATAATTATTTAATTTTGTATATAGGGAGCAGTATTATAGTTATTGTATTCTGTATGTAGAAAGCAGTATTAAGATACCATAATACTACCCCCATTTAACCCCTTAAGGACTCAGGGTTTTTCCGTTTTTGCACTTTCATTTTTTCCTCCTTACCTTTTAAAAATCATAACCCTTTCAATTTTCCACCTAAAAATCCATATTATGGCTTATTTTTTGCGTCGCCAATTCTACTTTGCAGTGACATTAGTCATTTTACCCAAAAATGCACGACGAGACGGAAAAAAAAAATCATTGTGCGACAAAATCGAAGAAAAAACACCATTTTGTAAATTTTGGGGGCTTCCGTTTCTACGCAGTGCATATTTCGGTAAAAATTACACCTTATCATTATTCTGTAGCTCCATACGGTTAAAATGATACCCTACTTATATAGGTTTGATTTTGTCGCACTTCTGGAAAAAATCCTAACTACATGCAGGAAAATTTATACGTTTAAAAATGTCATCTTCGGGTCCCGGCCGTTGATGAGTCGTCCTGCGTCGTTAAGGGGTTAAAAGAATTTAAAGGAAAACTCTAAGCAATGTCGCCCACACTAACCAGGGGTACTGGCTGGTAGTGCAGGTGACACTGATTCAAATGATGCCTACCATACCCAGATCCATCCCTGCAGTCAGTTATCTTCTTTTTTCTAAATATGCTAATGAGAAACAAGTGGCATGGGCGGGGTTACGAGCCGAGCCTCGGGCACTGTGACATCAGCGCTGTTAGTTCAGCGCTTGGCCCGGCTAATGAGTGTTCATTCCCTCCCTTCGCCTTTCCCACACCTTCCCGCTCTGTAAGTGCTTCTACTGCACATTTGCTGCTTCCTGGTTTTACACTTCATTACAGCGGTGGCCATCTTTGAGAGTATACCCAGGAAGCGGCACATGTGGATTAGAAGCTCTTACAGAGCGGGGAGAGAATGAACACTCATTAGCCGGGCCAGGTGCTGAACGAACAGCACTGACATCACAGTGCTCGAAGCCTGGCTCGTAACCCCGCCCTTGCCACGTGTGCCTCATTAGCATATTTTGGCAAACGCAGGGACGGATCCCGGCATGGTAGGCATCATTTTAATCAGCGTCACCCTCATTACCAGCCAGTACCACTGATTAGTGCAGGTGACTTTGCTGACAGTTTTTCTTTAACTACAACCAAACTGTACCCTATGTACAAGACTATAATTACTACACAGCTCAAAAAAAAAAATAAAGGGAACACTTAAACAACACAATGTAACTCGAAGTAAATCACACTTCTGTGAAATCACACTGTCCAATCAGGAAGCAACACTGATTGACAATCAACTTCACATGCTGTTGTGCAAATGGAACAGACAATAGGTGGAAATTCTAGGCAATTAGCAAGACACCCCAAATAAAGGAGGGGTTCTGCAAGTGGTGACTACAGATCACTTCTCAGTTCCTATGCTTCCTGGCTGATGTTTTGGTCACTTTTGAATGCTGGCGGTGCTTTCACTCTAGTGGTAGCATGAGATGGAGCCTACAACCCATACAAGTGGCTCAAGTAGTGCAGCTCATCCAGGATGGCACAACAATGCAAGCTGTGGCAAGAAGGTTTGCCATGTCTGTCAGAATAGTATCCAATGCATGGAGGTGCTACCAGGAGACAGGCCAGTACACCAGGAGACATGGAGGAGGCCGTAGGAGGGCAACAACCCAGCAGCAGGACCACTACCTCCGCTTTTGTGCAAGTAGGAGCAGGAGAAGCTCTGCCAGAGCCAAATGCAAAATGACCTCCAGCAAGCAACAAATGTGCATGTGTCCACTCAAACCGTCAGAAACAGACTCCATGAGGGTGGTATGAGTGCCCGTCGTCCATAGGTGGGGGTTGTGCTTACAGCCCAACACCTTGCAGGATGTTTGGCATTTGCCAGAGAACACCAAGATTGGAAAATTCGCCACTGGCGCCCTGTGCTCTTCACAGAAGAAAACAGGTTCACACTGAGCACATGTGACAGATGTGACAGAGTCTGGAGATGCCATGGAGAACGTTCTGCTGCCTGCAACATCCTCCAGCATGACCGGTTTGGTGATGGATCATCAATGGTGTGGGGTGGCATTTCTTTGGGGGGCGCACAGCCCTCCATGTGCTTGCCAGATGTAGCCTGACTGCCATTAGGTACCGAGATGAGATCATCAGACCCCTTGTGAGACCATATGCTGGTGCAGTTGTCCCTGAGTTCCTCCTAATGCAAGACATTGCTAGACCTCATGTGGCTGGAGTGTGTCAGCAGTTTCTGCAAGAGGAAGGCATTGATGCTATGGACTGGCCCGCCTGTTCCCCAGACTTGAATCCAATTGAGCACATCTGGGACATCATGTCTCGCTCCATCCACCAATGCCACGTTGCACCACAGGCGGATGCTTTAGTCCAAGGGAGGACATCCCTCAGGAAACCATCTGCCACCTCATCAGGAGCATGCCCAGGTTTTGTAGGGAGGTCATACGGGCACGTGGAGGCCACACACACTACTGAGCCTCATTTTGACTTGTTTTAACCCCTTAAGGACCAAGGATGTACCGGTACGTCTTTGGTCCTGCTCTTCTGATATAACGCGGGGTTACACAGTAACCCCGCGTCATATCACGGCTGGCCCGGCGTCATAGTGAAGCCGGGACCCGCCTCTAATAGTGCGCAGCGCCGATCACGGCGCCACGTGCTATTAACCCTTTAGCCGCGCGCTCAGAGCTGAGCCGCGCGGCTAAAAGTGAAAGTTCCCGGCTAGCTCAGTCGGGCTGTTCGGGATAGCCGCGGCTAATCGCGGCATCCCGAACAGCTGACAGGACAGCGGGAGGGCCCCTTCCTGCCTCCTCGCTGTCCGATCGCCGAATGACTGCTCAGTGCCTGAGATCCAGGCATGAGCAGTCATGCTGCAGAATCGTTGATCACTGGTTTCTTATGAGAAACCAGTGATCAGCATAGGAGATCAGTGTGTGCAGTGTTATAGGTCCCTATGGGACCTATAACACTGCAAAAAGAAAGTGAAAAAAAAAGTGAATAAAGATCATTTAACTCCTCCCCTATTAAAAGTTTGAATCACCCCCCTTTTCCAATAAAAAAAAAAAACACAGTGTAAATAAAAATAAACATATATGGTATCACCGCGTGCGGAAATGTCCAAATTATAAAAATATATCATTAATTAAACCGCTCGGTCAATGGCGTGCGCGCAAAAAAATTCCAAAGTCCAAAAAAGCGTATTTTGGTCACTTTTTAGATCAATAAGTCCTATCAATGCAAAAATGGTACAGTTAAAAACTTCAGATCACGGCGCCAAAAATGAGCCCTCATACCGCCCCATACACGGAAAAATAAAAAAGTTATAGGGGTCAGAAGATGACAATTTTAAACGTATTAATTTTCCTGCATGAAGTTATGATTTTTTCCAGAAGTCAGACAAAATAAAACCTATATAAGTAGGGTATCGTTTTAATAGTATGGACCTACAGAATAAATATCAGGTGTCATTTTTACCAAAAAAATTTACTACGTAGAAACGGAAGCCCCCAAAAGTTACAAAACAGCGTTTTTTTCCAATTTTGTTGCACAATGATTTTTTTCCCGTTTCACCGTAGATTTTTGGGCAAAATGACTGACGTCATTACAAAGTAGAATTGGTGGCGCAAAAAATAAGCCATCATATGGATTTTTAGGTGCAAAATTGAAAGAGTTATGATTTTTTAAAGGCAAGGAGCAAAAAACGAAAATGCAAAAACGGAAAAAAACCCGGTCCTTAAGGGGTTAAGGACATTACATCAAAGTTGGATCAGTCTGTAGTGTGATTTTCCACTTTGATTTTGAGTGTGACTCCATATCCAGACCTCCATGGGTTGATAAATTTGATTTCCATTGATAATTTTTGTGTGATATTGTTGTCACCACATTCAACTATGTAAAGACGAGAGTATTTCATATGATTAGTTCATTCATTCAGATCTAGGATGTGTTATTTTTTTTTTGAGCAGTGTAGTAACCAAAATAATACTATCCATTATGTATAAGAATGTAACCACAATAATACTGTCCCCTATGCACAAGAATATAACTACTATAATACTGTCCCCATGCACATATATGTAACTACTTATAATACTGCCCCTATGTACAAGAATATATATACTACTGTCTCCTGTGTACAAAAATAAAGTTACAATAATACTGACCCCCTATGCACAAGAATATAACCATCATAATACTGCCCCTATGTACAAGTATATAACTGCTTTATTACTGTCCCCATGTACACAACTTTAGCAATTATAATACTGCCGATATTTACAAAAATATAAGTACTATAATACTGCCCCCATGTACAAGAATGTAACTACTATACTACTGCCTGCTATGTACAAGAATATAACAACTATAATACTGACCCCATGTATACGACTATACTACTAAAATACTGTCCCCAATGTACAAGAATATAACTACTGCAATACTGCCCCTATGAACAAGAATATAACTACTATAATACTACCCCCCTATGGAGAAGAATACAACAATTTAATAACTGCTGCTTCAGTCTTTGCATATAATGTTATTCTGTATAGTTTTTTTTTATATTGTACATATTCCTTATCATCATAACATCTATAAACTTTCTTCCTTTTCTTGTTGCCTTTGTATTATTTGTGTCCCCTCCCTTCCTTCTCCTGTGACATCTGTACATTTATAAATATATAATGTATAGGGGATTTCAGCAAGAAACTCTGCGACTAAGGGCAGTGAAGGACATTGAGAGGCCACTGGAGGATGAAGAATGAAGCTCTGCTGTCAGCAGATGGTGAACTGGACTTTAAGTGACTTTTTGTTTAACTTTAAGGTGCGGCAAATGTTCTGGACGAGGTAAAAAAGTCTGTACTTCATGCAAAGGAGAAGGACGCCTATTATATTACCAGCAGCTATCAGTGAAATGGTGAGCTGGCGTAGTCAGCATGAGATTTAATATGCAATGTATTCAGAAAATTTGTGGACCCTTTAATTTTTTTGTTATATTGTGGCCTTGTGCTAAAAGAAAAAAAAAAAAAAAGTTTCTTCCCCATCATTCTGCACTTCACATGATGAGAAATTGAAAACAGAATTTTAGAGATTTTTGCAAATTTGTTAAAAAGGAAAAATGACATTTTTTTTTTTAGACTTTTTGCTATGACACTTTAAAGGGGTTAGTACCGAACGCTGGGTGCGGGCTGCGGGGGTTGTGGCGTCAAAACCACGCCCCTTGTGACATCATGCCCCGCCCCCTCAATGCAAGTTTATGGGAGGGGGCATGATAGCTGTCACGCCCCCTCACATAGACTTGCATTGAAGGGGCATGGCGTGACATGACGAGGGTCATGCCCGTGATGTCACGACCCCCGCAGCCCGCACCCAGCTTTTGTAACTAAATGTTCTGGATGCTGGGGCAGTGGAGTACCCCTTTTAAAGCATTACTGTCATTAAAAACTACTTTTAAGATGCCGATCAGATATGTAAACAGTTGTTGATCACAGCGAGTCTCACTGCTAAGGCCCGCTGTGATCGTGAGTTATTAGTAGGGGGAGTGGGCGGCATTGTGCTCCACTCCCCAGCCGGCCCAAGAGATCCGTCCATTCCTCTACATAGAATTGCTTCAGAGGCATGAGAGATCAGAGGTGATTTTTCAGGACTAGTTATCAGGATCTTGTTTTGCGGTATTTACCATGCACTGAGATTTATGATACTGTCATTATAGGAAGACGCTATACTCTGAGGCCATTGCTGATCCACATGATCAGGAGTCCAGTTTGCCAGTAATCCTCCTGCAGAAGGTGACAGGGAAGATGATTATGATGGACGATGAAGTGTTGGTAAATATGTACAGTCGCAAGAAATATGTAGCTGAAACAATGTAGCTGTTATGTACAGACCATCTTATCATATAATGTGGGTGCAACTGTAAGGAGGTCATTGAGGTTTTAACCCCTTAAGGACTCAGGGTTTTTCCGTTTTTGCACTTTCGTTTTTTCCTCCTTACCTTTTAAAAATCATAACCCTTTCAATTTTCCACCTAAAAATCCATATTATGGCTTATTTTTTGCGTCGCCAATTCTACTTTGCAGTGACATTAGTCATTTTACCCAAAAATGCACGGCGAAACGGAAAAAAAAATCATTGTGCGACTTTTGGGGGCTTCCGTTTCTACGCAGTGCATATTTCAGTAAAAATTACACCTTATCATTATTCTGTAGGTCCATGCGGTTAAAATGATATCCTACTTATATAGGTTTGATTTTGTCGCACTTCTGGAAAAAATCATAACTACATGCAGGAAAATTTATACGTTTAAAAATGTCATCTTCTGACCCCTATAACTTTTTTATTTTTCCACGTACAGGGCGGTATGAGGACTCATTTTTTGAGCCATGATCTGAAGTTTTTATCGGTATGATTTTTGTTTTGATAGGACTTTTTGATCACTTTTTATTCATTTTTTTAATGGTATAAAAAGTGACCAAAATACGCTTTTTTGGACTTTGGAATTTTTTTGAGCGTACGCCATTGACCGTGCGGTTTAATTAATGATATATTTTTATAGTTCGGACATTTACGCACGCGGCGATACCACATATGTTTATTTTTTTTTTTTTACACTGTTTTTATTTTTTTTGGGGAAAAGGGGGGTGATTCAAACTTTTATTAGGGAAGGGGTTAAATGACCTTTATTAACACTTTTTTTTTTACATTTTTTTTGCAGTGTTATAGGTCCCATAGGGACCTATAACACTGCACACACTGATCTCCTATGTTGATCACTGGCGTGTATTAACACGCCTGTGATCAGCATTATCGGCGCTTGACTGCTCCTGCCTGGATCTCAGGCACGGAGCAGTCATTCGTCGATCGGACACCGAGGAGGCAGGTAAGGGCCCTCCCGGTGTCCGGTCAGCTGTTTCACCGCGGCGGTCCCGAACAGCCCGACTGAGCAGCCGGGTCACTTTCAGTTTCACTTTAGAAGCGGCGGTCAGCTTTGACCGCCGCTTCTAAAGGGTTAATACCGCACATCGCCGCGATCGGCGATGTGTGGTATTAGCCGTGGGTCCCGGCCGTTGATGAGCGCCGGGACCGACCCGATATGATGCAGGATCGCGGCGCGATCCCGCTTCATATCGCGGGAGCCGGCGCAGGACGTAAATATACGTCCTGCGTCGTTAAGGGGTTAAAGGGATGCTCCGGTGGAAAACTATTTTATAAATTACAGATTTGTAAATTACTTCTATTTAAAAATCTTAATCCTTCCAGTATCAGCTGCTGTATGCTACATAGGAAGTTCTTTTCTTTTTGAATTTCCTTTCTGTCTGACCACATTGAACTGCAGAGCAGGAGAGGTTTGCAATAGGGATTAGTTCCTGCTCTGGACAGTTCCTGTCAGCAGAGAGCACTGTGGTCACACAGAAAGGAAATTCAAAAGAAAACAACTTCCTCTGTAGCATACAGCAGCTAAGTACGGGAAGGATTAAGATTTAACCTCTTAAGGATACAGGGCATACCTGTAGGCCCTGCGCCTGCTCCCCTGCTATGATGCGGGCTCACAAGCTAACCCCGCATCATAGCCAGGTGGTCCCAGCGGCTTTCAGCCATCAGGACTCGTGTGTAACGCTGGACATCACCAATGGCAGTGATGCCCGGCATTAACCCCTTAGACGTGGCGATCAAAGTTAATCGCCATGTCTAAAGTGAAAGTAAAACCATTCCCGTCATCGGACTGTTTGGGACTACCACGGTGAAATTGCGGCATCCCAAACAGCTGAGAGGATGGCGGGAGGGCACTTATCTGCATCCTCGACATCCCAAACAGCTGAGAGGATGGTGGGAGGGCACAGACATATGTGATATAATCGCGTGCGGAAATGTCCGAACTATAAAAATATAACGTGAGTTAAACCGCACGGTCAATGCGCATACGTAAAAAAAAAATTCCAAAGTCCAATATTGCAAATTTTTGGTCATTTTTTATACCCTTAAAAAATGTTATAAAAAGCTATCAAAAAGTCCCATTAAAACAAAAATGGTGCTGATAAAAACTACAGACCACGGCGGAATGGCGCAAAAAAAAAAAAAGAGCCCTCATATAGCCCCATATATAGAAAAATACTAAAGTTATGGGGGTCAGAAGATGACAATTTTAAACATACTAATTTTGGTGCATGTAGTTATAATAAAATAAAACCTACATAAACTAGGTATCCTTATAACCATATGGACCTACAGAATAAAGATAAGGTGTCATTTGTACCGAAAAGTGCACTGTCTAGAAACAAAAGTTGCAAAAAATTACAAAAGGGCTTTTTTTTCTTCTTAATTTTGACGCACAAATAATTTTGTTTCTTGGTTTTGCCATAGATTTTGTGGTGAAATGATTGATGTCATTAAAAAGTAAAATTGGTGGCACAAAAAACAAGCCATCATATAGGTCTGTTGGTGGAAAACTGAAAGCGTTATGATTTTTAAAAGGTGAGGAGGAAAAAACGAAAGTGCAAAAATGGAAAAATGTTGAGTCCTGCAAGGGTTAATAGAAGTAATTTACAAATCTGTTCAACTTTCTGGCACCAGTTGATAGGAAAAGTTGCAAAGGAAAACATCTGCACAATTTTAATGCAGAAATTGACCTACGGCGCTGGTTTCAAATTTGTAGTATTGTAAATTTTGGTGTTGGAATTGCTGCAGTTTTTCAGATTTTCTCAATTTACTTTAATAGAAAGTTAAAATGTGCAATAAATCTCCAAATTTGAAAATATTGTTATGGAAACTCTGTGGATCTGCTGCTGATTTTTAAACACATTTCTTTTTTGCACTTTATATACTTTGCAGCAGGACATCTGCTCTGGAATCCTTGTGGTTTAGTGCAGGTTTTTGGTTCAGACTGTGATCTTGAAATGCTGCAGATCTTCTACTCTGCAACAATTCTGTCATATATTTAGGCCGCTGAAATGCAGACGCCCACCCAAAAAATGTACATGTTCATTGTTTGGACGGAATTTTATCGGACAGAATGCCCTGCAAGGGATAGAATAGTACTGGAGGGGCACATGACAGGGGGATTATGCAGCAGGGATAGGGTTAAAAGTGTTAGAGCGGGAAGTTGGAAGAGGAAAGGGAGGAGTTAGGAAGGGGGTATAAGAAGGGAGAAAGGAAGTTAGGGTCAGTCGGGACGCAGGAAACAAAAGTGTACCCGCCCGCCCTCCTTGTCACAGCAGCGGTGGCAGGAGAGAGACCTGGAGGTACATGTGGATGGCATGGAGGTGATGGGATACAGTGTGGAGGTGGGCTGGGAGCGGTTCCCAGCCCTATGGAAAAATTCTTCAAGGGGATGGTCGGGGGCCTCACAAACGGTGCTCCTGTGCAGGTGCTCATGGCTAGGAGTAAGTGAGGCCCCATTCTAGTTTGGGCTCGGTAACAGTGCCTTCAGGTCCTCCTCCTCCTGTATTAGGAACAAGTTAAATTATGTTAAATTATGTTTAAGGATGTTTATACAATGGTTGCCTTACAACGTTTTAATTGTTATTTAATAAAGGGGCTGCTGTGGCCTTGTTACCACCAACATTGTGTCTGTCGTGTTTAAGGTAAGGGGTTTTTATGGGGACACTTGGTGGTTGGTTTGGGAGGTAGGCCATAGCAGCTATAATATCCCCTAGTCATGCATTGCCATCTATGGCGACAGCAATGTCCACACAGATGATTACGTGGTGCTAGCTCCAGACAGAATCTCCTCCCCTGGAATATCTGTGGGTGAAGAGTCAGCAGTGTGGACAAAGCGTTGAAGAATTACTGATTTCACTTGATTTTCTCTTATTGTCCTTTTAACCCAATTTCTTATTGCAGGTTCATCCTTTAGCTGGATGTCCTGATGTCGCTGAGATATCTGCTGCCTCCGAGAGATTGATCCAAGAACACCAAAACACGTGTGGCCCCTTGTGTCATATCCTGAGGCAGGTACAGACACCACAAATTGATGGTTGGGTAAACTTCTGATCTCTGGTATCAGACAATAGTATTCTCTACAAGAGTAATTGTATTGTACTCGTTATGATATAAAAGTAATGTTGCAGTAGTAATAATATTGTAGTAATGCTAAAGTAGTGGTAATTGTTTTGTGGTAATATGGTACTAGTGTAGAGGTAATTATAGTGGTTTAGTCATAATATTGTAGCATACCAGTAGTAGTATTAGTAGTAGTATAGCAATACAGTAGTAACAGTGTAGTAATAATAGCATAGTAGTGTGGTAGAGGGTGTGGTGCAAAGAGCAGATGGAATTACCCTAGGGGCAGATGGCATTAACCCCTTGTATTCATTTTGCCATGGCGTGGTTTATCCTCGATACCACCCAAAGGTATGCCACTAGATCCTGGGGGCAATAATGACTCTGACGCCAAGTTACGGATAACGGTACCTTTTTAGACAGATGGTAAAGTCTATGCAGTTCAGCCAGGGCCCAGGAAGGTGACCAGCGTCTCAGAGATCTTAAGGGGACAATTTAATGCAGGCTCTTTTAGGTATTGAGCATTTAATTGCATGGAAGCTACCTCCAATAGGTGGCACTGCAGGGATGGCTTTCAGTTTTCTTGAGGAGATTTACTTTCAATGCTTCTTACAACAGCTTTTTTTTCAAGGGGACCTAGTCCCCCATGAGCTTGAAAAAATAGACCTATACCGGGTTGCCCAGAGCAAAAAGTATCCATTTCCACCCATGATTTAAAGGGTGCCTGCCTTTTAAAGGTACCATGTGTCTTATTGCCATAAGTGCTATCTACCAGATTGTAACATTATCTGCAGTTGATAGATACCTATTTTACAACTCAATTCGGCACAAATGGTGCATGGATTGACAGTCCACAGTGTCAGTCTGTATACTGGTCGCTCCTCTCACAGAACAGAGCTGAACAGTGATCATCAGAAACAAGCAGGCTCAGCGCCCACATGGTACCGTCAATAGTGCTATCAGATAAACGCAGTCATGGATACTTTTTTGCCCTGCTAATTTGCATCAGTATTTCTAAACCAAAACCAAGAGAAAGTCTAAAACACGAAAAAGGTACAAAACTTTCAAAACTGACCCTATTTCCCTATTCAAACTCATCTTGGTCTGGGAGTCATAATGATGTAGCATTTGCCCTTTCACTTCTCCATCCCCCTTATATCTGCTATAATAAACCTTCTATGCTATTCCCTGACCATTGAACTAAGCCCCATACACGGACAACATGCAGTGAAACATGAAAAGGATCAGGCTCTTTTGTTGTCTGCCACATTTTCTCTCAGAAGTTTGCAGAGAGTCTTCGGGTCCCCTCCTTTCTCCTTCTGGAGCTGCTGATTACCCAAAAATGCAGATGGTTAATCACAGCAATTGGCTGATTGGATCAATGTTATCTGCGCTGCCATTATTTACACACACAACAAACCACAAATTGAATTTCTTCATCAGACCTGAAGATGCATTCAGGAAAATGTGTTACTGTCTGCTACGCTGATGTATCTAGAGTCTACTATGTCTAATATGGTCTACTGAGCTCTGTACCTAAACCTAGTATGTGCGATATTTTCTGCTGAGCTGCTGTATCTAAGCCTGAAATGTGTGATAATATTTTATGAGGAGTGTATCAAAACCTCTGATATGTGATACGGTCTAGCTCTGGGGTTCACGTGCCATTCCTATTCTACAACATCAGTATACATTGGGATAGCATTATGTTGGAATAACTTTTTGCTCATATCCTTATGTATACCAGCAATATTAAAGGGGTATTCCAGGAAAAAACTTTTTTTTATATATCAACTGATTCCAGAAAGTTAAACAGATTTGTAAATTACTTCTATTAAAAAATCTTAATCCTTTCAGTACTTATGAGCTTCTGAAGTTAAGGTTGTTCTTTTCTATCTAAGTAATCTCTGATGACACGTGTCTCGGGAACAACCTAAACTTCAGAAGCTCATAAGTACTGAAAGGATTAAGATTTTTTAATAGAAGTAATTTACAAATCTGTTTAACTTTCTGGAGCCAGTTGATATATAAAAAAAGTTTTTTCCTGGATAACCCCTTTAAGCCTCCACTTATGTTGTGTGATACTGTCTGCTGAGCTGCTCTATCTTAGCATATAATCAGGTCTGTATTTACCGCTCGGCACCCATGGGCCCGTGTCTATGTGATGTGCGCTAGGGATGAAGATGAGGCATAAGCTGGGTGTAGTAGTCCCTGGTGAATGTGTCATGGATATAGCCAACTACAACAGGCCCATAGTCACGTGTAGAGATAAATGTACGTCACAACAATATAACCCGGAGTGGGTTATATTTGACCTCTTTATCTCACATGCTATTAATAAAACATATCTTTTAATAATTAATAAACGTAAAATGTGAGAAAACACACATTTAAAAACACTTCCCCATTGGCGTCAGTGTGTAGGATTACAAATTTCTTAGCAAGGTCACCACAGATTAAAACACCTTCCGTAAGCCTGTCAAATAAGTGGTTAATTATACCTCCTTGATATTGATATCTGGAGTGACTGATTCTGAATAGTTGCGTGGATGAATAATCTAATTCTAGGTCAGATGTATATTAGGGGGTGCCACGTCACTCTCCTTTCTATTCTTAGTCCACATTTGTGTGGCTCATATGTTAGACAAGGTTCAGATTTCCAGGTGCTTGATCTCTGTGTGAAAACTAATCAGAAATCAATAGCCGCCATCCTGCTGTGCACCGCAGGTATGGGTTTGCAAATATAGGCGGCTCAAAGGCCACTCATATTCTGTGACCTGTACCAACAGTATTGTATAAACAAGGATGCAATGAGGATGCAATTAATCAGTATAACTGTCAAACCCCAACATGTTTCACCACTGGCATGGCTTTATCAAGGAGAATGACTGACAGCGTCAGCCTCCAAAGCGCCTCATTTATATGGTATCCATATGACATCATTAATTTGGTAACAAATGGAAGGGCACCATATAATCCACCAATAGTAAATCACTATACTTCATATGTCTACCTATCATAACCATCCATCATTGCCCGTCTGACTCCCGGGCCAATCTATGTGCAGATTATTAGATAACCTCACCCATTTGCGTTGCCCACTATTGATCCGGCAAATTAACTTTCTCTGTGGAGTAACCAATCCGTCATTCTATCTATAACAACATCCGCTTACATCACTCTGTCGGTTCCACACGGGAGATGGCCGCTGATCTGGTCACATGATAGCTCCGATCCACATGGTCTATGTAAACAAAGTTTGCATGTGCACACGTGCTCCCTCATAATGCGGCCGCACTCAGGAGCGTTCTCATGACTGCGCTGTATATGGCCGATACCAGTTGTGTCTGCGCGTGCGCACTCGTACTAATTGCCGGTCAATAGGACAAATAGAGGTATAATAAATAGAGGTATATTGCAGATGAGAAGAAAGAAATATGCAATTGCACATATGTTCCACACTGATGGATATATTAATGGATAATACACACTTTCATAGTCGTCCACTCTGTATGTCTGTGGTAAGTCTCTGATCATATTTCAATAGACCATACTAATAGGTTATGATGCTGTAATTAGCCATTCTCATATACCAATCCTCTCCTATATCTGATTAAATGGCGTAATATAGATATATGAACCCCCATATCTCAAAATTCATACGAACCCCCATGCTCTCAAATGGGCCTATATTAGTGTACCTTACCAATTAATTTAGGTTTAGACAACAAACCAGTTATCTTTTAGGGGCAATGTGTTCACAATATCTATAGGCCACATTATGTTCCCTCCATTAACTGGAAGGGTCACTCACATAAACAATTGAAAAGGAACAAGGGACACTCACATAAACAATTGAAAAGGAACATTGGCCACACTCGCAGGTGCACCATGCCCTGCCTATGTGACCAATGTTTTTCTATGTGCCCCGATGGAAGGAATTTATCAATCCAATGGATGGGAAACTGTAAAAATTATTTGATTTCATCAACTGTAAGAGTTCAGGAATTGTATATGTTTGTGCATGTAAATTTCTAAAATTGTATGTAGGCAAAACCCTACAGGAACTCTGAACACTTATATCTAAACATCTGAGTGGCATACGGATGGGTGCGGATACACAGATTGCCGATACATTAGAGATGTACATGACACCGACCTGAAAAACCTGAAGTTCTGGGGCCTAAAACAGATTAGACTAGTTCCAAGAGGTGGAAACTTGGACAATATTTTTCTTAAAGAAGAGTATAAATGGATTTTCTGATTGAGGACCTTAAACCCACAGGGATTGAATGAAGGGTTTAACTATACAGCATTTATCTAATTACGTGTCATTGAACCAGCCATACCTTGTAAACTAGCTTAATATTTATCACTGTATGTAGGTTTAGGTAGCTAAGTTTTAGGGTGAGCCCAATGAGCCTCTATTATGCACAAATATTAGTTTTCCATTGGGACAGTACAAGGTCAGGTACCTGTTGATACTTACATTTTATTGGAAGAGCATTCCTGTTATCCACCATATTACATATTGATTTTCAATTGTTTATGTGAGTGTCCCTTCCAGTTAATGGAGGTAACATAATGTGGCCTATAGATATTGTGAACACATTGCCTCTAGAAGATAACTGGTTTGTTGTCTAAACCTAAATTAATTGGTAAGGAACACTAGTATGGCCCCTTTTGAGAGCATGGGGGTTCGTATGAATATTGAGATATGGGGGTTCATATATCTATATTATGCCATTTAATCAGATATTGGAG
This sequence comes from Hyla sarda, assembly GCF_029499605.1. Taxonomy (NCBI): domain Eukaryota; kingdom Metazoa; phylum Chordata; class Amphibia; order Anura; family Hylidae; genus Hyla; species Hyla sarda. Next base: position 130,668,057 of record NC_079194.1, on the reverse strand, counting down.
AGGATTATTAAATGAGAATGGTTAATTAGAGCATCATAAACTATTAGTATGGTCTATTGAAATTTGATCAGAGACTTATCACAGACATGCAGAGTGGACAACTGTGAAAGTGTGTATTATCCATTAGTATGTGGTAGCGGGATGTAATGAGGGCAGATGTTGGATCCTGGGCTAGGCGTGGGGCAATAAAGGCTTTGACACCAAGTTATGGACAATAGTAGCTTTACTGAGGGTAGACAGTTGGTACAGTTCAGCCAGGGCTCAAGGAGGTGACCAGTGATGCAGAGACCTTAAGGGCTTGCTGGGACTTGTAGAAGGACTGGACAATTGAATGCAGACCACCCTGACTTGACAGATGACAGGGACTGATTTGACTTGACTCATAAAGCTGTGACTTTAGCTTACTTGAATTGATGGTGGCTGCAGGACTTGACTTTGAGGCCTCCAACACTCTGGACACCCACACTAGGCATGACTGCACTGGACCTCAGCAGGAAGTTAGAGCTCTAAGCTCCAAGAGAGAGAAGCTAGCTCCACCCAGGGCTTATATGGGGGAGACTAGCAGGGAGCCCATAGGTCACTCTTGGGATCACCTGGTCACTGATACCTCCTGGGTAACAATCACATGTGATACTACAATACAATACAATACACTGCAGAACATATGTACAGGGGGGAAACAGGTTCAAGGGGCCCTGGGGACACTGAAGGAGACTTCCTGACAGGGCACCAAGGGTACAGGGTAACATCTCCCATACTGGGCCACCACAAACTCCCCCTCTTAAATACAGCCATCCTTGATGCACAGTCCTGGAGGACAGAGGACTGAAGTGGCCAATGGGGCCTAGTTCCTGGGGCATTATGCAACATTTCCTTCACAGGTCTGGTTATAGAACAAGGTAGAAATGAGTCCATGTAGCACTGTAAATGTCCATACATGCTTTTTAGTTTGGTAAACATGTGGGATTAACAAGCTTTGTAACTGCTGTAGGAACACATTTTAGACCATAATACAAACACGTTTGCAGATTGGGCTGCCGGAGGCTACCTACCCAATGCTTTGCTGCTGGGGCCCCTTCGGTTCCTAACACTTCTCCCAGAACTCAACAAGTAGTGTGATACTATATAACCATTTTACCTCTGCATAATGTACTCTGCCTTTACATGTGTCTTACTTTTAGTTTCAAGGGAACCCTTTGGCCAGTAGAGTACCCTGTACACGAGGACAGAAAAATGTTAGCAAACTCCCACACGCATTATAGCCACATATGATGCCGCCTCGAAGGACATATGTTGCATCATCTCTAGACATTGGTCTATCCTCAGCACAGATCCAATGGTGGGTAATTTAGTAGAGGAGAGTCCTATCATTACTTATAGAAGAGGCAGAAATTTAAGTGACTCCTTCGTGGCTGGATTGAAAAATCACTGGTACTTTTCGATGTGGCGCTTGCAAGGTGTGTCGCTACATTAATGTATCCAAAGAGTTTTATGGATCGGATAATGGTAAAATATATAAGTATCTAGACTATGCAAATTGAAAACTAAAATGGTAGTTTATCTCACATCATGCCCCTGTCCCTAAGGTATGTAGGGAAAACTACTAGAGAATTAAGGTGACGCATTCTTGAACATCTGGGGGACGTTAAAGGGGTTATCCACCATAAGGTGATTTTAGTACGTACCTGCCAGACAATAATGGACATGCTTAGGAAGGATCTGCACTTGTCTTGGGGCTAAATGGCTATGTTGTGAGATTACCATAATACTGTGGCTAGCTTTTTGTGAACTACAGGGTGGGCCATTTATATGGATACACCTTAATAAAATGGGAATGGTTGGTGGTATTAACTTCCTGTTTGTGGCGCATGAGTATATGAGAGGGGGGAAACTTTTCAAGATGAGTGGTAACCATGGCTGCCATTTTGAAGTCGGACATTTTGAATCCAACTTTTGTTTTTTCAATAGGAAGAGGGTCATGTGACACATCAAACCTATTGGGAATTTCACAATAAAAACAATGATGTGCTTAGTTTTAACGTAACTTTATTCTTTCATCAGTTATTTACAAGTTTCTGACCACTTATAAAATGTGTTTAATGTGCTGCCCATTGTGTTGGATTGTCAATGCAACCCTCTTCTCCCACTCTTCACACACTGATAGCAACACCGCAGGAGAAATGCTAGCACAGGCTTCCAGTATCCGTAGTTTCAGGTGCTGCACATCTCGTATCTTCACAGCATAGACAATTGCACGTTGAACACATTTTATAAGTGGTCAGAAACTTGTAAATAACTAATGAAAGAATAAAGTTATGTTAAAACCAAGCACATCATTGTTTTTCTTGTGAAATTCCCAATCAGTTTGATGTGTCACATGACCCTCTTCCTATTGAAAAAACTAAAGTTGGATTCAAAATGTCCGACTTCAAAATGGCCACCATGGTCACCACTCATCTTGAAAAGTTTCCCCCCTCACATATACTAATGTGCCACAAACAGGAAATTAATATCACCAACCATTCCCATTTTATTAAGGTGTATCCATATAAATGGCCCACCCTGTAGTATTTCCTGTTTGACTTTTCTTTTTTTGACTACAAATCCCACAATTCCATCTTCCTCCCTCCCACACATCAGCCACCCCACCCATTGAAACATAAATGAGCTGAATCCATTCAAATCAGTGTGGTTTTCAATCAGGGTGCCTACAGCTGTTGCAGATTGATCTCCCTCTCACCAAGCGATCGCTCCACCCATTGAAGCAGACAGGCTCCCTGTCATCAGCTGACTAGTGAGTTAGGTCTCGGCCGCATTGCAAGTCAACAGTCATTTTGTATGCTGTTAAAAATAAATATTGGGGTGAAAATCACAGAAGAATTGTGAGAAAACCGCCACACACAGGTACAGACACTATATTATGAACTACACTAACTTTACAGCACCTGTAGCATAGTCAAATAAAAAAAAAATCCTGGAATACCCCTTTAAGCAGGGATAATCCTATCCCTAAACATATGCATCAACATCACCCAGAGAATTCCCAAGCCTTAAAATTCCAAGTAATTGAGGTCTTGAAGAATGACACCTGTGGAGGTGACTTAGGTCAGAAACTCTTACAAAAAGAAACCAAATGGATATACCGTCTGTGTACTGTCACAACTGGACGTCTTAATGATTCTTTGTCATTTTGCTCATTTATATAATGCTTATCCGTATTTTTCAATGAATGTAGCCCTCTATTCCAGGTCCATGTACATTAACTGCTAACTACCGTATTTATCGGGGTATACCACGCACCGGCCTATAACACGCACCCTCATTTTACCAAGGATATTTGGGTAAAAAAAGTTTTTTACCCAAATATCCTTGGTAAAATGAGGGTGCGTGTGTGTGCATGCGTATACCCCGATACACCCCCAGGAAAGGCAGGGAGAGAGGGGCCGTCGCTGCCGCTTCTCTCCCCCTGCCTTTCCTGGGGTCTAAAGCCCTGCTGCCGCCGCTTCTCTCCCGCTGGCTATCTGCGCCGCTGCCCATTCTCTCCCCCTGACTATCGGTGCCGCTGCCCCATTGCCGGCACCGATAGCCAGGGGGAGAGAAGCGGTGCCGATAGCCAGGGGGAGAGAAGGGGCAGCGGCACCCATTGCCGGCGCCGCTGCCCCGTTGCCTCCCCCATCCCCGGTTGTATAATTACCTGTTGCCGGGGTCGGGTCCGCGCTGCTTCAGGCCTCCGGTGTGCGTCCCATGCGTCGTTGCTATGCACTGCATGGGGTGGCGCAATGATGAGTGACATTGCATCTCGCAGCGCATAGCAACGACGCAGGAGACGCACACCGGAGGCCTAAAGCAGCGCGGACCCGACCCCGGCAACAGGTAATTATACAACCGGGGATGGGGGAGGCAGCGGGGCAGCGGCGCCGGCAATGGGTGCCGCTGCCCCTTCTCTCCCCCTGTCTGTCGGCGCCGCTGCCCCATTGCCGTTGCCGATTCTCTCCCCCTGGCTATCGGCACCGGCAATGAGGCAGCGGCACCGATAGCCAGGGGGAGAGAACGGGCAGCGGCACCGATAGCCAGGGGGAGAGAAGGGCCGGCAGCAGGGCTCTAGATCCCAGGACAGGCAGGGGCAGAGAAGCCGGCAGCGACGGCAGATCTCTGCACCTGCAAAGCCGCTGCAGTTCATTGATTTAAAGCGCCCGCTTTAAATAATTGAACTGCAGCGGCTTATCGGCGTATAACACGCAGGTAGACTTTAGGCTAAAAATTTTAGCCTAAAAAGTGCATGTTATACGCCGATAAATACAGTAACTATGTGCAGTGGCGTTGCTAGGGTTGGTGTCACCCGGTGCGGTAGAAAATGGTGTCACCCCCATACCTCCCCCCTCCCCCCAGTAAGTTTTTAGCCTGTTGTGACAGACACCACTGTTGTAGGGCATTGTGAGAAATTCCAGTATAATAATCAGATATACCAGTTGCCACAGAATGGGAAAGTGTTAAAGAAGTTTTCACCATTTAAATATACAGCTCCCAGAATTACTTAAAGGGGTACTCCACTGGAAAACATTTACTTTTATATCAACTGGTGCCAGAAAGTTAAACAGATTTTTAAATTACTTCTATTTAAAATCTTAATACTTACAGTACTTATAAGCTGGTATATGCTCCACAGGAAGTTGCGTAGTTCTTTCCAATCTGACCACAGTGCTATTTGCTGACACCTCTGTCCATGTCAGGAACTGTCCAGAGCAGGATAGGTTTGCTATGGGGATTTGCTCCTACTATGGACAGTTCTTGACATGGACAGAGGTGTCAGTACAGAGCACTGTGGTCAGACAGAAAAGAAATTAAAAAAGAAAATAACTTCCTGTGAATCGCTTATACAGCAGCTAATAAGTACTGGAAGGATTAAGATTTTTAAATAGAAGTAATTTACAAATCTGTTTAACTTTGTAGCACCAGTTGATTAAAAAAAATGTTTTCCAGTAGAGTACCCCTTTGAGCAGTGGTGAGGTTATGCTGGGAGTTGTAGTTTCACTGACCATAACTGTAGAACTGACAAGCGACTACAGCTCTGATAGGACATAGAGAGGACAATGATATCAGTGATTACAGGTGACGTCTTCTCTATAGTAAGGAGAATACACAATGATATCAGTGACTACAGGTGACGTCTTCTCTACAGTCTTCCCTTATCTAAATCAGATGGTACATACCGCCTGGTCCAGCTAAAACTTCTGTCTGTAGAATGTGACGCCCAGACGTCTCCTCACTATGTCAGCGCATTCTCATCCTCTATATGAAAACAATTATTATTATTATAAACCTGCCAGACACTGTATCCTCTAAATATAATACTACTATACACTATACTCTTTGATAATAAACCTTCCATACACCATACCCACTGAATATAATACTACCACACACTGTACATTCTGAATATAATACCAACACATACTGTACATTCTGAATATAAATCTGCCACATACTGTACCCCTGAATATAAATCTGCCACATACTGTACCCCTGAATATAATACTACCACACACTGTACATTCTGAATATAATACTACCACACACTGTACATTCTGAATATAATACCAACACATACTGTACCCTCTGAATATAAATCTGCCACATACTGTACCCCTGAATATAATACTATCACATACTGTACCCTCTGAATATAATACTACCACACACTGTACATTCTGAATATAATACCAACACATACTGTACACTCTGAATATAAATCTGCCACATACTGTACCCCTGAATATAATACTATCACATACTGTACCCTCTGAATATAATACTACCATATACTGTACCCTCTGAATATAAATCTGCCACATACTGTACCCCTGAATATAATACTATCACATACTGTACCCCTGAATATAATACTATCACATACTGTACACTCTGAATATAATACCAACACATACTGTACACTCTGAATATATTACTACCACCCACTGCGCCCTCTGAATATAATACTTAGAGATGAGCAAACTACAGTAAATTCAACTCGTCACAAACTTCTCGGCTCGGCAGTTGATGACTTTTCCTGCATAAATTAGTTCAGCTTTCAGGTGCTCCCGTGGGCTGGAAAAGGTGGATATTGTCCTAGGAGAATCTTTCCTATGAATGTATCCACCTTTTCCAGCCCACCGGAGCACCTGAAGGCTGAACTAATTTACGCAGGATAAGTCATCAACTGCTGAGCCGAAAAGTTCGTGACGAATCGAATTTACTGTAAGTTCGCTCATCTCTAATAATACTACCACAAACTGCGCCCTCTGAATATAATACTACCACCCACTGTGCCCTCCGAATATAACACTACCACCCACTGTGCCCTCTGAATATAATACTACCACAAACTGCGCCCTCTGAATATAATGTTGCCATACAGTGCACCCTCTGAATATAATACCACAACCGCAGTAACACCCCTCAACATCCGTTAGCTGATGCTATTACCACGGGAGGGGGGTATTGGTGGTGTTGCTAGTGGATGATCGGGGTGCTACTACTGGGGGGGGGGGGTGTTGCTGAAGGATGATGAGGGTGCTAATGGCCATCCCCCCTGGCAGTATCACCCCCATCATCCATCGGCAGGATCATCCTCCTGGCAGGAGCACCGCCATCATCCACCATCAGGATCTGCTGATGGAGGTGCCGCTGGGGGGGTTAGTTGCTGGCGGATGATGAGGGTGCTATTGCCAGGGGGGGGAGCATTAGGTAGGCAGCAGTTCCCCCACATTAGGTAGGTAGCAGTTTCCCCACATTAGGTAGCATCTTTTCCCCACATTAGGCAGCATAGATTCCCCACATTTGGTACCAGTTTCCCCACATTAGGTAGGTACCAGTTACCCCACATTAGGTAGCAATTTCCCCATATTAGGTAGCACAGATTCCCCACATTAGGTATCAGTTTCCCCACATTAGGTAGCATAGACTCCCCACATTAGGTATCATAGACTCTGCACATTAGGTATCATAGACTCCGCACATTAGGTAGCATAGACCCCCCACATTAGCTAGCATAGACCCCCCACATTAGGTAGCATAGACTCCGCACATTAGGTATCATAGACTCCGCACATTAGGTATCATAGACTCCGCACATTAGGTAGCATAGACTCCCCACATTAGGTAGCATAGACTCCCCACATTAGGCCGCAGGTTCCCTTGCAGGTTCCCCACAATGCGTCAAAGTCTCCCCACACACGCACACACACACAAAAAAAAAAAACACATACAACACAGAGAGACACACACACAAACACACACAGTCAGAGAGACACACACTCACAGACAGACACACAGAGTCACACAGAGTCACACACACACACACAGTCACACAAACACACAGTCACACACAGAGTCACACAAATACACAGAGTCACACACACACTCAGAGAGACACACACTCACAGACAGACAGACAGTCACACAAATACAGAGTCACACAAATACACAGAGTCACACACACACTCAGAGAGACACACACTCACAGACAGACACACAGAGTCACACAGAGTCACACACACACACACAGTCACACAAACACAGTCACACACAGTCACACAAATACACAGAGTCACACACACACTCAGAGAGTCACACAAACACACACAGTCACACACAGAGTCACACAAATACACAGAGTCACACACAGTCACACACACACACAGAGTCACACACACAAACATAGATAGAGACAGACACACACACTCACCCATCCAGCGCAGCGATCCTTCTCACCGGGCGCAATGCGAGTGACGTAACTGACGTCCCCCTGCGCGGCCATGCGGTATGACGTCAGGCCGGCGCAGACGTGGGAGCGGAGGCCGGGCACAGTACTGGTGAAGGTGAGATGGGGGGCGTGATGACGGACGGGCGCACTGAAAGGGGGGGGGGGTTGCTAATGGACGGGTGCACCGCACACACAGCACAGGGGGGTGTGCTGACGGATGGGAGGCCGGTCGGGCACATAGGGGGGTGTCAGTGTAGCTGGGGAGGGGGTGTGGGTGCTGCGGAGCGTCTTGGTGTCACCCCATTAGGTTGGTGTCACCCGGTGCGGGCCGCACCCCCCGCACCCGGGTCGCAACGCCACTGACTATGTGTCCTCATTATTGCCTACTACACTGCATCTAATATTATTTATATTATGTATCAGTTAGTATCTTTATATCATCATTATTTAAGTCACTCTGTTTGGATATTGTCCATTAATATAGCTTTTGCATGGTGAATGGTTACCACCAATAATTATTTTGAATATTATCTAGGTTTATTTTTTGTAGCATCAAGTCATTATTATCTTGTTGCGCTCCCGTTAACATTTCTATTTGCGTCCCCGCTGACACCTTTTATTTCTATGCACCAGCCGGCCAGGGGCTAATGAATGTCAATACGTTTTCCCAATGCCTAACTTTGTGGTATGTCACTTCCCTTTTTTGACACGCACTGCGGCTCACGTGCTGCAGACATCTAATAGAGCATGCGCATCGGATCTGGCTCCGTTATGTCACTTCCGGGCCGATGCCGTTATATACGGAAGTGCGGCGCTCTTTCACGCTGCCAACCATGCTGGATAGAAGCGATGGAGTCACAGTCCTGGTAAGCGTCCTGCCTTGTTCTTATGGGCTTATCACTATGCCACTTCTGACATTGTGGTGATTAATCTATGGCAGTGTTTTGTCATCTTCTAACGGCACCATCTGATATCTTCTTCTGAAGCCTGGGAATGCTGTAGCTTTACCATGCCATAACATACTGGGTAGCGTCACGCATTTTGTCATAGACATATTCCCTTTTGATTATTTTAGCTTGGTCATTATTTATTTATATATCATTTATATTACTAAGAGGGATCTTACAAGGTGTTATTTTTTATTCTAGCATCTGCTTATCATTGCTTTTGTGAGGGGCACCACTATACGGGGGTCCGTGAGCTTGGTCATTTAGCCACAAGGTACAATGTCTCTAACACATTATTTCTGGACACATTCCATCAATAGGAATATAGGTCACTTTTCTCTTTTTGTTTCAGATTATCTATGATGTGTCGATCATAAGACTTCATGAATTAGCGATGGCATAACATGGTCTAGAATTTAATTTATATATGCCCGAGTTAGACATAACGACGCACATGTGGCCAGTCTTACAGATAGATACTCATGCCTGTCAACTGTTATGTGATATGTGATTGTGCTAAATATTTGGTGTCCAGTGATCCATTTTATGTTATGAATAACTAACAACTGTGTCATTTGTGACCTTCTGACATGTCGACGGTTGTAACTTTGTGTTCCATTTATTACAGACCCTGTTTACATCTATGACTATTTTTTGGTGTTCCTCTCTTTAACTTATCTCCTTGAGACATGTTGGGGGAGATTTACTAATCTAGTCTATTCTGGGTATGCTTATAGACCAGCGTATGTGGTAGTCTCCTGTCTATTGTGCTCCTAATTTATCAAAGGTCTCACAACCCTTGATAAATTCTGTGCTCAGACTTCAGGGTCTACAGCTTAAACTGCATTTAGACCTGCTCCAACATGGTCTGACATTTCAGCGTATTTTGGGCAGATGCGACTTGTCGCACAAAAGTCGCACTTGATAAATTCAGCACCAATGCATTTTTCAATGCATTTCCGTCTAAAATAGACTTGCATGCATCATGTCCTAAAAATCCTCTACAGCAAAAGTCGCAGAAAAGTCGCACATATTTAGACTGCGACTTTCTGTGCGACAAATTTAGACAGGAAAAAACAGTCTAAATCCTTTGATAAATCTCCCCCGACATCTTTGTTCTAGACTAAGACAAATTGACAGTCTTAGTGACGATTTTTATGACAGTGACCACTCTTTTCCATCCACCATGCTGAGATACATTACAGTGTTCTTTTAACTCTTTTGGTCCACTATACATATTATCTTTTCAAATCTTGTTTAACCCCTTAAGGACCAAGGGCGTACAGGTACGCCCTTGGTCCTGCTCTCCTGATATAACGCGGGGTTACACAGTAACCCCGCGTCATATCACGGTGGGCCTGGCGTCATAGTGAAGCCGGGACCCGCCTCTAATAGCGCGCAGCGCCGATCGCGGCGCCGCACGCTATTAACCCTTTAGCCGCGCGCTCAGAGCTGAGCCGCGCGGCTAAAAGTGAAAGTTGCCGGCTAGCTCAGTTGGGCTGTTCGGGATAGCCGCGGCTAATCGCGGCATCCCGAACAGCTGACAGGACAGCGGGAGGGCCCCTTCCTGCCTCCTCGCTGTCCGATTGCCGAATGACTGCTTCGTGCCTGAGATCCAGGCATGAGCAGTCATGCGGCAGAATCGTTGATCACTGGTTTCTTATGAGAAACCAGTGATCAATGATGGAGATCAGTGTGTGCAGTGTTATAGGTCCCATTGGGACCTCTAACACTGCAAAAAAAAAAGTGAAAAAAAAAAGTGAATAAAGATCATTTAACCCCTCCCCTATTAAAAGTTTGAATCACCCCCTTTTTCCAATAAAAAAAAACACAGTGTAAATAAAAATAAAAATAAACATATATGGTATCACCGCATGCGGAAATGTCCGAATTATAAAAATATATAATTAATTAAACCACTCGGTCAATGGCGTGCGCGCAAAAAAATTCCAAAGTCCAAAATAATGCATTTTTGGTCCCTTTTTAAATCATTTAAAAATGAATAAAAAGCGATCAATAAGTCCTATCAATGCAAAAATGGTACCGTTAAAAACTTCAGATCACGGCGCAAAAAATGAGCCCTCATACTGCCCCATACACGGAAAAATAAAAAAGTTATAGGGGTCAGAAGATGACAATTTTAAACGTATTAATTTTCCTGCATGTAGTTATGATTTTTTCCAGAAGTCCGACAAAATCAAACCAATATAAGTAGGGGATCATTTTAATTGTATGGACCTACAGAATAAATATCAGGTATCATTTTTACCGAAAAATGTACTACGTAGAAACGGAAGCCCCCAAAAGTTACAAAACAGCGTTTTTTTTTTCAATTTTGTCGCACAATGATTTTTTTTCCCATTTCACCGTAGATTTTTGGGCAAAATGACTGACGTCATTACAAAGTAGAATTGGTGGCGCAAAAAATAAGCCATCATATGGATTTTTAGGTGCAAAATTGAAAGAGTTATGATTTTTTAAAGGCAAGGAGCAAAAAACGAAAATGCAAAAACGGAAAACCCCCCGGTCCTTAAGGGGTTAAGGTTGCATTATTTATGTGCTTCTATTTCTCCTCCACCCCTGATAAACCCATTGTCAACACTTTGGAGAAACGCGTTGCAACATGGAGCATGAGAATTGTTGTACATAAGGCTGCCACATGAATATTACTTACCACTGGGGTAATCTTTATAGTTTATCCCTTTCCTTTCCACACTTATGGGTAGTAATGGTTAGGACATTTCTAGGTAGAGTCATTTAGAAGATAGATACTCACCTGTATCCTTATTCCCCTCCTTTGTAGTTTACTATTGGTCCTTACGATTTCCCTATGTATATTATATATTGTATACCACTAAGGTGGGCCATTTTTTTTTACTTGTGTTATGTATATTCTGTTTTTAACAATATTTGAGTAAAAGTTACATTTTATACAAACTATCTACGCCTCATTGGTAGAATTTGTTTATATTGTATGTCGATTACTTTTCTCCAAGGGCATATTTATCATAGTCATGGGGGGGGGGGGGGGAGTGACTATTGATCCTGGTACCCCTTACTCTGTATTAGCAGAAAAATTTTAGCCAGATATATATTGACATTTGTGGACTGGGAATACAAGCAATGTTACAGTCCTAACTTAAGTGTTTACATATGAACTGACTATGTGTGGTATATAACCTTGTACACTATATTCTGAGCTAATCTTTATACCTTGCGGGAATTTGTCCTTGTGTTGACCTTTGGGACCTGCGCAACCCCACTTCTGGAGAGTCTGGAATGCTTTCGTCTTTGGGAGCTCTTGGAACCTCTGGAACGGCAGCTGGCTCTTCCTCAGCGAACTCGGGAGCTGGTATTAGTCCAGGACTAGTTGGATTCGGAGTCGCTGGCAGCAGTGGTGGAGAGACAGTGACAGGGTCGGCACTCTTATGGTGGGGGTATAAGCTAGAGCCAAAGGTGACAAGACTGGGACTGGTGTGGAGATTAGTGTCAGTTGGACAGGCCCCGGGGTTGGTGAGACACAAAAGATTGCAGGCTGACTTGGAAAAAACATGAGGAAATCCATAGATGGATGGATCCCTCCGCCTGGGACGTACTCTCACGCAGGTCTGATGGCTGGAAGAGATGGTGCTGGGAGCACTGACAGATTTTCTTTTAGACACAACTTGATCCGGTTTCGGTGAACAACTTGCAGCTCATACCCTTGCTTTTGTACTTTGTACACATCAGAATATGGATAGGGTATGGCCATCACCATGTACGGTTCTGTCTCCCAGACAGAGTCTAACTTATGGGTTCTTGGAAATTTCCGCAACCACACTTTATCGCACAATTGAAGTGGTTTGGCAGAGGCATGACAATTATAGTCCTGTCATTGTCTCTGCTGAGCCTCGCCCATCTTCTTGCTGACAATTTCTTTGGTTTCTTGGTTTCTTCTCTGGTGGTCAGAGACCCATTCCAGGGAGGCTTGCAGAGAGTTGCTGAATGGGGCTTGGAGCCCAAATGTTCGGTCTTTAGGCAGCTGTCCATGTCACCCAATCATCAAGTAGAAAGGGGTATATCCCGTAGAACAGTGGACTGTGTTATTATAGATCTCCAATAGTTCAGGCAGCAGTCGGGGCTACTCTTCTTGTCTTGACACAGAGGCTGTTCGCAGCATGTGGATAAAGACTTGATTGATGTACCCGGACCGGGTAGGAGACAACTTGACATGATCTAGCGCGACCAACTGGTTAGGTCTTTCACTCTGGATAGAATGGATGGGTGCTCTTGCATTCTTGTGCACGTTCTTGGTGACGTTACAGACAGCACATTCACTGCACGCACCATTTCTGAATGTCGCTCCACATTCCGATCCAATAGAATCTTCGCCTGACAGCAGCTTCGGTCTTGTGGACTCCAAAGTGTCCCGACTGATCATGGTATGTGTTGAGGACCATCGCCGCATCTCTTCGGGGAACCAGAATCTGATGAAGTCGATCACCAGAGACTAGATCCAAAGAATTTCGGTACAACAGTCCTTTGTGCACAAACAGTCGCTTCCTCTGTCACCACAGATGTCACGATGCCGGCTGGCAGGTAGTGGACCCTCTGTGCCAGAGAGGGATTGGCGTGGACCGTGCTAGTGGACCGGTTCTAAGCCACTACTGGTTTTCACCAGAGCCCGCCGCAAAGCGGGATGGTCTTGCTGCGGCGGTAGTGACCAGGTCGTATCCACTAGCAACGGCTCACCTCTCTGGCTGCTGAAGATAGGCGCGGTACAAGGGAGTAGGCAGAAGCAAGGTCGGACGTAGCAGAAGGTCGGGGCAGGCAGCAAGGATCGTAGTCAGGGGCAACGGCAGAAGGTCTGGAAACACAGGCAAGGAACACACAAGGAACGCTTTCACTGGCACTAAGGCAACAAGATCCGGCAAGGGAGTGCAAGGGAAGTGAGGTAATATAGGGAAGTGCACAGGTGAAAACCCTAATTGGAACCACTGCGCCAATCAGCGGCGCAGTGGCCCTTTAAATCGCAGAGACCCGGCGCGCGCGCGCCCTAGGGAGCGGGGCCGCGCGCGCCGGGACAGAACAGACGGGGAGCGAGTCAGGTAGGGGAGCCGGGGTGCGCATCGCGAGCGGGCGCTACCCGCATCGCGAATCGCATCCCGGCTGGCAGCAGGATCGCAGCGCCCCGGGTCAGAGGACGTGACCGGAGCGCTGCAGCGGAGGGAGTGAAGCGAGCGCTCCGGGGAGGAGCGGGGACCCGGAGCGCTCGGCGTAACAGTACCCCCCCCCTTGGGTCTCCCCCTCTTCTTGGAGCCTGAGAACCTGAGGAGCAGACTTTTGTCAAGGATGTTGTCCTCAGGTTCCCAGGATCTCTCTTCAGGACCACAACCCTCCCAGTCTACTAAAAAAAAAATTTTCCCTCTGACCTTTTTGGCAGCCAAAATTTCCTTGACCGAGAAGACGTCCGAGGAGCCGGAAACAGGAGTGGGAGGAACAGATTTGGGAGAAAAACGGTTGAGGATGAGTGGTTTGAGAAGAGAGACGTGAAAGGCATTAGGGATACGAAGAGAAGGAGGAAGAAAAAGTTTATAAGAGACAGGATTAATTTGACACAAAATTTTGAAAGGACCAAGATAGCGTGGTCCCAACTTGTAGCTAGGGACACGGAAGCGGACATATTTAGCGGAGAGCCATACCTTGTCTCCAGGGGAAAAAACGGGGGGAGCTCTTCTTTTCTTATCCGCGAACCTCTTCATGCGTGAAGAAGCCTGTAAGAGAGAATTTTGGGTCTCTCTCCATATAATGGAAAGGTCACGAGAAATTTCATCCACAGCGGGCAGACCAGAGGGCAAGGGGGTAGGGAGGGGGGGAAGAGGGTGACGGCCGTACACCACGAAAAATGGGGATTTGGAGGAAGATTCAGAGACCCTGAAGTTATACGAAAATTCGGCCCATGGAAGGAGATCTGCCCAGTCATCCTGGCGGGAGGAAACAAAATGTCGCAAATAATCACCCAGGATCTGGTTAATTCTTTCTACTTGTCCATTGGACTGGGGATGATATGCAGAGGAAAAATTTAATTTAATCTTGAGTTGTTTACAGAGAGCCCTCCAGAATTTAGACACGAATTGGACCCCTCTATCCGAGACAATCTGCGTAGGCAACCCGTGAAGACGAAAAATGTGTACAAAAAATTGTTTAGCCAACTGAGGCGCAGAAGGAAGACCAGGAAGAGGGATGAAATGTGCCATTTTGGAGAATCGATCAACGACCACCCAAATAACGGTGTTGCCACGGGAAGGGGGTAAATCAGTAATAAAATCCATACCAATCAGAGACCAAGGCTGTTCGGGGACAGGCAGAGGATGAAGAAAACCAGCGGGCTTCTGGCGAGGAGTCTTATCCCGGGCACAGATAGTGCAGGCTCGCACAAAGTCCCCAACATCCGTCTCCAGAGTCGGCCACCAATAGAAGCGGGAGATGAGTTGCACAGATTTCTTGATGCCCGCATGACCTGCGAGATGGGAGGAGTGACCCCATTTGAGGATTCCGAGGCGTTGGCGTGGAGAAACAAAGGTCTTTCCTGGAGGAGTCTGCCTGATGGAGGCAGGAGAAGTGGAGATCAGGCAGTCAGGTGGAATGATGTGTTGCGGAGGGAGATCAACTTCTGAGGCATCCGAGGAACGAGAGAGAGCATCGGCCCTAATGTTCTTATCGGCAGGACGAAAGTGAATCTCAAAATTAAATCGGGCAAAGAACAGAGACCACCGGGCCTGGCGAGGATTTAGCCGTTGGGCCGACTGGAGGTAGGAGAGGTTCTTGTGGTCGGTGTAGATAATAACAGGAAATCTTGATCCCTCCAGCAGATGCCTCCATTCCTCAAGTGCTAATTTAATGGCTAGAAGCTCTCGATCCCCGATGGAGTAGTTCCTCTCCGCTGGAGAGAAGGTCCTAGAGAAAAAACCACAAGTGACAGCATGCCCGGAAGGATTTTTTTGTAGAAGAACAGCTCCAGCTCCTACTGAGGAGGCATCAACCTCCAATAGGAAGGGTTTGGAAGGGTCAGGTCTGGAGAGCACGGGAGCCGAAGAAAAGGCAGACTTGAGTCGTTTAAAGGAGTCTTCTGCTTGAGGAGGCCAGGACTTGGGATCAGCATTTTTCTTGGTTAAAGCCACGATAGGAGCCACAATGGTAGAAAAATGTGGAATAAATTGCCTGTAATAATTGGCGAACCCCAAAAAGCGTTGGATAGCACGGAGTCCGGAGGGGCGTGGCCAATTTAAGACGGCAGAGAGTTTGTCTGGATCCATCTGTAGTCCCTGGCCAGAGACCAAATATCCTAGAAAAGGAAGAGATTGGCATTCAAACAGACATTTCTCAATTTTGGCATAGAGTTGGTTGTCACGAAGTCTCTGAAGAACCATACGGACATGCTGGCGGTGTTCTTCTAGATTGGCAGAAAAAATTAGGATATCGTCCAGATATACCACAACACAGGAGTATAACAGATCACGAAAAATTTCATTGACAAAGTCTTGGAAGACGGCAGGGGCATTGCACAGTCCAAAGGGCATGACCAGATACTCAAAGTGTCCATCTCTGGTGTTAAATGCCGTTTTCCACTCGTCCCCCTCTCTGATGCGGATGAGGTTATAGGCGCCTCTTAAGTCCAATTTAGTGAAGATGTGGGCACCTTGGAGGCGATCAAAGAGTTCAGAGATGAGGGGTAAGGGGTAGCGGTTCTTAACCGTGATTTTATTAAGACCGCGGTAGTCAATGCAAGGACGTAGGGAGCCATCTTTTTTGGACACAAAGAAAAATCCGGCTCCGGCAGGAGAGGAGGATTTACGGATAAAGCCCTTTTTTAGATTCTCCTGGACGTATTCGGACATGGCAAGAGTCTCTGGGGCAGAGAGAGGATAAATTCTGCCCCGGGGTGGAGTAGTACCCGGGAGGAGGTCGATAGGGCAATCATAAGGCCTGTGAGGAGGTAGAGTCTCAGCTTGTTTTTTGCAGAAAACATCCGCGAAGTCCATATAGGCCTTAGGGAGACCGGTTACTGGAGGAACCACAGAGTTACGGCAAGGGTTACTGGGAACCGGTTTTAGACAGTTCTTGGAACAAGAGGACCCCCAACTCTTGATCTCCCCAGTGGACCAATCCAGGGTTGGGGAATGAAGTTGAAGCCAGGGAAGTCCAAGGAGAATCTCCGAGGTGCAATTGGGGAGGACCAAAAGTTCAATCCTCTCATGATGAGATCCGATGCTCATAAGAAGGGGCTCCGTGCGGAAACGTATGGTACAGTCCAATCTTTCATTATTTACACAATTGATGTAGAGGGGTCTGGCGAGACTGGTCACTGGGATGTTGAACCTGTTGACGAGAGAGGCCAAAATAAAATTTCCTGCAGATCCAGAGTCCAAGAAGGCCACTGTAGAGAAGGAGAAGGCAGAGGCAGACATCCGCACAGGCACAGTAAGACGCGGAGAAGCAGAGTAGACATCAAGGACTGTCTCACCTTTGTGCGGAGTCAGCGTACGTCTTTCCAGGCGGGGAGGACGGATAGGACAATCCCTCAGGAAGTGTTCGGTACTAGCACAGTACAGGCAGAGGTTCTCCATACGGCGTCGTGTCCTCTCTTGAGGTGTCAGGCGAGACCGGTCGACCTGCATAGCCTCCACGGCGGGAGGCACAGGAACAGATTGCAGGGGACCAGAGGAGAGAGGAGCCGAGGAGACGAAACGCCTCGTGCGAACAGAGTCCATATCTTGGCGGAGTTCCTGACGCCTTTCAGAAAAACGCATGTCAATGCGAGTGGCTAGGTGAATAAGTTCATGTAGATTAGCAGGAATTTCTCGTGCGGCCAGAACATCTTTAATGTTGCTGGATAGGCCTTTTTTGAAGGTCGCGCAGAGGGCCTCATTATTCCAGGACAATTCTGAAGCAAGTGTACGGAATTGTACGGCATACTCGCCAACGGAAGAATTACCCTGGACCAGGTTCAACAGGGCAGTCTCAGCAGAAGAGGCTCGGGCAGGTTCCTCAAAGACACTTCGGATTTCCGAGAAGAAGGAGTGTACAGAGGCAGTGACGGGGTCATTGCGGTCCCAGAGCGGTGTGGCCCATGACAGGGCTTTTCCGGACAGAAGACTGACTACGAAAGCCACCTTAGACCTTTCAGTGGGAAACAGGTCCGACATCATCTCCAGATGCAGGGAACATTGGGAAAGAAAGCCACGGCAAAACTTAGAGTCCCCATCAAATTTATCCGGCAAGGATAAGCGTATCCCAGGAGCGGCCACTCGCTGCGGAGGAGGTGCAGGAGCTGGCGGAGGAGATGACTGCTGAAGCTGTGGTAGCAACTGTTGTAGCATAACGGTCAGTTGAGACAGCTGTTGGCCTTGTTGCGCTATCTGTTGTGACTGCTGGGCGACCACCGTGGTGAGGTCAGCGACAACTGGCAGAGGAACTTCAGCGGGATCCATGGCCGGATCTACTGTCACGATGCCGGCTGGCAGGTAGTGGACCCTCTGTGCCAGAGAGGGATTGGCGTGGACCGGTTCTAAGCCACTACTGGTTTTCACCAGAGCCCGCCGCAAAGCGGGATGGTCTTGCTGCGGCGGTAGTGACCAGGTCGTATCCACTAGCAACGGCTCACCTCTCTGGCTGCTGAAGATAGGCGCGGTACAAGGGAGTAGGCAGAAGCAAGGTCGGACGTAGCAGAAGGTCGGGGCAGGCAGCAAGGATCGTAGTCAGGGGCAACGGCAGAAGGTCTGGAAACACAGGCAAGGAACACACAAGGAACGCTTTCACTGGCACTAAGGCAACAAGATCCGGCAAGGGAGTGCAAGGGAAGTGAGGTAATATAGGGAAGTGCACAGGTGAAAACCCTAATTGGAACCACTGCGCCAATCAGCGGCGCAGTGGCCCTTTAAATCGCAGAGACCCGGCGCGCGCGCGCCCTAGGGAGCGGGGCCGCGCGCGCCGGGACAGAACAGACGGGGAGCGAGTCAGGTAGGGGAGCCGGGGTGCGCATCGCGAGCGGGCGCTACCCGCATCGCGAATCGCATCCCGGCTGGCAGCAGGATCGCAGCGCCCCGGGTCAGAGGACGTGACCGGAGCGCTGCAGCGGAGGGAGTGAAGCGAGCGCTCCGGGGAGGAGCGGGGACCCGGAGCGCTCGGCGTAACAACAGATGTTTCAGCTCGTAGCCACTCTGGGTCTGGAGTAGACGTATTGGTACCTTTTTCACCAGAAGGTAGTCCAACAGATCCCCCACGACTCGCCTTTCGTCCTGAAGAGTCTTCCAGGTGTATAGGTCTTATTTAACCTTTTTGGGTTCACAATCCATGAGGGCGGTCATAACATTCTGATTCACAAACTGTTGATAGAATGTGGGCATCTCCACGTCTTCCCACATGTCTTCGATAGGGGGTTCTTCCCTGGGGGTCATCCTAGACAGTACGTCGGCATTGACATTCGACTTGCCGCTTCTGTACTTGATGGTGAAACTGTAATTGGCTAATCTTAAAGCCCAACGCTGCTCGATGGCACCCAACTTGGCAGTGTTCAGTTGGGCCAATGGGTTATTATCCGTGTAGACCGTAAATGGTGTGGCGGCCAAATAGTCTTTGAACTTTTTGGTCACTGCCCACACCAGGGCGAGAAATTCCAACTTGAATGAGTTGTAATTCGCATTGTTCTTCTCTGCTCCTCGCAGGTTATGACTGGCATAGGCAATTACTTGCTCTTGCCCTTCCTGGACTTTGGACAAGACAGCTCCCAGACCTTCAAAACTGGCATCAGTAAACAGCCGAAACGGCTGACAGTAGTCTGGATACACCAAGATGGGTGGTTCTGTCAGCAGACTTTTGAGAGCTTGAAACGCTGTCTCTTGCTCTTCGGCCCATTCAACAGGTAGTCTTCCATTGTAGTTCTCCTTCGCCGTACCCCATACGAAAGCTGTGAGGGGTTCTGCAATCTGGGCAAAGTGGGGAATGAAACGGCGGTAGTAGCCGGCAAACCCCAGGAAGCTCCTGACATCTTT
Organism: Hyla sarda; assembly: GCF_029499605.1. NCBI lineage: Eukaryota > Metazoa > Chordata > Amphibia > Anura > Hylidae > Hyla > Hyla sarda. The sequence goes on along the minus strand of NC_079194.1, from coordinate 130,648,318 downwards.
CATTGTGCGCGGGGTTGGCCAGTTCTGGACAACTTCCACCATTTCAGGATTAGGCTGGACTCTCTCTGCGCTGAGAACATGACCCAAGTTGTGGACATGAGGTTTGAGCAAGTGACACTTTGATGGTTTGATCTTCAGCCCGTGCTTGATCAGGACTTGGAAGACATCTGACAGGTGGTGGGACTTGGAATATACAATTATATCGTCCCAGTACAATAGGACACTTTGAAAATTCATATCGCCCAGGCACCTTTCTGTCAGATGCTGGAACATAGCAGGGGCATTTCACAGCCCAAATGGCATACTTTTAAACTCGAACAGTCCCATGGGTGTCACAAAGGCGGTCTCCTCCCAATTCTCCACAGCCATGGGCACTTGCCAATATCCACTGGTTAAGTCCAGGGTGGAGAAGTAAGCAGCCGACCCAAGGGCGGTGATTGACTCCTCTATTCTTGGCAATGGAGAAGTGTCCTTATGTGTGACATTGTTCAATTTCCTGTAGTCGACACAGAAGTGGATGGTTCCTTCCTTTTTCTTGACTAGGACAAGTGTCGTCGCCCTGGGGTTCTGACTTTCCTGGATTACGTCTGTCTCTTTTATGTCAGCCAGCATCTTCTTGACAGTGTGATACATGTCGGGCAAGACTGGACGGTGTCTTTCCTTGATAGGTGGTCTGTCACCTGTGAGGATTCGGTACTGAATCATTGAAGTCTGCCCGAAGTCTGTGGGGTGCTTGCTGAAAGCCTCATGGTACCTCTTGGCAACATTGATGATTCCATTGACTTGGTCCCTTGGGGTAGTATCTACTCCAACCTGGAGTTGCGCCCACCAAAACTCTGGAGGGCTCACACTGGATCTTTCGGCCACTTTAGCTGCACGCTGTCGGGCCACCAGACGTTCTGTCACAATGTCTTTCAACTCTAGGAGGTACAGCTGGGCTACAAGAGTGTATTTGGGCAAGACAGTAGCAGAATCAGACAAGTTTACTAACCGCACCAGGACACTCCCGTTGGTGACAGTGACAAGGCTTCTCGCAGCTTGAACAAGAGGATTATCTTCCAATTGCATAGGTTCAGCAGAGCTTGATAGTCCCTATTCTTGACTCCAGGACATGCACAATACCAGATGATGGTCTCCGTGTTGGGTTGTAAGGTCACTGACCTGATGTCTTGAACTCGTGCGGTGCAGATTTCACCTTGCTTGTTGGCGAACTTTCAAGTGGTGCTGTACAGCCTGCTGACCTGAAAGGAACATATGGGGAAGAGAGGCATGAAAGGCATCTAACACTTCAGTGAATCAATTCTTCAACCCCAATATAAACTCAGCAGATCCCTTCTCTGTCACATTAGTTACAATCACTCCCTGCCATCTAAGTACATGCTCTACTAACTGAATGGTTGGCTCCCAGTATCCATGTCTGGGGACTGGTTGCCCATTACCCCCAACTACTCGGAAGTTAACATTATCAGGCTCACACAATAAACTAGCATCCCAATGCTGATAGATCACACTTTTAGGTATAGTAGACACTTGTGACCCTTTATCTATCAATGCCTCTAACGGTACACTTTCCACAATAACTTTTACATAGGTGATGGAGGCGACATAAAGTGAGAGTCCTGACTTAGGTCATTCGGGGATTTGACCTGATGACTGTTTTCCTAAGGGCCAGTCCACGACCTCAGGGGAAATCTGTTTAAATCCCAGCACTGCATTTTCAAATGTCCTGATTCAATACAGTAAGTGCAAAAGGGTTTTTGAGTCCCCGAGGGTCTATTGGATGGAGGATTGCGGTAATTGAAATTGTGGGCAGCAGGAGCAGGGGCAGGTATTCTGGGTAGGGGTGGTTCACGGTCAGGATGAGCGGCCTGGGTGGCAAGCTCCTTTACAGCTGTCAGGGACCAACCAGGGGACAGGGAGAGTGAGCCCTAAACTGACCCTAAAACCGCTCTCCCTGCCTACTTGCCCATCCACCCTAACTGGTGGATCGACAACTGGGTGCCGGTCCCTCCCTGAACTAAAGTGCAGGGGCCTAAAAAACATACTAATAAATAGTCGGTCACAAACCAGAAACATAACAGAAAACTACCAGACAACCAGATATACAAGACAGGATACAAATACTAACAGGGCAGAATATAAACAGGCAATCAGATACAGGAACATAGGACACTGTTCACAAACAGGTACAAATACAAAGAACAAAGATCAGATAAACCAAACAGGATATAAATATAGGATACTGTTCACACTGAACCTACAAACTGGACACCCCACTCCATAGAAAGAGCAGCCATTAATAATAAAGCCAAATAGGCTACTGGCCAGTGGACACACTCCACCATGTGGACAAGATGCTGACCCAGTAGGAAACAGAAATATAATACATGAAACACTAGACTAGAACCGGATGAGTCTGAATAGACTCCAGAATACTAAACAGGAATATAACATACAGAGCACAGGTAACAAGCAAGTCTCAGACACAGTCTGAACAGACACATAGCAGAAAGGATATAAAAATCCTAAAACCGACTATACAATCACAGATTAAAATCTACTATAAGCATGCCACCTAACCATGGCTAAAACCAGAAAATACAAAGTGCATGCAAATACAGAGATAGTAGATTAAAAGCTCAAACAAAGAGTGTTTCAGCAAGAGCTCCATGCAGCATGTCCAGCATCTTAGCAAGTCAGGATATAATGAAGTCTCAACAGCCCAGAGGCTAGACTGGGCTGACTATAAATAGACACACCCTAGGAGCTATTGGCTAGCAAGCCAAAGGCTTTTAACTATTCCCTGACCAGGGAACATAAAACTGTTCAGACACAAGCATATCCAATAGCTGTGTGTGAACACAGACCAAGACAGACATGAAAACAGCCTTAGTCAGTTGTTCAATGTCCTGCCTAACACTCTGTAAATCTGAGGCTGCATTGACTGGCAACGTAGAGGACACCGGGGCGGGGGCTGTTGACGGTGGTGGTATAGATCAAGCTACCACCCCTAGTGGCTCTGGAACACGTGTAAGGGGCACACAAGCTTCCTCTAATTCAGTACCGGACTTAATCCTTTGGATGGCCAGTCTTTTGGAAGCGGGGAAGGACAAGTTGGGGTTTTGGACCGCCAACATTCTCAGCTGGGCTTTGTCCCACTTATTATGAGCCCCATTAATAAATCTGTTCATTAACACCTTATTGCCCTGCTGAATGGTTGGCTCCCAGTATCCATGTCTGGGGACTGGTTGCCCGTTACCCCCAACTACTCGGAAGTTAACATTATCAGGCTCACACAATAAACTAGCATCCCAATGCTGATAGATCACACTTTTAGGTATAGTAAACACTTGTGACCCTTTATCTATCAATGCCTCTAACGGTACACTTTCCACAATAACTTTTACATAGGTGATGGAGGCAACATAAAGTGAGAGTCCTGACTTAGGTCATTCGGGGATTTGACCTGATGACTGTTTTCCTAAGGGCCAGTCCACGACCTCAGGGGAAATCTGTTTAAATCCCAGCACTGCATTTTCAAATGTCCTGATTCAATACAGTAAGTGCAAAAGGGTTTTTGAGTCCCCGAGGGTCTATTGGATGGAGGATTGCGGTAATTGAAATTGTGGGCAGCAGGAGCAGGGGCAGGTATCCTGGGTAGGGGTGTTCACGGTCAGGATGAGCGGCCTGGGTGGCAAGCTCCTTTACAGCTGTCAGGGACCAACCAGGGGACAGGGAGAGTGAGCCCTAAACTGACCCTAAAACCGCTCTCCCTGCCTACTTGCCCATCCACCCTAACTGGTGGATCGACAACTGGGTGCCGGTCCCTCCCTGAACTAAAGTGCAGGGGCCTAAAAAACATACTAATAAATAGTCGGTCACAAACCAGAAACATAACAGAAAACTACCAGACAACCAGATATACAAGACAGGATACAAATACTAACAGGGCAGAATATAAACAGGCAATCAGATACAGGAACATAGGACACTGTTCACAAACAGGTACAAATACAAAGAACAAAGATCAGATAAACCAAACAGGATATAAATATAGGATACTGTTCACACTGAACCTACAAACTGGACACCCCACTCCATAGAAAGAGCAGCCATTAATAATAAAGCCGAATAGGCTACTGGCCAGTGGACACACTCCACCATGTGGACAAGATGCTGACCCAGTAGGAAACAGAAATATAATACATGAAACACTAGACTAGAACCGGATGAGTCTGAATAGACTCCAGAATACTAAACAGGAATATAACATACAGAGCACAGGTAACAAGCAAGTCTCAGACACAGTCTGAACAGACACATAGCAGAAAGGGTATAAAAATCCTAAAACCGACTATACAAACACAGATTAAAATCTACTATAAGCATGCCACCTAACCATGGCTAAAACCAGAAAATACAAAGTGCATGCAAATACAGAGATAGTAGATTAAAAGCTCAAACAAAGAGTGTTTCAGCAAGAGCTCCATGCAGCATGTATAGCATCTTAGCAAGTCAGGATATAATGAAGTCTCAACAGCCCAGAGGCTAGACTGGGCTGACTATAAATAGACACACCCTAGGAGCTATTGGCTAGCAAGCCAAAGGCTTTTAACTATTCCCTGACCAGGGAACATAAAACTGTTCAGACACAAGCATATCCAATAGCTGTGTGTGAACACAGACCAAGACAGACATGGAAACAGCCTTAGTCAGTTGTTCAATGTCCTGCCTAACACTCTGTAAATCTGAGGCTGCATTGACTGGCAAAGTAGAGGACACCGGGGCGGGGGCTGTTGACGGTGGTGGTATAGATCAGGCTACCACCCCTAGTGGCTCTAGAACACGTGTAAGGGGCACACAAGCTTCCTCTAATTCAGTACCGGACTTAATCCTTTGGATGGCCAGTCTTTTGGAAGCGGGGAAGGACAAGTTGGGGTTTTGGACCGCCAACATTCTCAGCTGGGCTTTGTCCCACTTATTATGAGCCCCATTAATAAATCTGTTCATTAACACCTTATTGCCCTGCTCGGGAGTTATACCATCTAGTTTTTGGACAGTCTCTAGGGCATTCTGTAGGCTACGGCATATGCTCTTCGGCTTTTGTTGCCATTCATACAGCTGGAGACGTACATCTGATGGAGAATGTGAGTCAAATACCTGATACAGCCCTTCAAAGATCTGCTCTACAGTCACCTTCTCGGAAATCCCTCAGGGTGAATGGGTCTCCATTGTAGGTAGGGACGACAGGGTTCCCCATGAATACCAGAGCAGATGCTGGAACACCAGGACTGTTGATGCTGACTACAGGTAGAGCTGGCAAGATCCTGGTTGCTAGGGCAGGTAATGACCTCACTGCTGGAGATGAAGTGGCGCTGTCGCCTGGTTGATCTGGAGAGCTGGGTTCATACATCTTGTTGAGTTTTGAGTGTGCTGTCGCTTTAAGAAGAATAAGGTGCTTTCTCCTTTAAGATGATTGCTGAAGTGTTGCAGCAGCTTGGACTTGACTGATGGGGGTACTGTAATGTATACTCCCCCTCTATTTTTCAGGCACCCGGTTGTAATCCGTCTTGCGACCAGACGTGCAGGTACTAATGGGTTAATGCTAGCAGGTACTGACACCGGAGACTTAATACTGACAATCGTTGGTGTTTGCAGAGTCTACGCTGCAGCAAGTGCTTGAGGGATAGCGTCAGAGCCGGATGCAGCAGCCGGAACCTCCAACATGGCTGCGCCCAGGGAACTTTCTGCTTTGGTCCGGTTGGCAAAATCTACCCCTGTGCAACACAGAGCGGCTCTTTGGTTCCTCCTTGCTTCATTGAAGAGGCATCACAGCTGGGGACTGATGGGGCAGAGCTGCGACCACTCGCACGTGGGAAACACCGGACCAACTGAACCCTTTCAGGTACTACCTCTGTACAGTTCACAGTACCAGATAATAGGCTTTTCTTCACCTCCCCTCTATTTCACAAGTGCCACGAGTAAACCACTTTTCATTTGCAAAGTCCCATGGCGCAGTCTTAAATTGCATTGGCATGCAGTTTTTGCAGACAATATTGGACACAGTTAAGAATAGGGGAGGACTTGTTGCATATCCTGTCCATGTTGCCAAAAGTTGTGGTAGCGGGGTGTGATGAGGGCAGATGTTGTTACCCTAGGGGCAGATGGTATTAACCCCTTGTATTCATGACACCAGGGCGTGGTTTAGCCGAAAACCACCCGAAGGTATACCGCTGGATCCTGGGCTAGGCACGCGGGCAATAAAGACTCTGATACCAAGTTATGGACAATGGTAGCTTTACTGAGGGTAGACATTTGGTAAAGTCTATACAGTTCAGCCAGGGCCCAAGGAGGTGACCAGTGATGCAGACACCTTAAAGGGGTACACCTGTGGAAAACTTTTTTTTTTTAAATCAACTGGTGTCAGAAAGTTAAACAGATTTTTAAATGACTTCTATTAAAAATCTTAATCCTTCCAGTACTTTTTAGGGGCTATATACTACAGAGGAAATGCTTTACTTTTTAGATTTCTCTGATGTCATGACCACAGTGCTCTCTGCTGTGCTCTGCTGTCCATTTTAGGAACTGTCCAGAGCAGCATGTGTTTGCTATGGAGATTTTCTCCTGCTCTGGACAGTTCCTAAAATGGACAGCAGAGATTCATAAAGCTGTGACTTTTGCTTACTTGAATTGATGGTGGCTGCAGGACTTGACTTTGAGGCCTCCAACACTCTGGACACACACACTAGGCACGACTGCACTGGACCTCAGCAGGAAGCAAGAGCAGAGCTGAAAGAGAGCGAAGCTAGCGCCATCCAGGGCTTATATGGGGGAGACTAGCAGGGAGCCCATAGATCACTCTTGGGATCACCTGATCACTGGTACCTCCTATGTAACAATCACATGACATAACTCTTAAAGATACAACACGTTTTATTATAAAATACACTGCAGAACATATGTACAAGGGGGAAACAGGTGCAAGGGACCCTGGGGACAGTGAAGGAGGCTGCCTGACTGGGCAGCAAGGGTAGGGAGTAACATCTTCTGTACCACAAATATATCCATATATATAGTGTGGAACATATGTGCAATCGTATATTTCTTTGTTCTCATTTGCATTATACCTATATTTATTATACCTCTATTTGTCCTATTGGGCTGCAATTAGTACGAGTGCGCATGCGCGGACACATCTGGTATCGGCCATGTACAGCGCAGGTGCGAGAACGCTCCTGAGTGTGGCCGCATTATGAGGAAGCGCCCGTGCGCACGCAGACTTTGTTTACATAGACCATGTGGATAGGAGCTATCACGTGACTGGATCGGCGTCCGTCTCACGTGAGGGACCGACGGAGTGATATAAGTGGATGTTAATATAGATAGAATGACGGATTGGTTACTCCACAGAGGAAGTTCATTTGCCGGATCAATAGTGGGCAACGCAAATGGGTGAGGTTATCTAATAATCTGCACATAGATTGGCCTGGGAGTCAGACTGGCAATGATGGATGGTTATAATAGGTAGCAATACGAAGTGAAGTGATTTACTGTTGGTGGATGATATGGCGCCCTTCTATTTGTTACCTTATTAATGATGTATAGAGATGAGCGAATCGAAGCTGACAAACCCAAATTCGTTACGAATTTCATGAAATATTCGATTTGCAACAAATGCGAATATTGCTGCAATTCTATCACACGAATCGCTTCATTAAACTCCATTTCCTGTGGTGCAGGCTCCAGGGCATCTAAAATGGCGGATCCATATGTCAGTACATGGGGCAACGGACGCTGGGAAGGGAAGTAGGTGGGATGACCTTGAATAACATACAGGATGCAGCCTATCAGCAGCCAGTCACACCTGTGATGTCACAGCCCTATATAATCAGCAGCCATTTTACAGCCCATTTTGCAGCTCGTCATATCAATCACTGCATACAGATAGGACAGACATCGCTGTGTGTGTTACACCGAAAAGCTCATTCCAGCAGCGTTTCACATCCTAGTCACATCAGCGTTCTGGTGGACAGAGAGCAGTGTTTTTTTCACTGAAAATGATTTTTTACTGCAGGCATAAACCTCTCAGTCACTTTCTTCAGCATTGTATTACAGAGAGGGGCACATAGCTGTGTGTTGCCTTATACATTTAAACACGCTGCCTCAACTTCATAAACCTTAGCAGAGGAGGCAGGAATAATTTTTCAGCGCAATTCTGTGTCTTTGTTCCACAACAACTCATCTGCTTGTTATACTAGTCTGTAGATGGTATAATACACAGCAGTCCATTCCTAATAGTCTTTGACAGAGTGAAATTTTGTGTTAAGTTACACAGCTTTTTTGTGCTGCAGTACTGTTGTGTTCTGCTGATGTGCAAAAATAAGTTTTTTTAAAGCGTACTGTACCGCATTTTTCTGCCCTCATAAGTGCATACCACATACGTACATCTAAGTGGTGCACTATTTTGTGGCTGTTAATCTGTCAAGGGCCTACATACTGTGAAAGGACAACCAAAATTAATCACCGGCTGGTGTTTTACTCCAATACGTTTATTAAGTGTACAGTAGCGCATTTTTCTGCCCTCATAAGGGCATACCACATACCTATATATAAGTAGTGTACTATTTTGTACCTGTTAATCTGTAAAGGGCCTGGATACTGTGAAAGTCCATGTCAAAGTAATCCCCAGCTGGTGTTTTACTAAAATATGTTTTTTTAAGCATACTGTACCGCATTTTTCTGCCCACAAGTGCATACCACATAATTACATCTAAGTGGTGTACTATTTTGTGCCTGTAAATCTGTCAAGGGCCTACATACTGTGAAAGGACAGCCAAAATTAATCACCGGCTGGTGTTTTACTCCAATATGTTTATTAAGCGTACAGTAGCGCATTTTTCTGCCCTCATAAGTGCATACCACATACGTACATCTAAGTAGTGTACTATTTTGTACCTATTAATATGTCAAGGGACTAGATACTGTGAAAGTCCAGACAAAACTATTCACCGGCTTGTGTTTTTACTCAGATACTTTTTTAAGTGTACTGTAGCAAATTTTTGTGCCCTCATAAGTGCATACCACATACGTACATCTAAGTAGTGTACTATTTTATACCTGTTAATCTGTCAAGGGCCTATATACTGTGAAAGGACAGCTAATGGCATACACCTGCTGCTGTTCTAGACAAATACTGTTTTAAGCGCAGTGAAGCGTATTGTACTCCCCTCATATACGCAATAAGTATGTCAGGCAGAGTATTGCCAGGACATGCACAGAGGTGTGGCAGAGACCTAAATTCATCAGGCAGAGGTCGCAGCAGGGTAGGGGTTTGTGGCAGCCGGAGTCGCAGAGAGAGGTCTGAACTTGCGGTGTCAGCTAGCAGTCGTGATTGATCGGTTCACTCGGTCATCCACTTCATCCCAATTGACATCCGACACCCCCCAGTCAACAGTCGGTGGATTCCTCAGACTCAACCCTCAGTTGGCATGACCCTCATGCTGCTGCTGCCACCTCCAGGCTCTGTCATTGTGCTGCTCTATGGTCTCCTCATGCTAATGCTACCACCTCCAGGCATATGGTCTCCTCATGCTGATGCTGCCACCTCCAGGCTTTCTCATTCTGCTGCTCTATGGTCTCCTCATCCTAATGCTACCACCTCCACGCTCTGTCATTGTGCCACCATGTAGTCTCCTCATGCTGATGCTACCACCTCCAGGCTCTGTCATTGTGCCGCCATATGGTCTCCTCATGCTGATGCTGCCACCTCCAGGCTCTCTAATTGTGCTGCTCTTCGGTCTCCTCATACTGATGCTGCCACCTCCAGGCTTTCTCATTGTGCTGCTCTATGGTCTCCTCGTGCTGATGCTACCGCCTCCATGCTCTATCATTGTGCCACCATATGGTCTCCTCATGCTGATGCTACAACCTCCAGGCACTGTCATTGTGCCGCAATATGGTGTCCTCATGCTGATCCTGCCACCTCCAGGCTCTCTAATTGTTCTGCTCTATCGTCTCCTCATGCTGCCACCTCCAGGCTCTCTATTTGTGCTGCTCTATGGTCTCCTCATGCTGATGCTGCCACCTCCAGGCTCTCTCATTGTGCTGCCATGAATACTGCAAAACATAATTAAGGTGCTGGTCCCCAATTTTAGAAATTCCTTGCATTAGTGCCACTTTCAGGACTCCTGATGCCACCTCCAGGCTGTCTCATTCAGTCACTATATGGTCTCCTCATGCTTCAGCCAACTCCAGGCTGTGCCATTCAGCCACTATATGGTATCATCATGCTTCAGCCACCTCCAGGCTGTGCCATTCAGCCACTATATGGTATGCTCATGCTTCAGCCACCTCCAGGCTGTGACATTCAGCCACTATATGGTCTCCTCATGCTTCAGCCACCTCCAGGATGTGCCATTCAGACACTATATGGTCTCCCTATTCTGCCACAAACTCCAGGCAGTCATTCAGCCACTAAATGGTCTCCTCTTACTGCTGGCACCTCCAAGCTCTGTCATTGTGCTGCCATGTGACTCATTGTTAGATTCGGTCCTTTGTACCCACACGCTGGGGCCTGTGACACTAAAACTTGGGAGTTAAAATTTCAATTTCAAAATCCTCAATTTCAATATCTTGAATTTATATTTAAAAATCTTACATTTTAATGGTCTCCTTATGCTTCAGCCAACTCCAGGTAGTCATTCAGCCACTATATGGTCTCCTCATGGTTCAGCCACCTCCAGGCTTTGCCATTCATCCAATATATGGTTTACTGATGCTTCAGCCAGCTCCAGTCTGTGTCATTCAGCAAATACATGGTTTAGTGATGCTGCTGGGCCTATTACCTATATATGTTTATGGTAGCACTAGGTACCAGACATCTTCAATGGGAATTTCACAATTCATCTTTTATTCTTAGACATTGTGAGGCCCTATTGTCTCCTCATCTGCCACCAACTCCAGGCGGTGCCATTCAAACACCATATGGTCTCCTCATGCTTCAGCCAAATCCGGGCTGTGCCATTCAGACACCACTATATGGTCTCCAAAAAACAAAACAACATAGTCTCAAGGTGATAACAGGTGCTCAACCCCAAGTGCAATTGTGCACACATACAATGGGGTAGAGGACCCGCACCTATGGACCAGAGTGGGGTTTCAATCCTGTGGTAAATATATACAATGATATTAGATAATCCTCAAAACTGATGTAAAAATGAGACATTAGCCAGTATATTCTTATATGAAGGACATACCGGAGCCCGCACACCACGCCAAGGTTTCTCATGTGATCCGGGACCTATCGGGACCTACTATATAGTCTCCCCATGCTGCCACAAGCTCCAGGCAGTCAATCAGCCACTATATGGTCTCCTCATACTGATGTCACATGGCAGCACAATGACAGAGCCAGGAGGTGGCATGTGACTCATTGTTAGATTTGGCCCTTTGAACCCACACGCCGGGGCCTGGGACACTAAAACTTGGGAGTTAAAATTTCAATTTCAAAATCCTCAATTTCAATATAAAAATCTAAAATTTCTATTTAAATATCTTAAATTTCAATGGTCTCTTCATGCTTCTGCCAACTGCAGGCTGTGCCATTCAGACACTATATGGTCTCCTCATGCTTCAGCCCACTCCAGGCTGTGTCATTCAGCCAATATATGGTTTACCGATGCTGCTGGGTTTGGGCCTAAATATTTTTTATTTTTAATCTTAGGGATTGTGAAGCCCTGGTGTCTACCCATGCTGCTGCCAACTCCAGGCTGTGCCATTCAGACACTATATTGTTTACTGATGCTGCTGGGCCTGGGTCTGGCCCTAAAAATTTTGTTATGGTAGCACTAGCTACCAAAAATCTTGAATTTAAATTTCAAAATTCATCTTTTAATCTTAGGGATTGTGAAGGCCTAGTGTCTACTCATGCTGCTTCCAACTCCTGGCTGTGCCATTCAGACACTATATGGTCTTCTGATGCTTCAGCCAACTGCAGGTTGTGCCATTCAACCAATATATGGTTTACTGATGCTGCTGGGCCTGGGTATGGCCCTAACATTTTTGTTATGGTAGCACTAGCTCATCCACTATATGGTCTCCTCATACTGATGCCACCTCCAGGCTCTGTCATTGTGCTGCTCTGCGGCAGTGGTTCTAATAGCAATGCCTGTAATCTGCATGTCATACTGAATAACAGTATTATTTCACTAACCCAGCACACTCCTGTGTTCTAACACTCATATGGAAAGTATTCTACGCCCCTATTGAGGATCTCTGTAGTCCAGAAATAGCCGTTTTTAATATAGATTTGTCACGAATAAATTCAGATCGAAACAAATTTTTTCAAAAAATTCAGCTAAATTGAATCTTTCAAAAGTTCGCTCATCTCTAATGATGTCATATGGATACCATAAAAATGACGCTCTTTGGAGGCTGACACTCAATGTTCAGTCATTCTCCTTGATAAAGCCACACCAGTGGCGAAACATGTCTGGGTTGGTCAGTAATACTTTTTAATTGCATCCTCATTGCCTCCATTTTTATACAATACTGTTGGTACAGGTCACAGAATATGAGTGGCATTTGAGCCACCTATATTTGCAAACCCGCACCTGCGGTGCACAGCAGGATGGCGGCTATTGATTTCTGATTAGTTTTCACACAGAGATCAAGCACCTGGAAATCTGAACCTTGTCTAACATATGAGCCACACAAATGTGGACTAAGAATAGAAAGGAGAGTGACGTGGCACCCCCTAATATACATCTGACCTAGAATTAGATTATTCATCCACGCAACTATTCAGAATCAGTCACTCCAGATATCAATATCAAGGAGGTGTAATTAAACACCACTAATTTGACAGGTTTACAGAAGGTGTTTTAATCTGTGGTGATCTTACTAAGAAATTTGTAATCCTACACACTGACGCCAATGGGGAAGTGTTTTTAAATGTGTGTTTTCTCACTTTTTATGTTTATTAATTATTAAAAGTTATGTTTTATTAATAGCACATGTGATAAAGAGGTCAAATATAACCCACTCCGGGTTATATTGATGTGTCATGGATATGTCACGAGTGGTGCTTAGCCAATGTCCATTTGTTACCCACAAACACCTTTTTTTCAAATAAAGCTGTTCACGCATACAAAGCACAGGAAGGAGACTTCAGATGCTAGGATTCTATAAAACAACTCAAATCCAGGAAAATACAGTTTCTTTTCCAATACATCTTTACTACTATAACCCCCCTCCCGCACCTCTCCTCATCACTACTATAACCCCCCCTCCCGCACCTCTCCTCATCGCTACTATAACCCCCCTCCCGCACCTCTCCTCACCGCTACTATAACCCCCCTCCCGCACCTCTCCTCATCGCTACTATAACCCCCCTCCCGCACCTCTCCTCATCATAACTATAACCCCCCGCACCTCTCCTCATCACTACTATAACCCCCCTCCCGCACCTCTCCTCATCGCTACTATAACCCCCCTCCTGCACCTCTCCTCATCGCTACTATAACCCCCTCCTGCACCTCTCCTCATCACTACTATAATCCCCCTCCCGCACCTCTCCTCATCACTACTATAATCCCCCTCCCGCACCTCTCCTCATCACTACTATAACCCCCCTCCCGCACCTCTCCTCATCACTACTATAACCCCCCTCCCGCACCTCTCCTCATCGCTACTATAACCCCTCTCCCGCACCTCTCCTCATCACTACTATAACCCCCCTCCTGCACCTCTCCTCATCGCTACTATAACCCCCTCCTGCACCTCTCCTCATCACTACTATAATCCCCCTAACGCACCTCTCCTCATCACTACTATAACCCCCCTCCCGCACCTCTCCTCATCGCTACTATAACCCCCCTCCCGCACCTCTCCTCATCATTACTATAACCCCCCTCCCGCACCTCTCCTCGTCACTACTATAACCCCCCTCCCGCACTTCTCCTCATCACTACTATAACCCCCCTCCCGCACCTCTCCTCATCACTACTATAACCCCCCTCCCGCACCTCTCCTCATCGCTACTATAACCCCCCTCCTGCACCTCTCCTCACCGCTACTATAACCCCCCTCCTGCACCTCTCCTCATCGCTACTATAACCCCCCTCCCGCACCTCTCCTCATCGCTACTATAACCCCCCTCCCGCACCTCTCCTCATCGCTACTATAACCCCCCTCCCGCACCTCTCCTCATCGCTACTATAACCCCCCTCCCGCACCTCTCCTCATCACTACTATAACCCCCCTCCTGCACCTCTCCTCATCACTACTATAACCCCCCTCCCGCACCTCTCCTCATCACTACTATAACCCCCCCCGCACCTCTCCTCGTCACTACTATAACCCTCCTCCCGCACCTCTCCTCATCACTACTATAACCCCCCTCCCGCACCTCTCCTCATCACTACTATAACCCCCCTCCCGCACCTCTCCTCATCACAACTATAACCCCTCTCCCGCACCTCTCCTCATCGCTACTATAACCCCCCTCCCGCACCTCTCCTCATCGCTACTATAACCCCCCTCCTGCACCTCTCCCCATCACAACTATAACCCCCCTCCCGCACCTCTCCTCATCACTACTATAACCCCCCCGCACCTCTCCTCATCACTACTATAACCCCCTGCACCATTTATCACCCCCATAAATCCGCCTGCACCTCTCATCACCCCCATAACCCCCCTGCACCTCTCATCACCCCCTGCACCTCTCGTCACCCCCATAACCCCCCTGCACCTCTTATCACCCCCATAAACCCCCCTGCACCTCTTATCACCCCCATAACCCCCCTGCACCTCTTATCACCCCCCATAACCCCCCTGCACCTCTCATCACCCCCATAAACCCCACTGCACCTCCCATCACCCCCATAACCCCCATGCACCTCTCATCACCCCCATAACCCCCCCTGCCCCTCTTGTCACCCCCATAACCCCCCTGAATCTCTTCTGACCCCCATAACACCCCCCTGCATCTCTTATCACCCCCTAACCCCCCCCTGCACCTCTCATCACCCCCATAACATGCCCCCGCACCTCTCATCACCCCATAACCCCCCTGCACCTCTCATCACCCCTATAACACACACCCCCTGTAACCTCTCATCACCCCAATAACCCCCCACTGCACCTCTCATCACCCCCATAACACGCCCCCCCCCCCGCGCCTCTCATCACAGCCCCCACACCTCTCATCACAGACACCCCCCCCCCCCCCCGCAAGTTCACCTACCCTGCCGCCGCCGGGGATCAGTGCAGCGGTGTGAGGCAGTGGAGGCTGCTGCTGCTCCTGTCACTGAGGATCCTCTGTGCTGGAGATCACACAGGGATTTAGGTAGGGACAGGTTAGGTGACTGGAGTGGACGTGCGTGCCTGCACGGGGCACATGACGTCTCTACTCCCATCAGCCCCAGGCCTGTCCTGCCCTGCCATTACTCTTAAGGGGCCCACGCCCAAAAAGAAGTAATTTAGAAATGTGCAGGCCCCCTGGACAATGAGGCCTGGTCCGCACCCATCGGTCAATGAGTGACAGTTGCAGTCACTCACTGACAAGGCAATAAAAAAAAAAAAAGGTCCAGGGATGTCGGGGCACCCTGAAGCTCCGGGCCCCATACAGTTGTATGTGTTGTACCCCCCTGATGGCGCCCTGATTCCCAGTGTAAGGTGCCATATAGGAATCCACTTTACTCACTCTTTTTTGGTAGAAACCCTGAAATGGGCATCCAGGGAAGGCAGACAGGCTGGAACTGACCTGACCCCAAACCTGAAACAGATCAGTGAAAGACAGAAAGGTATTCTTTTTTTGCAAAATACTCTACTCTTGTATGCTAAGACAATGTAGCAGAGTATCCTCACAGCGTGAACTTGGAATCAGAGTAGGGACAGCAAATATGCAATGCATATCCAGAAGACCTGTAGTATTTCAGCTACCCGACAACTCTAGTGGGTAGCAGCTGGAACTGCTGTACTGGGACATCACATCTAGGGAAGCAGTATTGGGGTCTATTCACACAGCAGAATTCTGCCTCAAATGAAAGCCCAATACACTTCTATGGGATTCCGCACTCCTGTTGATACTTTGGAATTCCACAAGCGGGAATTCCAAAGTATCAACGGGAGTGCGGAATCCCATAGAAGTGTATTGGGCTTTCATTTGAGGCGGAATTATGCTGGTGGAAATTCCTCCATGTGAATGGACCCTTAAGCAGCATTAAGAATCTACATGGGTAAGAACAGCTGCAAAATGTATCCGTAGATTTCTTAGGCATGTGGCATCTCCCTAATGGGGTGTATTCAGTCTGAGTACACAAGCAGCACAAGCTGTAAATACGGCCCTGCCTATAATATGTGATACTATCTGCTGTATCTAAGCTTATACTGCACTTTACACAAAATGATGCTTCAAACGATCAAGGTTTTCAGAAGTCCCTTTTTATTAAGGTAAAGGACACTAGCTAGTCAAAAAAGGCTATGAATGACTAACTGGATTTTTGCATGAGCTGCATTACCTAATACTAGCCACAAGATGACGCCAGATCCCTGTTTTCATATAGAGTGTTGTCTGATCAATTATCAGATTTGATCCTAAAGGCAATTTGTCACCATGTTTCTTCTGCCTTCTCCTTCACTGAGCTGGTTATATGTACATGTGGTGGTATTTGTGTGAAATTTACATTCTGCTACTTTTAGTGTTTGCTTTGTGCTGTGACTAGGAGTCCTTGGTATTCATAAACTGATGCCCCCCCCCCCCTCCCCCGGCTGATCTCCCTCCCCCCTCCGTCCACTCTGCCCTCAGCCACAGATGGACAGAATATTCCTTATACAATAACAGAAAGCTGTCAGATTCCATTTAAATCATAATCCTATTTGCTATTATACAAACATATTACTCGTGAACACTATGTTTCGTATTATAAATAACAGAAATGTTCTTATTTTTATGTTTTGTTCACTCAGCGTCAGACCGTGGAGATGATCCCAGTGGTGCAAGTCCAGTATGAATACAATGGGAAGAACCTGTCATGTCTTGTATACGGCCAGGAGCTCAGAGTCTACTCTAAGCGGAGTCTTCATCGTTTCACCCTCAGCTGCTCAGTTATGTGAGAAGTGGTTATCACTCATCTATGCCTACAGCAGCCATTGGCTTCACTATAGCGAATAAATTGTTTTGCCTATTGCGCTTGCTTGTGGATAAAGCTTTCATGATAGGAGTGAGGAAGGAGAAGTGATACTTGGGGACAGGAGTGAGATGATAGCTAAAGATGATACTGGTACTCCACTAGAAAACATTTTTGTTTAAATCAAACATTTTTGTGCTGTATGATCCAGAGGAAGTTCTTTTCTTTTGGAATTTATTTTCTGTCTGACCGCAGTGCTCTCTTATGACACCTCTGTCCATTTTAAGAACTGTCCAAAGTTGGAACAAATCCCCATAGCAAACCTATCCTGCTCCAGACAGTTCCTAAAATGGACAGAGGTGTCAGCAGAGAGCACTGTGATCAGACAGAAAGGAAATTCAAAAAGAAAAAAAACTTCCTCTGGAACATACAGCAGCTGATAAGTACTGGAAGGATTAAGATTTTAAATTAGAAGTAATTTACAAATCTGTTTAACTTTCTGGCACCAGTTTATTAAAAAAAAAAAAAAGTTTTCCAGAGGAGTACCCCTTTAACCCCTTAAGGACGCAGGACGTAAATGTACGTCCTGGTGAGGTGGTACTTAACGCACCAGGACGTACATTTACGTCCTAAGCATAACCGCGGGCATCGGAGCGATGTGCGTGTCATGCGCGGCTGATCCCGGCTGCTGAACGCAGCCAGGGACCTGCCGGCAATGGCCGAGATCGCGGGCGTCCGCCATTAGCCCCTCAGGTGCCGGGATCAATACAGATCCCGGCATCTGCGGCAGTTCGCCATTTAAATGAACGATCGGATCGCCCGCAGCGCTGCTGCGGGGATCCGATCATTCATAACGCCGCACGGAGGTCCCCTCTCCTTCCTCCGTGCGGCTCCCCGCGTCTCCTGCTCTGGTCTGTGATCGAGCAGACCAGAGCAGGAGATGACCGATAACACTGATCTGTTCTATGTCCTATACATAGAACAGATCAGTATTAGCAATCATGTACTGCTATGAATAGTCCCCTATGGGGACTATTCAAGTGTAAAAAAAAATGTAAAAAAATGTAAAAGTAAAAAAAAAGTGGAAAATCCCCTCCCCCAATAAAAAAGTAAAACGTCCGTTTTTTCCTATTTTACCCCCAAAAAGCGTAAAAAACATTTTTTATAGACATATTTGGTATCAACGCGTGCGTAAATTAAAATAAAATGTTAATGATCCCGTACGGTGAACGGCGTGAACGAAAAAAAATTAAAAAAGTCCAAAATTCCTACTTTTTTAATACATTTTATTAAAAAAAAATTATAAAAAATGTATTAAAAGTTTTTTATATGTAAATGTGGTATAAAAAAAAAGTACAGATCATGGCGCAAAAAATGAGCCCCCATACCGCCGCTTATACGGAAAAATAAAAAAGTTAGAGGTCATCAAAATAAAGGGATTATAAACGTACTAATTTGGTTAAAAAGTTTGTGATTTTTTTTAAGCGTAACAATAATATAAAAGTACATAATAATGGGTATCATTTTAATCGTATTGACCCTCAGAATAAAGAACACATGTCATTTTTACCATAAATTGTACGGCGTGAAAACAAAACCTTCCAAAATTAGCAAAATTGCGTTTTTCGTTTTAATTTCCCCACAAAAATAGTGTTTTTTGGTTGCGCCATACATTTTATGATATAATGAGTGATGTCATTACAAAGGACAACTGGTCGCGCAAAAAACAAGCCCTCATACTAGTCTGTGGATGAAAATATAAAAGAGTTATGATTTTTAGAAGGCGAGGAGGAAAAAATGAAAACGTAAAAATGTAATTGTCTGAGTCCTTAAGGCCAAAATGGGCTGAGTCCTTAAGGGGTTAAATCCGGGAAGGGAAGGAGGTTAAATCTTGCATGAACAATAATTGGGGGGATTAAACCTGCGGAAAGCAAGATAGATGATTCCTGGAACAAACTGCTGGGAGGTGATATCCTGGAAAAGGGTTTATAATTCTGGAAAATGATACCTGGGAATATTTAGGGGCAGATTATCATTAGATGATATCATTAGGGGGTCCTCATTTGTCAGGTTAAAGGGGTACTCTGGTAAAAAAAAACTATTTTTATTTTTTTTTTAAATCAACTGGTGCCAGAAAGTTAAACAGATTTGTAAATTACTTCTATTAAAAAATCTTAATCCTTCCTGTACTTATTAGCTGCTGAATACTACAGTGGAAATTCTTTTTCGTTTGAAACACAGAGCTGTCTGCTGACATCACAAGCACAGTGCTCTCTGCTGACATCTCTGTCCATTTTAGGAACTGTCCAGGTTAAAAGGAAATCCACATAGCAAACATATGCTGTTCTGGACAGTTCATAAAATGGACAGAGATGTCAGCAGAGAGCACTGTGCTTGTGATTCAGCAGACAGCTCTGTGTTTCGAAAATAATTAGTAGCATTCAGCAGCTAATAAGTACAGGAAGGATTAAGATTTTTTAATAGAAGTAATTTACAAATCTGTTTAATTTTCTGGCACCAGTTGATTTAAAAAAAAAAAAAAAAGTTTTTCAGCGGAGTACCCCTTTAACAAGAAGACGACAACAGTGGGAGAAGAGTAAGGACAGACTATGCAGGGTTTGCTTTTACCAAGAACATATATTGGTTTGAATAGAAGCAGTATCTAAAATATGGTAATATATAAAATAGAAAAACTATTTCCTATTTTTGTTTTTAATTGTAAATGTATTGGGACAATAAAAGGGGTATTCCAGATACATGATTATTTTATATTGTGCTGAGGCCGCCATGAAGAAAAAAAAGTATACTTACTTACTTGGGTCCCAGGGCACTCCCTGCTATGTCTTTCAGCTCCGCGTTTTTTACCCTTCTTCCGAGATGGACTCATCTTAGCAGTGACTGCCCCCTCAACCATCCAGGATGGCTCCTTATTATTGTATAGATAAGTAGACAGGCTCGCATCCACAACGCTTAGCCACTAGCCACACAATAGGGGATCATTGTATGATCAGAGGGCAGTGCTTGGTTATTTCCAGAAGTCCCATGTACAATGAATGGAGTGTCAGAGTGCATACATGACTGCCACAGAAAACAGAGGACTCTCATTCTTAAAATCACTGGGGGTCCCAGTGGTCGGGCCCTCAAGGATCATACATTTATCCCCTGTCCTATGGATAGTGGATGTATTATTATAGGGACAACCCAGGGGCGTAGCTAGAAATCACAGGGCCCTGATGCGAAAAGTTGTCCTGGGCCCCCCTACCCCTCGACTACACGCTTCCCCAATCCCTGACGAACTCCTTACCCAGTCTCGACCACACAAATATAATAATGAATGACAGGCAGGGCCGTACTGGGGCCAAAAATAAGCCCAGGCATTTTAAAATAAGTAGCCCATTTTTCTGGTGGGGGTACGACTTCTTAGACCCCCCACCAATCACCTTGGTTCAAGTGGCTCTCCAGCTGTAATAAAGCTACAACTCCCATCGTGTCTGGAGATCCTCAGGCATTATGGAAGATGTTGTTTTGCAACAGCTGGAGAGCCACAGATTGGGTCAGACAGAACACACAGTGATATCAGTGACCTGAGTGACATCTTCTCTGTTGTCTTTTCTTTCTCATCTTGTCCGGCAACAGGTCTTCTTCCAGCTCCATCTTCTCTGCAGAGTCTGACGGCCGGACATCATTGATTCCTCAGCTTGTCAGCAGATCTCCATTCTCTATATAAAGACATTAATCATTATAACCCTGCCAAATACTGGGTCCCCTGAATATAATACTACCACCCACTGTACTCTCTAAATATATTATTGCTACACACTGTACCCCCTGAATATAATATTGACACCCACTGTACCCTCTAAATATTTTATTGCTACACACTGTACCCTCTGAATATAATATTGACACCCACAGTACCCTCTAAATATATTATTGCTACACACTGTACCCCCTGAATATAATATTGACACCCACTGTACCCTCTAAATATATTATTGCTACACACTGTACCCCCTGAATATAATACTGCCACCACTGTACCCTCTAAATATATTATTGCTACACACTGTACCCCTGAATATAATATTGAGACCCATTGTACCCTCTAAATATATTATTGCTACACACTGTACCCCCTGAATATACTGCCACCCACTGTACCCTCTAAATATATTATTGCTACACACCGTACCCCCTGAATATAATACTGCCATTCACTGTTCCCATAATAATACTGTCACACAGTGTTTCTTCTTAGTCTGGCAGAATCCCACCCCTGCACTGTCCTCCTCCAGGCTTCTCAGCCCCCTAAGTCTTTACCTAAGTCATTACCGCATACACTGCCACCCATGACCCCCCCCCCCCGCCCCCCGTACACCATCCTCAGTCTCCTTCTCATCACCTCATACACCACCACCCAGCCCCCCCGTACCCCATCCTCAGTCTCCTAATACACCACCACCCAGCCCCACCATTCCCCATCCTCAGACTCCTCATCAATGAATAAAACACACACAAAGTCCTCATGAATTTATCCCCCCCAGCACCCCCCTCCGGCAGCCCGTCCCATGTCTCCTCACCTTCTCACTGCAGGGATATGAGGTGGGAGGGCGGGCGAGCGGCTGCACCTGCCTCTGCCTGGTATCGATAACACAGGGTCAGAGGCAGGGATGCGTCAGGGGCTTTGAGCTGACGAGCTGACGTGCGTGCATGCCTGCGCGGAGCACGTCTTCTCCCATCAGCCCCTGGCCTCCCATCATGCCCCTGACCCTGCGCTGAGTTTTAAAGGGCCGGCGCTCAGGTAATATAAAATAAATAAATAAAGATAGCTGGCAGCGACGGGCCCGGGCAGCGGACCTGTTGCTGCAGCTGTACAGTGTAGTGGCTACGGGCCCGATTGCGACCCCTATAGCTACGCCACTGGGACAACCCCTTTATTGTATATTGGTTATTTATCAGTCCAGCGCATGGTGAAGGTTCTGTAACAACCAGCGAGGGCTACTTAAAGAGCATCAATAGTCCAGATATTTGGTTTCAAGTACATAAATGCAAGATCATCTAGAACAGTGGTCTTCAACCTGCGGACCTCCAGATGTTGCAAAACTACAACTCCCAGCATGCCCGGACAGCCAACGGCTGTCCGGGCATGCTGGGAGTTGTAGTTTTGCAACATCTGGAGGTCCGCAGGTTGAAGACCACTGATCTAGAACCTTTCAGGTCAAAAGAAGATGAGCAAAGCATTTGCTAATCTGGCACCTACAGCCAAAATAAAGGAATTTTAGACACATGTAGGAAACAGTGTAATATTGCTGCAGATACTTTAATGTTTAATAAATTGTTCACTAACTTCACTGAATCATGGCAGTGCCCGTCATTGTTTTTGATTTTTTTGTAACTGTTTTATTAAACAAGTCTATCCTGGATTTGAACATTGATCCATGATTTGGAGCTTCTTATTGGATGAAGGAATGCCTGGCTACTAAAGGGTCATCTTTTCCTCCACCTCACGTCTATGACCATAGGTGGTAAGTGAAAGAGGTGCCAATGTGTCTTACAAGTGACGGTGGTGAAAATATACGCCTAACAATATATGGTCACTGGTACCTCACTGGGTTACAATCACATGACAACAGGTTAATCACATGACAACATGTCTTAAAGGCATAACACACTATATGTACATTACACTGTATAACAGGCACTTAGGATCAAATATACAAGGGAGCAGGTGCAGGGGGCCCAGGGGCAGTTTTGTGCAGAAAAGGTTGTACTGGGAGGTTTTGGTGCTAATGCTGGAGAATTTTGAATGCATTTCTGAGGTATAATACAGATTATAACTTTGGATAAGTTCTATAATGTAAGTGCACAGTTACTTCACCAGCAGAACAGTAAGTGCAACTCTGGATGTACTGTAAGTTGCAGAACAGGATCAGTACAGAATAAATAAGGTTATGCATTTACACAGTGACTTTACCAGCAGAACAGTGACTGCAGCTCTGGAGTATAATACAGATTGTAAATTAGGATTAATACAGGATAAGTAATGTACAGATGTAGCCACATTAAAGGAGGTATATCATGGGGAAAAATGTATTCCCTATCTCTCCTGTAGGGGGCCTCGGCTCTCCCAAGGAGTGGTGCGTTGCAACCCCTGCACAAAGCAGTGGCCCCCTCCATAAAACTCTATGGGAGAGCTGTTTGGCTGTGTTCGGCTCTCCCATAGAGATATATGGAGGGGGGCGTGTCGGCCACCGCTTCGTGGGGAGGAGGGATCGCAGGGATCCCAGCGGTTGGACTCCCCGCGATCTAAACTTTTTTCCCCATGATTCTTCTCCTTTAACAGTCAGGGTCATAGCGCATTTACTACTGTACATGTTAAACCACCAAGTCTGACTGTTAACTCTGATACATCTGTATGTACATAGAGTTGCGGAAATGGTACCGATGTAGAAGAGTTATTAGTCCGTGTACAGTAGATATGTTAACGCACCAGATATGTTAACTTTGCTATCTGCATGTACACAGTGACGCCATCAGCAGAACAGTGAGCGCAGCTCTGAAGTGTGATACATGATATAACCAGGAATGAGTACAGCATAAATAATGTTATGTATGTGCACAATGACTGTTAATTATGGAGATTCATTCTGTATGAAAGCTGTAAAATAGTTGACGTGTATTTTAAATAGAATCCATACAGAGTAGCTGATGTGTGCAGGGTCCTCGCTCTGTTGTGTTTTTCGCTCACTGTTACATAACTCTGCTTCCTGAGCCCTGAAAGAATGTAAATTGTTCTTATCCGGAATTGCAGATCTTGTCTGAAGGAAATCAAAGCTCTCAAGTGTAAAGTTCCATTCCCTGACAGCAGCTCCTTGGTGGGCACCAAATGGATGGGCAAAAGCTATAACTTAGTATTTCTTAAAATTGAGTTTCATACAG
Source organism: Hyla sarda (assembly GCF_029499605.1). Taxonomy (NCBI): domain Eukaryota; kingdom Metazoa; phylum Chordata; class Amphibia; order Anura; family Hylidae; genus Hyla; species Hyla sarda. The sequence goes on along the minus strand of NC_079194.1, from coordinate 130,624,247 downwards.
TTGTGTTCAGTCTACACCATCTTAAAGGGGTTCTCTGGTGGAAAACTTTTTTTTTAATTTTTTTTTAAATCAACTAGTGCCATAAAGTTAAACAGATTTGCAAATTATCAGTACAGTAGAGAATTAGAAAAACATCGGCACTCACCGGTCTTCTCTTTAAAAAAGCTTCTTTATTAATACATACTCACAACATGAAATGCAGTAAGGGAGAGGGACCCGTGCAGGGGGGGTAAGTAGTAGGCAACAGACTCTGTTTCACTCGTTACACGAGCTTCATCCGGCCAAGGCCGGATGAAGCTTGTGTAACGAGTGAAACAGAGTCTGTTGCCTACTACTTACCCCCCCTGCACGGGTCCCTCTCCCTTACTGCATTTCATGTTGTGAGTATGTATTAATAAAGAAGCTTTTTTAAAGAGAAGACTGGTGAGTGCTGATGTTTTTCTAATTCTCTACTGTACTGAAGATTTGAACTTTGCTACTACGTCAGAGCACCACCATATCTCTATTGGTTTGTCCTAGTCATAAGCCCGTCGTACAGTCCAGTTTAGCCAGTAGGAGCAGTGCCGAATATCACATCTTCGTTTTGAGATTTGTAAATTACTTCTATTAAAAAAATCTTAATCCTTCCAGTACATATTAGCAGCTGTATACTACAGAGGAAATTATTTTCTTTTTGGATTTCTTTTCTGTCTGACCACTTGTCACGATGCCGGCTGGCAGGTAGTGGACCCTCTGTGCCAGAGAGGGATTGGCGTGGACCGTGCTAGTGGACCGGTTCTAAGCCACTACTGGTTTTCACCAGAGCCCGCCGCAAAGCGGGATGGTCTTGCTGCGGCGGTAGTGACCAGGTCGTATCCACTAGCAACGGCTCACCTCTCTGGCTGCTGAAGATGGGCGCGGTACAAGGGAGTAGGCAGAAGCAAGGTCGGACGTAGCAGAAGGTCGGGGCAGGCAGCAAGGATCGTAGTCAGGGGCAACGGCAGAAGGTCTGGAAACACAGGCAAGGAACACACAAGGGACGCTTTCACTGGCACTAAGGCAACAAGATCCGGCAAGGGAGTGCAAGGGAAGTGAGGTAATATAGGGAAGTGCACAGGTGAAAACCCTAATTGGAACCACTGCGCCAATCAGCGGCGCAGTGGCCCTTTAAATCGCAGAGACCCGGCGCGCGCGCGCCCTAGGGAGCGGGGCCGCGCGCGCCGGGACAGAACAGACGGGGAGCGAGTCAGGTAGGGGAGCCGGGGTGCGCATCGCGAGCGGGCGCTACCCGCATCGCGAATCGCATCCCGGCTGGCAGCAGGATCGCAGCGCCCCGGGTCAGAGGACGTGACCGGAGCGCTGCAGCGGAGGGAGTGAAGCGAGCGCTCCGGGGAGGAGCGGGGACCCGGAGCGCTCGGCGTAACAGTACCCCCCCCCTTGGGTCTCCCCCTCTTCTTGGAGCCTGAGAACCTGAGGAGCAGACTTTTGTCAAGGATGTTGTCCTCAGGTTCCCAGGATCTCTCTTCAGGACCACAACCCTCCCAGTCTACTAAAAAAAAATTTTTCCCTCTGACCTTTTTGGCAGCCAAAATTTCCTTGACCGAGAAGACGTCCGAGGAGCCGGAAACAGGAGTGGGAGGAACAGATTTGGGAGAAAAACGGTTGAGGATGAGTGGTTTGAGAAGAGAGACGTGAAAGGCATTAGGGATACGAAGAGAAGGAGGAAGAAGAAGTTTATAAGAGACAGGATTAATTTGACACAAAATTTTGAAAGGACCAAGATAGCGTGGTCCCAACTTGTAGCTAGGGACACGGAAGCGGACATATTTAGCGGAGAGCCATACCTTGTCTCCAGGGGAAAAAACGGGGGGAGCTCTTCTTTTCTTATCCGCGAACCTCTTCATGCGTGAAGAAGCCTGTAAGAGAGAATTTTGGGTCTCTCTCCATATAATGGAAAGGTCACGAGAAATTTCATCCACAGCGGGCAGACCAGAGGGCAAGGGGGTAGGGAGGGGGGGAAGAGGGTGACGGCCGTACACCACGAAAAATGGGGATTTGGAGGAAGATTCAGAGACCCTGAAGTTATACGAAAATTCGGCCCATGGAAGGAGATCTGCCCAGTCATCCTGGCGGGAGGAAACAAAATGTCGCAAATAATCACCCAGGATCTGGTTAATTCTTTCTACTTGTCCATTGGACTGGGGATGATATGCAGAGGAAAAATTTAATTTAATCTTGAGTTGTTTACAGAGAGCCCTCCAGAATTTAGACACGAATTGGACCCCTCTATCCGAGACAATCTGCGTAGGCAACCCGTGAAGACGAAAAATGTGTACAAAAAATTGTTTAGCCAACTGAGGCGCAGAAGGAAGACCAGGAAGAGGGATGAAATGTGCCATTTTGGAGAATCGATCAACGACCACCCAAATAACGGTGTTGCCACGGGAAGGGGGTAAATCAGTAATAAAATCCATACCAATCAGAGACCAAGGCTGTTCGGGGACAGGCAGAGGATGAAGAAAACCAGCGGGCTTCTGGCGAGGAGTCTTATCCCGGGCACAGATAGTGCAGGCTCGCACAAAGTCCCCAACATCCGTCTCCAGAGTCGGCCACCAATAGAAGCGGGAGATGAGTTGCACAGATTTCTTGATGCCCGCATGACCTGCGAGATGGGAGGAGTGACCCCATTTGAGGATTCCGAGGCGTTGGCGTGGAGAAACAAAGGTCTTTCCTGGAGGAGTCTGCCTGATGGAGGCAGGAGAAGTGGAGATCAGGCAGTCAGGTGGAATGATGTGTTGCGGAGGGAGATCAACTTCTGAGGCATCCGAGGAACGAGAGAGAGCATCGGCCCTAATGTTCTTATCGGCAGGACGAAAGTGAATCTCAAAATTAAATCGGGCAAAGAACAGAGACCACCGGGCCTGGCGAGGATTTAGCCGTTGGGCCGACTGGAGGTAGGAGAGGTTCTTGTGGTCGGTGTAGATAATAACAGGAAATCTTGATCCCTCCAGCAGATGCCTCCATTCCTCAAGTGCTAATTTAATGGCTAGAAGCTCTCGATCCCCGATGGAGTAGTTCCTCTCCGCTGGAGAGAAGGTCCTAGAGAAAAAACCACAAGTGACAGCATGCCCGGAAGGATTTTTTTGTAGAAGAACAGCTCCAGCTCCTACTGAGGAGGCATCAACCTCCAATAGGAAGGGTTTGGAAGGGTCAGGTCTGGAGAGCACGGGAGCCGAAGAAAAGGCAGACTTGAGTCGTTTAAAGGAGTCTTCTGCTTGAGGAGGCCAGGACTTGGGATCAGCATTTTTCTTGGTTAAAGCCACGATAGGAGCCACAATGGTAGAAAAATGTGGAATAAATTGCCTGTAATAATTGGCGAACCCCAAAAAGCGTTGGATAGCACGGAGTCCGGAGGGGCGTGGCCAATTTAAGACGGCAGAGAGTTTGTCTGGATCCATCTGTAGTCCCTGGCCAGAGACCAAATATCCTAGAAAAGGAAGAGATTGGCATTCAAACAGACATTTCTCAATTTTGGCATAGAGTTGGTTGTCACGAAGTCTCTGAAGAACCATACGGACATGCTGGCGGTGTTCTTCTAGATTGGCAGAAAAAATTAGGATATCGTCCAGATATACCACAACACAGGAGTATAACAGATCACGAAAAATTTCATTGACAAAGTCTTGGAAGACGGCAGGGGCATTGCACAGTCCAAAGGGCATGACCAGATACTCAAAGTGTCCATCTCTGGTGTTAAATGCCGTTTTCCACTCGTCCCCCTCTCTGATGCGGATGAGGTTATAGGCGCCTCTTAAGTCCAATTTAGTGAAGATGTGGGCACCTTGGAGGCGATCAAAGAGTTCAGAGATGAGGGGTAAGGGGTAGCGGTTCTTAACCGTGATTTTATTAAGACCGCGGTAGTCAATGCAAGGACGTAGGGAGCCATCTTTTTTGGACACAAAGAAAAATCCGGCTCCGGCAGGAGAGGAGGATTTACGGATAAAGCCCTTTTTTAGATTCTCCTGGACGTATTCGGACATGGCAAGAGTCTCTGGGGCAGAGAGAGGATAAATTCTGCCCCGGGGTGGAGTAGTACCCGGGAGGAGGTCGATAGGGCAATCATAAGGCCTGTGAGGAGGTAGAGTCTCAGCTTGTTTTTTGCAGAAAACATCCGCGAAGTCCATATAGGCCTTAGGGAGACCGGTTACTGGAGGAACCACAGAGTTACGGCAAGGGTTACTGGGAACCGGTTTTAGACAGTTCTTGGAACAAGAGGACCCCCAACTCTTGATCTCCCCAGTGGACCAATCCAGGGTTGGGGAATGAAGTTGAAGCCAGGGAAGTCCAAGGAGAATCTCCGAGGTGCAATTGGGGAGGACCAAAAGTTCAATCCTCTCATGATGAGATCCGATGCTCATAAGAAGGGGCTCCGTGCGGAAACGTATGGTACAGTCCAATCTTTCATTATTTACACAATTGATGTAGAGGGGTCTGGCGAGACTGGTCACTGGGATGTTGAACCTGTTGACGAGAGAGGCCAAAATAAAATTTCCTGCAGATCCAGAGTCCAAGAAGGCCACTGTAGAGAAGGAGAAGGCAGAGGCAGACATCCGCACAGGCACAGTAAGACGTGGAGAAGCAGAGTAGACATCAAGGACTGTCTCACCTTTGTGCGGAGTCAGCGTACGTTTTTCCAGGCGGGGAGGACGGATAGGACAATCCCTCAGGAAGTGTTCGGTACTAGCACAGTACAGGCAGAGGTTCTCCATACGGCGTCGTGTCCTCTCTTGAGGTGTCAGGCGAGACCGGTCGACCTGCATAGCCTCCACGGCGGGAGGCACAGGAACAGATTGCAGGGGACCAGAGGAGAGAGGAGCCGAGGAGACGAAACGCCTCGTGCGAACAGAGTCCATATCTTGGCGGAGTTCCTGACGCCTTTCAGAAAAACGCATGTCAATGCGAGTGGCTAGGTGAATAAGTTCATGTAGATTAGCAGGAATTTCTCGTGCGGCCAGAACATCTTTAATGTTGCTGGATAGGCCTTTTTTGAAGGTCGCGCAGAGGGCCTCATTATTCCAGGACAATTCTGAAGCAAGTGTACGGAATTGTACGGCATACTCGCCAACGGAAGAATTACCCTGGACCAGGTTCAACAGGGCAGTCTCAGCAGAAGAGGCTCGGGCAGGTTCCTCAAAGACACTTCGGATTTCCGAGAAGAAGGAGTGTACAGAGGCAGTGACGGGGTCATTGCGGTCCCAGAGCGGTGTGGCCCATGACAGGGCTTTTCCGGACAGGAGACTGACTACGAAAGCCACCTTAGACCTTTCAGTGGGAAACAGGTCCGACATCATCTCCAGATGCAGGGAACATTGGGAAAGAAAGCCACGGCAAAACTTAGAGTCCCCATCAAATTTATCCGGCAAGGATAAGCGTATCCCAGGAGCGGCCACTCGCTGCGGAGGAGGTGCAGGAGCTGGCGGAGGAGATGACTGCTGAAGCTGTGGTAGCAACTGTTGTAGCATAACGGTCAGTTGAGACAGCTGTTGGCCTTGTTGCGCTATCTGTTGTGACTGCTGGGCGACCACCGTGGTGAGGTCAGCGACAACTGGCAGAGGAACTTCAGCGGGATCCATGGCCGGATCTACTGTCACGATGCCGGCTGGCAGGTAGTGGACCCTCTGTGCCAGAGAGGGATTGGCGTGGACCGTGCTAGTGGACCGGTTCTAAGCCACTACTGGTTTTCACCAGAGCCCGCCGCAAAGCGGGATGGTCTTGCTGCGGCGGTAGTGACCAGGTCGTATCCACTAGCAACGGCTCACCTCTCTGGCTGCTGAAGATGGGCGCGGTACAAGGGAGTAGGCAGAAGCAAGGTCGGACGTAGCAGAAGGTCGGGGCAGGCAGCAAGGATCGTAGTCAGGGGCAACGGCAGAAGGTCTGGAAACACAGGCAAGGAACACACAAGGGACGCTTTCACTGGCACTAAGGCAACAAGATCCGGCAAGGGAGTGCAAGGGAAGTGAGGTAATATAGGGAAGTGCACAGGTGAAAACCCTAATTGGAACCACTGCGCCAATCAGCGGCGCAGTGGCCCTTTAAATCGCAGAGACCCGGCGCGCGCGCGCCCTAGGGAGCGGGGCCGCGCGCGCCGGGACAGAACAGACGGGGAGCGAGTCAGGTAGGGGAGCCGGGGTGCGCATCGCGAGCGGGCGCTACCCGCATCGCGAATCGCATCCCGGCTGGCAGCAGGATCGCAGCGCCCCGGGTCAGAGGACGTGACCGGAGCGCTGCAGCGGAGGGAGTGAAGCGAGCGCTCCGGGGAGGAGCGGGGACCCGGAGCGCTCGGCGTAACACCACTGTGCTCTCTGATGACACCTCTGTCCATATCAGGAACTGTCCAGAGCAGGAGAAAATCCCCATAGCAAACACATGCTACTCTGGACAGTTCCTAAAATGGACAGAGGTGTCAGCAGAGAGCATTGTGGTTGTGACAGAAAAGAAATCCAAAAAGAAAAGAATTTCCTCTGTAGTATACAGCCGCTAATAAGTACTGGAAGGATTAACAATTTTTAATAGAAGTAATTTACAAATCTGTTTAACTTTCTGGCACCAGTTGATTTAAAAAAGAAAAAAAAGGAGTATGCCTTTAAAGACAACAGTAGCGCAAAATCTCTCTCCTTACAGAACCGTTTACTGCAATTTACCAATGCAGATAAAATGTATCAGGCTGCAGTCCAGGCAATTTAGCTTGCAGAGTATTGTCGAAGCAAACACTAGCTGTGACAAGTATTAGGTGTTTCTACACAGGTGTCATACAGCTAAATTTTTATGTCCGTATTACTGCTGCAGGTCCTGGTCCGACTGCAATTATGATATCCCAAATTGACAGCTTACGGGTTATCAGATACACGATTGGGCTGAGACTTGTGGCTGTAGTCCAGCATTTGTAATACAGCCATGGGAAATCAGCCTTGGGCTTTATTCAGACTGATGATTTCCACAAAATATAAGGCTGATCTTATATTTTTGCATAATGTGGAAAGCCAAGGAAATTCCGCTGTGTGAATGGGACAGCTGGATTCCATTGAAGTGAATGTACAGTAAATTTTGGTGGAATCTCTGGCGGAATTCAGCATAGAAATTCTGCCATCTGAACATCGCCTCAGGGTGTGTTTGTGGTGACCCATGGGTGTATGGCGGGACCACGAGTGTAGCGGTGTGAGTTGTGGGATCAGATGGTATTAACCCTGGGAGCAAGATGTTGTTAACCCCTAGTGTTTGTGATGCCAGTGGGGTTTTATGGTTCCGGATCACCACACCCCTGGCTTCTCCGCTATCCCATTTGCTAGTAGTGAACACAACCAGTTATGGTCAAATGGAGGCCTTACTGAGTATAAGACAGATGGAATTATCTTCACAGCTAAGAACAGATTTCCCAGAGAGGTGGCCAGGACCCAGAAGGACCTCGCAGCTTTCTGGACCAATATACTTGTAATTAACTTGACATGAGATTGGACTTGACTTGACTATATGCAGGACTTGACTACTTGTAGTGACAGCAGATATTGACTTGAGTCTTACTGGAATGACTGTAGCTTTTGGGGTTTTCCAGATGCTGATCACTTGCACTGAGATCTCTTGTGGTTGCTGTGCTCATAACATAATTCTTCTGTTCCCACTCTAAAAAATAATTAATAAACCCATTTACATATAATGTACTGTAAACTGCTGCATATCTACCACATATGAACCTGACATGTGCAGTAAACAATCTGCAATCTTGTTGATTGGCAATTACTTACTGAGCCTATTACAAGGCCCAACAACTGTCTAGGAAGGGCCACATGTACAATCGTTGGATCGCTGGATTTGTGTGTCCCTTTGCTGCTTACATTCATTGACCAGATATCCCCTATTACACAGGGAGATGCACCACTGGTGAGAAAGTCTTTTTTGACAGGTCATAGCAAAATTATCAGTCAATGAACGAGAATCTGCTCATGTATAGGCAGATTACTGGCCCTGTTAATTGACCCATGTAATAGGGCCCTTAGGTTTTTACTGATCTTAAGCAACTTTGGGATGTAAACAAGAATGTTCCCATTCACTGGCCACCAGTAGAGATCTTTAGTGTGTGTCTGTTGCATACCGCACAGGGGCCCGTACAGCACAGGAGCGCAATTGCTCGCTAACAGGGGTCCAGTCCAGGACACTTGTCCTGGATCCCCAGGCAAGTGAGAGACGCTTTAGCTGTATGCACACACCTGCATACAGTTGAGCTGCAGGACCTGTGGCCTACACTGAGAGGAAACCATGACCTCCACCCCCACTCTGTGCAGGTGCCGAGGAAGAAGACGCCTGCACTGTGGAGGAAGAAGACATGGTCAGGCTATACTGCGGTAGGACATAAGGTAAGCATAATTTTTTTTCAGCCTGGACTACGGAGAGGGGGAGTGGATACACAGGTAACTACCTACCTGGCCACCAACCTACCTACATAGAAACATTTGGCCCATCTAATCTGCCCAATAATCTGAATCCTATCAATAGTCCCTGGCCCTATCTTATATGAAGGATAACCTTATGCCTATCCCATGCATGCTTAAACTCTTTCACTGTATTTGCAGCTACCACTTCTGCAGGAAGGCTATTCCATGCATCCACTACTCTCTCAGTAAAGTAATACTTCCTGATTTTACTTTTAAACCTTTGCCCCTCTAGTTTAAAACTATGTCCTCTTGTGTTGGTTTTCTTTTTTTAAATATGCTCTCCTCCTTTACTGTGTTGATTCCCTTTATGTATTTAAAGGGGTACTCCGGCGCTTAGACATCTTATCCCCTATCCAAAGGATAGGGGATAAGATGCCTGATCGCGGGGGTCCCGCCTCTGGGGACCCCCGTGATCTTGCACGCCGCACCCCGTTTCAAATCAGTCCCCGGAGCGTGTTCGCTCCGGGTCTGATTACTGTCGATCACAGGGACGGAGCATTGTGACGTCAAGGCTCCGCCCCGTGTGATGTCACGCTCCGCCCCCCTCATTGCAAGCCTATGGGAGGGGGCCGTCACGCCCCCTCCCATAGGCTTGCATTGAGGGGGCGGAGCGTGACATCACACGGGGCAGATGATGTCACAACGATCCGGCCCTGTGATCGACAGTAATCAGACCCGGAGCGAACACGCTCCGGGGACTGATTTTAAACGGGGTGCGGCGTGCAAGATCACGGGGGTCCCCAGCGGCGGGACCCCTGCAATCAGGCATCTTATCCTCCATCCTTTGGATAGGGGATAAGATGTCTAAGCGCCGGAGTACCCCTTTAACCCCTTAAGGACCCAGGACGTATGAGTACGTTCTGGGTCCCGGTCCTGCGATATAACGCGGGGTCACACAATGACCCCGCATCATATCCCGGCGGGCCCGGCGTCATAATAGCCCCAAATAGCGCGGCACTGATCACAATGCCGCACGCTATTAACCCTTTAGACGCGCGCTCAAAGCTGAGCCGAAAAAAGCTGAGCTAAAAACGAAAGTGAAAGTTGCCGGTTAGCTCAGGGAGCTGTTCGGGATCGCCGCGGTATAATCGCGGCATCCCGAACAGCTGTAGCACAGGTCTCTTACCTTCCTTCCTGCAGTCCGATCGCCGATTGAATGCTTCAAGCCTGAGATCCAGGCTTGAGCATTCAATCGCCGAAAACACTGATTGATCCATTCCTATGGAGATGGATCAATCAGTGTAAAAGATCAGTTAGGATCAATCAGTGTAAAAGATCAGTTAATGCAATGTTATAGCCCCCTATAGGAGCTATATTATTGCATAAGAAAAGTGTAAAAAAAATCATTAACCCTTTCAATTATCCCTTCCCCTAATAAAAGTTTGAATCACACGGCATTTCCAAGAATAAAAAAAACACAGTGTAAATAAAAATAAACATATGTGGTATCGCCGCGTGCAGAAATGTTCGAATTATAAAAATATACCGCTTTTTAAACCGCAGGTTCAATGGCGTACACGCAAAAAAATTCCAAAGTCCAAAATAGCGCATTTTTGATCACTTTTTACACCACAAAAAAGTTAATAAAAAGTGATCAAAAAGTCTGATCAGAACAAAAATGATACCGCTAAAAACTTCAGATCACGGCGCAAAAAATGAGCCCTCATAGCACCCTGAACACAGAAAAATTAAAAAGTTATAGGGGTCAGAACATGACCATTTTAAACGTATACATTTTCCTGCATGTATTCATGATTTTTTTCTGAAGTGATACAAAATCAAACCTATACAAGTAGGGTATCATTTTAACCGTATGGACCTACAAAATAAAGATAAGGTATCATTTTTGCCTAAAAATGTACTGCGTAAAAACGGAAGCCCCCAAAACTTACAAAATAGTGTTTTTTCATAAATTTTGTCTCACATTGATTTTTTTCCCGTTTCACCGTAGATTTTTGGGTAAAATGACTACTGTCATTACAAAGTAGAATTAGTGACGCAAAAAATAAGCCATCATATAGAATTTTAGGTGAAAATTTTAAAGATGTATGACTTTTTAAAGTTAAAGAGGAAAAATTGAAAATGAAAAAACGGAAAAAGCCCGGATCCTTAAGGGGTTAAAAGTCTCTATTATATCCCCTCTGTCTCGTCTTTCTTCCAAGCTATACATGTTAAGGTCCTTTAACCTTTCCTGGTAAGTTTTATCCTGCAATCCATGTACTAATTTAGTAGCTCTTCTCTGAACTCTCTCTGTTGTATCTATATTTTTCTGGAGATTTCACCTCCAGTACTGCGCACAATACTCCAAGTGAGGTCTCACCAGTGTTTTGTACAGCGGCATGAGCACTTCTCTCTTTCTACTGCTTATACCTCTCCCTATACATCCAAGCATTCTGCTAGCATTTCATGCTGCTCTATAACATTGTCTTCCTACCTGCCAGAGTTCTGACCATTCTTCCAGTTTGCCTAAATCCTTTTCCATTTGGCGTATCCCCCCAGGAACATCAACCCTGTTGCATATCTTTGTATCATCAGCAAAAAGACACACCTTACCATCGAGACCTTTTGCAATATCACTAATGAAGATATTAAACAAAATCAGTCCCAGTACAGATCCCTTAGGTACCCCACTGGTAACAAGACCTTGCTCTGAATATACTCCAGAAAACTACAACCCAGCCACTGCCTAATCCATTGAACAATATGGGAGTCCAAGCTCAATGACTGTAGTTTATTGATTAATCTTCTATGTGGGACAGTGTCAAAAGCCTTACTAAAATCTAGATATGCGATGTCTACTGCCCCTCTGCCATCTATTATTTTAGTCACCCAATTAAAAAATCTATAAGATTTGTTTGACCTGGTCTCCCTGAAGTAAACCCATGCTGTTTTTCATCTTGAAATCCATGGGATTTTAGATGTTCCACAATCCTATCTTTTAGTAGGGTTTCCATTAATTTCCCCACTATTGATGTCAGACTTACTGGCCTATAGTTGCTTGATTCCTCCCTACTACCTTTCTTGTGAATGGGCACTACATTTGCTATTTTCCAATCTTCCGGGACGACTCCTGTTACCAGCGATTGGTTAAATAAATCTGTTAATGGTTTTGCTAGCTCTCCACACTAAGCTCTTTTAATGATTTTGGGTGTATCCCATGAGGCCCCTGTGACTTATTTGTCTTCACTTTAGACAGCAAACGTAGAACCTCAAACGATTCATTAGTCTTTCTCCCTAATTGAGGTCCTTTTCCTTCTTTTTCTTCTGTAAAAAAATGAACAGAAGTATTCATTATAGGGGATAAGATGTCTCACTGTGGGGACCCCCGCAATCTTGTATTCTCCACTCACCTGTTTGAGCTGCACGCCGCGATGCCAGCTCACAAATAGTGTTGAGCGGCATAGGCCATATTCGAATTCGCGAATATTCGCGAATATATGGACGAATATTCGTCATATATTCGCGAATATTCGCATATTCGTTATATTCTCGTTTTATTTTCGCATATGCGACAATTCGCGTATGCGAAAATTAACATATGTGAATATTAGCATATACAAAATTAGCATATGCAAAAATTTGCATATGCGAAAATTAGCATATGCTAATTTTTGCATATGCGAATTTTCGCGCGCCAGTCTCACACAGTAGTATTACAGCCTTCTTTACACCACACAAGCTGGAAGCAGAGAGGGGTGATCACTGTGATGTGTACTGTGAAGAAAAAAAAAAAAAAAAAAACGAATATTCGTAATTACGAATATATAGCGCTATATTCGCGAAATTCGCGAATTCGCGAATATGCGATATTCGCGAATAATATTCGAATTGCGAATATTCGCGAGCAACACTACTCACAAACAGTCGAGTGGCGACCACGGGGCCGGAGTATCGTGACGTCACGACTCCGCCCCGTGTGACGTCACCCCCCATCCCCACTATGCAAGTTTATGGTAGGGGGCATGACGGGCGGGACCCTCGCGGTGAGATATCTTATCCCCTATCCTTTGGATAGGGGATAAGATGTCTCAGGGCCGGAGTACCCCTTTAAGGCAGTCTGTTAGCCCTTTATTCTCTTCTACATACCTTCCTTCCTTTGTTTTTAATTTAATTATTCCTTGTTTTAATTTCCTTCATTTATATATCTGAAGAATGTCTTATCCCCTTTTTTCACAGACTGAGCTAGTTTTTCTTCTGCTTGCGCTTTAGAAGTTCTTATAACTTGCTTGGTCTCTTTATGCCTAATCTTGTAGATTTCTATATCTTCGTTGCTCTGTGTTTTTTTTTTTATAATTACTAAATGCTAGCTTTTTTTTTTTTTTTTTTTTAATGATTTTGGCCACGTCTGCTGAGTACCACAGTGGTCTCTTCATTTTTGTGCTTTTACTTACAAGTCTAATGCAATTTTCTGTTGCCTTTAATAATGCATCTTTTAAGTAGTCCCATTTCTCCTGGACCCCATGTAATCCGTTCCAGTCTGATAGGGACTCATTTATGACAAATCTAATTTTTGAAAAGCCAGTTTTTCTAAAATCTAAAACTTTTGTTTTTGTGTGGTGTGACTCCACTGTTCTTACATTAAACCACACTGACTGGTGATCACTAGATCCCAAGCTTTTGCCTACAGTAACATCATATACCAAATCCACATTTGTGAATTCCAAATCCAAAATGGCCTCAATTTGGGTTGGCTCCTCAACCACTTGTTGTAGAGATAATCCCAGTAGGGAATTTAGAATATCCATACTCCTGGCAGAACTAGCTATTTTGGTTTTCCAGTTTATATCCGAAAGATTGAAGTTTCCCATTACGATAACTTCTCCTTTCATTGTTAGTTTAGCTATTTCCTCAACTAGTAGATCATCTAATTCTTTAACTTGGCAAGGTGGTCTATATATTACAACTACGCAAGTTACTGTCTGATTACCACACTTAAAACATAACCCAAACTGACTCTGTGTTGGCCTCACTAACTTGTATTAGGTTAGATTTTATACTATCTTTCACATACAGGGCCACCCCTCCCCCTTCCTTACCTTCTCTGTCTCTTCTGTATAAAGAGAACCCTGGTATGGTTATGTCCTAGTCATTACTTTCATTAAACCATGTCTCAGTAACAGCCACTAAATCTACATTGTCAAGTTAATTGATCTTATTACCTAAACTGCGAGCATTTGTAGACAGGACTCTGAGCTTGTCATTTCTTAACCTCTGTGCCACTGACATGTTCTGGAATTGTTTCGGGGGGCAATTGGACTCATGGATTATCACTCTTTTGCCCCCCCCCCCCCGCCCCTTCCTAGTTTAAATTTTTAAATTTTTGGAATTGTTCACTGAGGATATTCGTTCACTTGTGAGAAAGATGCAAACCTTTTTTTTATACAATTCCTTTCTATTCTAAGTAGAGCTATCATGAGACACAAAGCCAAATCCTTGCTCTTGACACCATTTACTAAGCCATAAATTGAACTCCTTAATGCACCTCTGCCTATCATTCTGAATGTTATGCACAGGCAGAACTGCAGAAAGTGAAACAGTGAATGCAAAATCCTGTACATCATTACCAAGTGTGATAAAAGATTCCTTCACCGTTGAAACTTAATTGCAAGCCAGGTCCCTAGATGGACAAAAACATCCACGTCCCCATTCCTGCTTTGCTTGCTTAACAATATTAAGAATACATCTTCTATCTTCTAGCAGTAGCACCAGCGAGACACAAAACCATTTTCCTTAAGCGCCAACTTCTTATGACTGAATCATCCAGCAACAGCTGCTTCTTTTCAGACTTCACTTTATCTTTTTTTGTCCTTGGCTGCAGTCTTGCACACATTAGACATAGAAGCAGATGGTTCCTCACCCTCTGTGCTTGAGCCAATAACCATGCTGCCCTTACTAGAGATGAGCGAATTTTTTAAAACTCGATTCAGCCGATGCACCGAATTTTCCAAACAAATTTGTTTCAGTCCGAATTTATTTGTGGCGAATGCTATGAAAAATGGCTGCAGAGAGCCTCAATAGGGGTGTAGAACACTTTGCTTTGCTGTAACACGCATAATGTGTGTGCTAGGTTAATGATTCTAATAGCGACACCTCTGATCTGCATGTCTTACAGACGGGAGGTGTCGCTATTAGAATCACGGTCGCAGAGTGGCACAATGAAAGAGCCTGGAGGTGGCATCAGTATGAGGATATAGTGGCTGAATGACCCAGCATGGATGTGTTGGCAGCATGAGGAGACCATATAGTGGCTGAATGTCACAGCGTGGAGGTGGCGGCAGCAAGAGGAGACCATATAGTGGCTGAATGACACAGCGTGGAGATGGCGGCAGCATGAGGAGACCATATAGTGGCTGAATGACACAGTGTGGAGGTGGCGGCAGCATGAGGAGACCATATAGTGCCTGAATGACACAGCCTGGAGGTGGCGGCAGCATGTTGAGAACATATAGTGGCAGAAAAACACAGTCTGGAGTTGGCGGCAGCATGAGGAAACCACATAGTGGCTGAATGACACAGCCTGGAGTTGGCAGCAGCATATAGTGGCTGAATGACACAGCCTGGAGTTTGCGGCAGCATGTTGAGAACATATAGTGGCAGAAAGACACAGTCTGGAGTTGGCGGCAGCATGAGGAGACCACATAGTGGCTGAATGACACAGCCTGGAGTTGGCAGCAGCATATAGTGGCTGAATGACACAGCCTGGAGTTGGCAGCAGCATATAGTGGCTGAATGACACAGCCTGGAGTTTGCGGCAGCATGAAGAGAACATATAGTGGATGAATGACACATCCTGGAGGTGGCGGAAGCATGAGGAGACCATATAGTGGCTGAATGACACAACCTGGAGTTGGCGGCAGCATGAGGAGACCATAAAATGGCTGAATGACCAAGCATGGAGGTGGCGGCAGCATGAGGAGACCATATAGTGCCTGAATGACATAGCGAGGAGGTGACTGCAGCATGAGGAGACCATATAGTGGCTGAATGACCCAGCGTGGAGGTTGGCGGCAGCATGAGGAGACCATATAGTGGCTGAATGACACAGCGTGGAGTTGGCGGCAGCATATAGTGGCTGAATGACAAAGCCTGGAGTTGGCGGCAGCATAAGGAGAACATATAGTGACTGAATGACAAAGCCTGGAGGTGGCAGAAGCATGAGGAGACCATATGGTGGCTGAATGACACAGCCTGGAGGTGGCAGCAGCATGAGAAGAACATATGGTGGCAGAATGAGACAGCCTGGAGCTGGCATCAGCATGAGTAGAACATATGGTGGCAGAATGAGACAGCCTGGAGGTGGCAGTATCAGGAATCCTGATCAGGATCAGAATAGTAGCTGAGGCAGGTAGGCAGAAGAAAACAGTCTCTTTTGTAAAAGTGTTAGTGTGCACAAGTAAGTATTGAGGCTATGTATTACGTAAAACCTAACTTTTAATAATATGCTTAGGATAAAATATATGGACCCCAAATTTTGTTTTAAAATCAAACAAAAGGAAAGGTGTGCAAAAAACACCATGTGCCACCTACACCACCAAATATTTATGTGATGCAAAGACCTCTAAAAGTTGGAAGGGAACAACGTATGGTTCATTGTAACCCGAGGGGGTTAAAACTTCCCCTGTAAGGCCCTACTCTCGCATTAATAATTCCCATCTTGACAAGTGTTACTCGCCCTAAAAAGGGCAGCCCCACACAGGAACCTCTCCCTATTTCCACCTACAAACACTGCCATTTCCCAGGGTTTTTAGGTGGAAATAGGGATTGATTCCTGTGTGGGGCCGCCCTTTTTAAGACGAGTAACACTTTCCTCAAAAAGGTGGAAGGGAACAACGTAGCGTCCATTGTGGCAGGTGGGGGTAAAAACTTCTCCTGTAAGGCCCTACTCTCGCCCTATTAATTCCCTTCTTGGCAAGTGTTACTCACCCTAAAAAGGGCGGCCCCACAAAGGAAATTCTCTCTAATTCCATCTAAAAACCCTGGGAAATGGCAGTGTTTGTAGGTGGAAATAGGCAGAGGTTCCTGTGTGGGGCCACCCTTTTTAGGGCGATTAATACTTACAAAGAAGGGCATTAATAATGCGACAGTAGGGCTTTACAGTGGAAGTTTTTACCCCACCGGTTACGATGGACCATACGTTGTTCCCTTCCACCTTTAAGAGATTTTTGCATCACATCAATACTTGGTGGTGTAGATGGCACATGGTGTTTTTAGCACACCTTTCCTTTTGTTTGATTTAAAAAAACTTTTGGGTACATATATTTTATCTTAAGTATATTATTAAAAGTTAAGTTTTATGTAATGCATATCCTTAATACTTACTTGGGCTTGGAGGAATGTCTGTAACTGGGGAACAGCACCTTAAATATGTTTAGCACTATCCGTATTTGTGAAGTGTTAGTGTGGCACCATGGTCAATCTACTCTGATGTATCAGGTGGTGGAAATCCTGGCTGATCCATGCCTGATTCATCTTAACAATAGTTAGTCTCCACATTTTTCATTGACAGACGAGTTCTCCTTGGGGTTTCTATGGTCCCCGCTGCACTAAATACCCGCTCTGGTGGTACACTAATGGCTGGGCAGGACAGCAATTCCAGGGCAAACTCTGCTAGTTACATAGTTAGTATGGTTGAAAAAAGACATACGTCCATCAAGTCCAACCAGGGAATTGAAGGGAAGGGTGTAAGGGGATAAGGGAAAGGGATGTAGTTTTATAATTCTGCATAAGCATTAATGTTATTTTGTTCCAGGAATGTATCTAACCCTGTTTTAAAGCTGTTAATTGTTCCTGCTGTGACCAGTTCCTGAGGTAGACCGTTCCATAAATTCACAGTCCTCACGGTAAAGAAGGCGTGTCGCCCCTTTAGACTAAACCTTTTCTTCTCCAGACGGAGGGAGTGCCCCCTCGTCCTTTGGGGGGGGGTTTAACCTAGAACAGTTTTTCTCCATATTTTTTGTATGGGCCATTTATATACTTATATACGTTTATCATATCCCCCCTTAAACGTCTCTTCTCAAGACTAAACAATTGTAACTCCTTTAATCGCTCCTCATAGCTAAGATGTTCCATGCCCCATATTAGTTTAGTCGCTCGTCTCTGCACCCTTTCCAACTCCGCAGTGTCCCTTTTATGGACAGGCGACCAAAACTGAACAGCATATTCCAGGTGAGGCCGTACCAATGCTTTATAAAGGGGGAGTATTATGTCCCTCGAGTCCATGCCTCTTTTTATACATGACAATATCCTGCCGGCTTTGGAAGCAGCAGCCTGACATTGCATGCTATTCTGTAGTCTGTGATCTACAAGTACACCCAGATCCTTCTCTACCAGTGACTCTGACAGTTTAATCCCCCCTAAGACATACGACGCATGCAGGTTATTAGTACCCAGATGCATAACTTTACATTCATCCACATTGAACCTCATTTGCCAAGTGGATGCCCAGACACTTAGTCTATCCAAGTCATCTTTTAACTTATGCACATCCTCTATAGACTGTACTGTGCTACAAAGCTTGGTGTCATCTGCAAAGATAGAAACAGAGCTGTTAATACCATCCTCTATATCATTGATAAATAAATTAAACAGCAGCGGGCCCAGTACTGAACCTTGGGGTACACCACTAATAACCGGGGACCAATCAGAGTACGAATCATTGACCACCACTCTCTGGGTACGATCCATGATCCAGTGTTCAATCCAGTTACAAACTAAAGTTTCCAAGCCCAAGGACCTTAACTTACCTGTTAGACGTCTGTGAGGGACAGTATCAAACGCTTTGGCAAAATCCAGAAACACTATATCCACAGCCATTCCTCTGTCAAGGCTTCTACTCACCTCTTCATAAAAGCAAATTAGATTGGTTTGACAACTTCTATCCTTAGTAAACCCATGCTGGCTATCACTTATAATACTATTATCCCCTATGTATACCTGTATGTAATCCCTTATAAGTCCTTCAAACAATTTACCCACAATGCACGTTAGACTTACCGGTCTATAATTGCCTGGCGAAGACCTAGAGCCCTTCTTGAAGATTGGCACCACATTAGCCTTGCGCCAGTCCCTTGGCACAATACCAGACACCAGAGAATCTCTAAATATCATGAACAAAGGTACAGATATTACTGAACTTACCACTCTAAGAACTCTTGGGTGTAGTCCATCCGGCCCTGGAGATTTGCTTACATTTACTTTACTTAACTTACCTTGTACCATCTCTACATTAAGCCAGTTCAGTACATTATATGATGTGTTACCAGCACTGACCTGGCCAATGTCAGCTCCTTTTTCCATAGTGTATACAGAACTAAAGAACCCATTCAGTAGCTCCGCCTTCTCTTGATCGCCCGTGACAACCTCCCCATTATCATTATTAAGGGGTCCTACATGCTCTGTCCTTGGTTTTTTTGTATTTATATATCTAAAAAAAATATTTAGGATTAGTTTTGCCTTCTTTGGCCACCTGTCTCTCATTTAGAATTTTTGCTGTTTTTATTACATTTTTACAGATTTTATTAAGCTCCTTGTACTGTTTAAATGTTATAGCTGACCCATCAGATTTGAATTTTTTGAAGGCAATTTTTTTGTTGTTTATTGCTCTTTTAACCTCATTTGTCAGCCATGTAGGATTTAGTTTTAATCGTTTATATTTGTTCCCCTTTGGTATATATTTAGCTGTATAGTTATTTAGAGTTGATTTAAAGATGTCCCATTTACCTTCTGTATCCGTATTTGAGAACACCTCCCCCCAGTCTATGTCCTGTAGTGCAGCTCTCAACCCAGGGAAATTTGCCTTTTTAAAGTTATAAGTTTTTGCTTTCCACAAATCAATTTGCGGCCACAAATCAAGTTTGGCTGCCCAGAAGTCCAGCGGATCTTCAAGGTATGTTGGCATGGTCATGTCAAGGTATGCCACCATCTGCTGGTTCAGGTAATGCTCCAGGTCTACCTCCTGCTGATGAGCTGCTTCAATATGAAGACAGCTACTCATCACCGACTGCCACCCCACCTCTCCCCAGCAGCCATGGCAGTGGAAGGTGAGCGCAGAGGCAAGGCCGCCATCAGGGGGGTACAACCAGTACCCCCGTAAGGGGCCTGGACCCCCAGGAGGGCCCGACTGGGCCAACCCCCTTTTTTTTTCTTTGCGAATCAGTGAGTAACTGTCACTCACTGACTGCTGGGGGGGGGGGGGGGTGTCACTATACACTGACTGACTAACTGACTGTACTCTGTACAAACAGTCAGTCGGTCACAGGTCACACCAGAGAGGGGGCCCGCCGCTATCATCACGTTCCTTTAAAAAAAAAAAAAATTCTTACTGAGGCCCTGCCAGCCCATCCCAGCCCTACCCTGGCTGTCTGCGTCTGTGATCCAGATAGCGGTCTGGAGGGAGAGGTAGCGCCGTCCGGAGGGCAGCACACTGACACTTTGTGGCTGCAGCTAGTAAGAGACATGCCTATGCGCGGCTGTCAGTTTCCAGCAGGCCAGTGATGTCAGCCACGTGTCCCTCCTCTTCCTGCCCGGCGCCCGCAATAGAGGAGCAGAGCAGCCTGCTACACTGCACGCAGGTACTAACATATGGTGGCAGTGTATGTGTGTATGATGGCTGTGTGTGTATATAGGGACAGTGTATATGTGTATGGGGCTGTGTATGTGTGTATATGGGGGCTCTGTGTGTTGGGGGCTTTGTATGTGTGTATGTAGGGTTGCCACCCAGCTGGTATTTCTAATTTGCCACAGGATATTTAATATGAAAAATAACGGCCATGCAGTGGCCGGTATTTTTCAGTAATGAGAGCCCACCTAGGCCAGAATAAAATTTGCCTTGGCCCCTGAGATGCTGAACAGGCAGCGCTGCAGCCACTTAAAATCAGTGAGGGCTGAGGACGTCACTTGTCGCTATCGGTGCCGCCCTAACTGAAAGCCCGCTGGCGCCAACAGACTGCCTGCAAGAGAAGCTGCCTGCAGTTAGGTACAGGCAGCTTTCTAAACCGCCAGCGGGGAAATAAAGGAGGGGGGTCATATTAAAATGAATAGTGGGGTGGGGTATTATTGGAGTTAATTAAATCAATCAATTAAAATCCCACAGGGGGATTCAAATTGAACCCCCTGATCCCTCTGTGACATTTTAATTGACCTGAATCAGGAGGGTGTCAATTAAAATGGCACAGGGGGATCAGAAGGGGACTGAAAATATCCCCCCTCTGATCCTGTGCCTTTTTTTTAAATCCCCCCTCTAATCCCTCAGTGCTATTTCAATCCCCCCTTCTAATCCCCCTGTATCATTTCAATCCCCCCATCTGAACCACCCTGTGACATTTCCCTCCCCCCTTCCGATCCCCCTGTGTCTTTTCAATCCGCTTATCCGATCCCCCCCTGTGCCATTTTAATCCCCTTCTGATCCCTCTTTGCCATTACGTGACGTGTATTGGCATGGGTGGAGCTTCCTGTGATGTCACATATGTTTACGATTAATTATGCAAATTACCATGGCCGGTATTTTTTTTGCAAAAAAAAGGTGGCAAACCTATATGTATGTGTGCATAAGGGCAGTGTGTGTGTATATGGACACTAAGTATGTGTATATGGGGGCTGTGTATTTGTATATGGGGGCTGTGTATATACGGTATATATATGGGGGCTGTGTGTATATATATATATATATATATATATATATATATATATATATATATATGAGGGCTGTGTATGTGTGTGGCTGTGTGTGTGGGAGTGTGTGTATAGGGGCTGTGCTCACATGTGTTGGTGCTGTATCTGTGTATGGGGGTACAAAGTGAACACTATTACTATGTGAGACAATATTGATGGGGAGATTGTATAGAGGTGGGGATGGTGCTTTAGAAAGGAGCCTAAATTGTGTGTTCATCAGGTTCTGCTGCGAAAAGTCTTCATGGAGGTCCAGGCCAGATGGAGAAGGAAAAGAAACTTGAACGACTCCGACCAGAGAAGGCGTCACATATGAGTCATGTCATTGTAATCATCTATACTGTCCGCAGACGCTTTCTGGATTCTACCTCTGTATGGTCAGTGGGGGAGATTTATCAGAACCTGTAGAGAGGAAAAGTGATGCAGTTGCCCATAGCAACAATCAGATCGCTTCTATTTATTTTTCAAAGGCTTTCTTAAAAATCAAAGAAGCCACCTGATTGGTTGCTATGGACAACTTCTCCACTTTTCCTCTCACAGATTTTCATAAATCTCCCCCAGTATGTGGGAATATTCTAAATGTTTTAGGGCATTTTTACAGTAACCAGAATAGGATATATTTGATTATAGCAGAGTGCGGTGCAGTTACATACTTTGCAGCACAATGTTTTACAGCACTGCCCTCTGCTGTAATCTAATTAAAAATACATAATTAGAAAAAAACTGTGTGGGTGGTCCCTGGGGGCAGACTTGGGGGGCAGGCCACCTAGGGGGAAGGGGGCCCATGCCTTCACCTGTGTAAGGGGCCCCGAAATTTCTGATGGCAGCCCTGCGCAGAGGGCCCCCCAAGTCAGACCTGTGAGAGGATGGATGATGGCGCAGATAGACATCGGCCAACTGACTATGTAGGATGTCTCTGTAGTAGGTCAGTTTGTCCTCCCTCTCAGTGAGTGTAAAAAAGGCCCCCATTTCATGCCAGTAGCGAGGGTCCAATAAGGTGGAGAGCCAGAAGTCATCCGGCTGCCGAATGGTGACAATTTGGCGGTCACTACGCATGCAAGTGAGCATGCATCGTGCCATTTGTGCAAGTGACTCTGAGGGACTCCCTGCCTCCATTTCCACTGCATACTGCTGCAGTGTGTCTGGGTCCTCTATCTCGTCTTTCTCATAACGCTCTAGCTCCTATGGCTGTCAGATTACTAGAAAAACCGCCCAACTCACAAAACGTAAACTGTGCTCCACTGTGCCTCTCCCCCTCCTCCTCCTCCTCCTCCTCCTCCAGTGCAGCCCCCACAGGGCTCATGTGGCCATGAGTTGTAGGCGCCACATCTCCAGTGCCCTTACCAGCCATAGTTTCCAACACATGTTGTAGTAAATGAAGCAGCGGAATGACGTTGTTCATCCAATAATCCTGACGACCGATTAATATGTTGACTTCCTCAAAGGGCCTGAGCAAACGGCATGTGTCACGTATGAGCTGCCACTGGTTGACACTGAAGTTACAAAGGGGAGTCCCCCTATCTGCTTGGATCATCAAGAAATTGGTGATGGCTTTTCTCTGTTCGTATAGTCAGTCCAACATATGGAGGGTGGAATTCCAATGTGTGGAAAAATTGCAAATCAGACTATGTTGGGGGATGCCATTTTGACGCTGCAGCTCAAGGAGGGTGTGCTTTGCGGTGTAAGAGTGGCATGCAAAGTGCATGCAAAGTTCCCTCCCCATTGTTCGGACAAAATCAATGACATCTTGTTTTAAAGAAGGCCACCAATACTGTCGAGAGATGAGCTGCAAGGACTGACCTATTCTGGCATGATCGGCCAGAAGAGCCTGCCGGAGGTTGAGACGATGGGCAGTCTGAAGATATAGCAAGTTCTTGTGGTCAGAGTAAATAGTAAACAGGTGTAAAGAGCCCACTAAGAGATGACACCATTCTTCCAAAGCCAGCTTTATTGTCAAGAGCTCGCAATCTCCAATGGTATAATTTTTTTCCGCAGGAGAAAAGGTCTTAGAGAAAAAAACGCAGGTTACAATTTTTCCTTTAGAGGACATTTGCATTAAGACTGCACCTGCTCCAACTGAAGAAGCATCCACTTCCAAAATAAATGGCTTGCCTGGATCGTTTCTAGATAAAACAGCGGCAGAAGCGAAGGCGGACTTTAACTGTTTGAAAGCTTCTCCAGCGAGTGGAGTCCAGACCTTCGGATTAGCAGTCTTCTTGGTGAGAGAAACGATGGGGGCTACCAAGGTGAAGTAGTGATGAATAAATTGCCGATAATAATTGGCAAAGCCGAAAAAGCACTGAATAGCTTTCTAACCAGAAGGTCGTGGACGGTCCGGTACTGCGGACAACTTGTTAGGATCCATTTGAAGACCTTCACTGGTAATAATATACCCCAGAAATGGAAGGCTGCTTTTTTGGAAAGTACACTTCTCAAATTTAGCATAGAGATGATTGTCTCGGAGAGGCTTTAAAACTTGGCGGAGGTGAGAGCGATGAGTCTGGACATTGGGTGAGTAGATGAGAATGTCGTCCAAATAGACAACGACACAGGAGTATAGGAGGTCCCAAAATATATCATTGACGAACTCCTGGAAGAATGCTGGAGCATTGCAGAGTACAAATGGCATCACAAGATACTCGAAATGTCCATCATGAGTATTAAACGCGGTCTTCCATTCGTTGCCTTCACGTTTACGGATCAAATTATAGGCCCCACGAAGGTCAAGTTTGGAGAAAATTCTGGCACCACGCAGACAATCAAACAATTCTGAGATCAATGGAAGTGGATAGCGGTTCTTGACAGTCATGTTATTCAAGCCACGGTAGTCGATGCAAGGCCGCAAAGAGCCGTCTTTTTTTTTTTTCACAAAGAAAAATCTGGCTCCTGCAGGGGAGGATGACTTCCTGATAAAGCCTTTCTGAAAAATGTTTTTGATGTAAGAAGATGTGGCCTGAGTTTCAGGAACAGACAAAGGGTAAATTCTGCCCGGAGGAGGTGTACTGCCGGGCAATAAATCAATAGGTCAATTGTAGGGATGATGTGGTGGTAAAACTTCAGCTTGCTTTTCACTAAAGATGTCAGCAAAGTCCAGAAGGAACAATGGCAAACTGGACAGAGGAGTAAAAGGAGACACCAACTTGGACGGAAGGTTATGAAAACAGTTGTTATAGCTGTAGGTTCCCCATCAAAGCACTTCTCCAGTTTTCCAATCAATATGTGGAGCATGTAGTTGTAACCAAGGAAGGCCAAGTAGAAGAGTGGAGGTACATTGAGGAAGTACATAGATGGACAATTTGTCCTTATGCAGAACTCCAACTATATATAAAGCATGCCGTTTCCTTAAGGGATAAAGCGGCGTACCAGCTGCAGCCGGCTGGCCAGGATAGTAGTCTGGACAAAGTGGCTTGTCAGTTGTCTCAAGTTCAGGGCAGCTGCACTTCACACAACACACCAGGGGTTCCTGGACAAGGCTTGTGCTTGCCCTTCCCCACCTTCTCTCCACTCATTTAAAGTGGCAAGCAGGGCCGGACTGGGATCAAAAATATGCTCAGGCATATTTGACTATGCAGCCCATTTATTTTGGGTGGGATCCCAGCAGTCAGACCCCCGCCAAAAATAAAATAGGCTGCATAGTCAAAAATCACCTTGGTTCAAGTGGCTCTCCAGCTGTTGCAAAGTTCCAACACCCATCATGCCTGAAGAGCATCAGTCATTATGGGAGTTGTAGTTTTGTAACAGCTGGAGAGCCGCAGATTGGGTACAGTTTCACCCATCACCCTTGCAGTGGCCTCAGCAATGATGGGAAACAGATAGACTAAGCAATGATTTGACTTACAGGAGACGTCTTCTCTGTTGTTATTCCTTTTCTTTTCTTCTTCATCTGGTCCAGATGCCAGGACTTCTTCCAGCTTCATCTTCCTCTGCCAAGTGTGATGTCCGGACATGATTGGGTCCTCACTTTGTCAGCAGATCCTCATCCTCTGTATGACAACAATAATCATTATAATCCTGCCACACATTGCACCCCATAAATATAACCCTGCCACACACTGCACCCCCTAAATACATTATAACCCTGCCACACAATGCGCCCCTAAATATACCTCGCTAGACAACATGACCCTGGAAATTACCCTATAAGTCCCCCCAGATCCATCTTTCCCTCCTTCAAACCCCTAAGGGCTCTTTCGCACTGCAGAATTTAGTCAGCAGAATGTCCACTTCCAGCAGGCTCTGCCAAAGTTATCAGCAGTAGGACCACAGGAGGTGAACAGTCTCTTAGACAGCAACGTACTTTCAGGTAGCCCAGAGGCAAATTGGTATTTTTTACCTAAAATACATAAGACCCTGGTTTCCCCACCCGGGAGACCTATTGTCATCGTGGTGGGGTCTCTTACTGTCACGACTCGGCTGGCTGGAGGTGGATCCTCTGTGCCAGAGAGGGATTGGCGTGGACCGTGCTGGTGGACCGGTTCTAAGTTGCTACTGGTATTCACCAGAGCCCGCCGCAAAGCGGGATGGTCTTGCAGCGGCGGTAGCAACCAGGTCGTATCCACCAGCAACGGCTCAACCTCTCTGACTGCTGAAGATAGGCGCGGTACAAGGGAGAAGACAAGAGCAAGGTCGGACGTAGCAGAAGGTCAGGGCAGGCAGCAAGGATCGTAGTCAGGGGCAACGGCAGGAGGTCTGGAACACAGGCTAGGAACACACAAGGGAACGCTTTCACTGGCACAATGGCAACAAGATCCGGCGAGGGAGTGCAGGGGAAGTGAGGTATAAGTAGGGAGTGCACAGGTGAAAATACTGATTAGGCCTGCTGCGCCAATCAGTGGCGCAGCGGGCCTTTAAATGGCAGAGACCCGGCGCGCGCGCGCCCTAAGGAGCGGGGCCGCGCGCGCCGGGACAACACAGACGGGGAACGGGTCAGGTACGGGAGCCGAGATGCGCATCGCGAGCGGGCGCGTCCCGCATCGCGAATCGCATCCCGGCTGGGAGTAATATCGCAGCGCACCCGGTCAGCAGGTCTGACCAGGGCGCTGCGAATGAGAGAACGCTGCGAGCGCTCCGGGGAGGAGCGGGGACCCGGAGCGCTCGGCGTAACAGTACCCCCCCCCTTGGGTCTCCCCCTCTTTTTGGAGCCTGAGAACCTGAGGATAAGATTTTTGTCCAGGATGTTGTCCTCAGGTTCCCAGGATCTCTCCTCAGGGCCGCAATTCTCCCAGTCGACCAAGAAGAATCTTTTACCTCTGACCGTTTTGGATGCTAGAATCTCCTTCACAGAAAAGACGTCAGAAGATCCGGAAACTGGAGTGGGAGAAACAACTTTGGGAGAGAAGCGGTTAAGGATGAGTGGTTTAAGGAGAGAGACATGGAAGGCATTGGGAATACGGAGAGAAGGAGGAAGAAGGAGTTTGTAAGAGACAGGGTTGATCTGGCACTTGATTTTGAAAGGACCAAGATAGCGTGGTCCCAGTTTGTAACTGGGGACACGAAAGCGGACATATTTAGCGGAGAGCCATACCTTGTCTCCGGGAGCAAAAATGGGGGGAGTTCTTCTTTTTTTATCAGCAAATCTTTTCATCCGGGATGAAGCCTGTAAAAGAGAATTTTGGGTCTCTTTCCATATGGTGGAAAGATCACGAGTCACTTCATCCACAGCGGGCAAACCAGAGGGCAAGGGAGTAGGGAGGGGGGAAGAGGGTGACGGCCGTACACCACGAAAAATGGGGACTTGGCAGAAGATTCGGAGACTCTGAAGTTGTATGAGAATTCGGCCCATGGTAGAAGATCTGCCCAGTCATCCTGGCGAGAGGAAACAAAATGCCGTAAATAGTCACCCAGGACCTGGTTAATTCTTTCTACTTGCCCATTGGATTGGGGATGATAAGAAGAAGAGAAGTTTAATTTGATCTTGAGCTGTTTACAGAGGGCCCTCCAGAATTTAGACACGAATTGGACGCCTCTATCTGAGACGATATGCGTGGGCAAACCGTGAAGGCGAAAAATGTGTATAAAAAATTGCTTTGCCAACTGAGGCGCTGAAGGAAGACCAGGAAGAGGAATAAAATGTGCCATCTTGGAAAATCGATCAACGACCACCCAAACAACTGTGTTGCCACGGGATGAGGGCAAGTCCATAATAAAGTCCATACCAATCTGTGACCAAGCCTGTTCAGGAACAGGCAGAGGATGAAGGAGACCAGCAGGCTTCTGGCGAGGAGTCTTATCCCGGGCACAGACAGTACAGGTCCGCACGAAATCAATAACATCAGTCTCCAGAGTCGGCCACCAATAAAATCGAGAGATGAGTTGCAAGGATTTTTTGATGCCCACATGGCCTGCGAGGTGGGAGGAGTGTCCCCATTTGAGAATCCCGAGACGCTGGCGTGGAGAAACGAAGGTCTTCCCTGGAGGAGTTTGCCTGATGGAAGCTGGAGAAGTGGAGATCAGACAGTCCGGAGGAATGATGTGTTGCGGAGAGACCTCTACTTCAGAGGCATCAGAAGAACGAGAGAGGGCATCGGCCCTAATGTTCTTGTCAGCAGGGCGAAAATGACTTTCAAAGTTAAAACGGGCAAAGAACAACGACCACCTAGCCTGGCGAGGGTTCAGTCGTTGGGCAGACTGGAGGTAGGAGAGATTCTTGTGATCAGTGTATATGATAACTGGAAATTTTGATCCCTCCAGCAGGTGCCTCCATTCCTCAAGCGCCAATTTAATGGCCAGTAGTTCTCGATCCCCGATGGAATAGTTTCTCTCCGCCGGGGAGAAGGTCCTAGAAAAAAAACCACAAGTCACAGCATGCCCGGAAGAATTTTTTTGTAGAAGGACAGCTCCAGCTCCCACTGAGGAGGCATCTACCTCCAATAGGAAGGGTTTAGATGGGTCAGGTCTGGAGAGCACGGGAGCGGAAGAAAAGGCAGACTTGAGATGTTTAAATGCGTCTTCCGCTTGGGGGGACCAGGACTTGGGATTGGCATTTTTCTTGGTTAAAGCCACGATAGGAGCCACAATAGTGGAAAAGTGTGGAATAAACTGTCTGTAATAATTGGCGAACCCCAAAAAACGTTGGATAGCACGGAGTCCGGAGGGGCGTGGCCAATCCAAGACGGCAGAGAGTTTATCTGGGTCCATTTGTAGTCCCTGGCCAGAGACCAAGTATCCTAGGAAAGGAATAGATTGACATTCAAAGAGACATTTCTCCATTTTGGCATAAAGTTGATTGTAACGAAGTCTCTGAAGAACCATGCGGACGTGCTGGCGGTGTTCTTCTAAGTTGGCAGAAAAAATCTGAATATCGTCCAGATAAACCACAACACAGGAATATAGGAGATCACGAAAAATTTCATTAACAAAGTCTTGGAAGACGGCAGGGGCGTTGCATAGGCCAAAGGGCATGACCAGATACTCAAAGTGTCCATCTCTGGTGTTAAATGCGGTCTTCCATTCGTCCCCCTCCCTGATGCGGATGAGATTATAAGCACCTCTTAAGTCCAGTTTGGTAAAGATGTGGGCACCTTGTAAGCGATCAAAGAGTTCCGAGATAAGAGGTAAGGGGTAGCGTTTTTTTACCGTGATTTTATTAAGTCCGCGGTAATCAATACAAGGACGTAGGGAGCCATCTTTTTTGGACACAAAAAAAAATCCAGCTCCGGCAGGAGAGGAGGACTTGCGGATAAACCCCTTTTTTAAATTCTCCTGGATGTACTCCGACATGGCAAGAGTCTCTGGAGCAGACAGAGGATAGATTCTGCCCCGGGGTGGGGTAGTACCCGGGAGGAGGTCAATAGGACAGTCATAAGGCCTGTGAGGAGGCAAAGTCTCAGCTTGCTTTTTGCAAAAAACGTCAGAATAGTCCATATAAGCCTTAGGAAGACCGGATACAGGGGGAACCACAGGGTCACGGCAAGGAGTACTGGGCACCGATTTAAGACAGTCCTTGTGACAAGAAGTACCCCAGTTCTTGATTTCTCCTGTGGACCAATCAAGGGTTGGGGAATGGCGTTGAAGCCACGGTAATCCAAGAAGAATTTCAGAAGTGCAGTTGGAGAGGACCAAAAATTCAATTTTTTCGTGATGAGGTCCGATGCACATTAGGATAGGTTCCGTGCGGTAACGCACGGTACAGTCCAATCTTTCATTGTTAACAGAATTGATGTAGAGGGGTCTGGCGAGACTGGTCACCGGGATGTTGAACCTGTTGATGAGAGAGGCCAAAATAAAATTTCCTGCAGATCCGGAATCCAAGAAGGCCGTAGCAGAGAAGGAGAAGGTAGAGGAAGATATCCGCACAGGCACAGTAAGGCGTGGAGAAGCAGAGTAGACATCAAGAACTGTCTCATCTTTGTGCGGAGTCAGCATACGTCTTTCCAGGCGGGGAGGACGGATAGGACAATCTTTCAAGAAGTGTTCGGTACCGGCACAGTACAGGCATAGGTTCTCCATGCGGCGTCGTGTCCTCTCTTGAGGTGTCAAGCGAGACCGGTCAACTTGCATAGCCTCCACGGCGGGAGGCACAGGAACGGATTGCAGAGGACCAGAGGAGAGAGGAGCCGGGGAGAGAAACCGCCTCGTGCGAACAAAGTCCATATCCTGGTGGAGCTCCTGACGCCTTTCGGAAAAACGCATGTCAATGCGGGTGGCAAGATGAATAAGTTCATGCAGGTTAGCAGGAATTTCTCGTGCGGCCAGCACATCTTTAATGTTGCTGGATAGGCCTTTTTTAAAGGTCGCGCAGAGGGCCTCATTATTCCAGGATAATTCGGAGGCAAGAGTACGGAATTGGATGGCGTACTCGCCAACAGAAGAATTACCCTGGACCAGGTTCAGCAGGGCAGTCTCAGCAGAAGAGGCTCGGGCAGGTTCCTCAAAGACACTTCGGATCTCCGTGAAGAAGGAGTGTACAGAGGCAGTGACGGGGTCATTGCGGTCCCAGAGCGGTGTGGCCCATGACAGAGCTTTCCCAGACAGAAGGCTGACTACGAAAGCCACCTTAGACCTTTCAGTTGGAAACTGGTCCGACATCATCTCCAAGTGCAGGGAACATTGCGAAAGAAAGCCACGGCAAAACTTAGAGTCCCCATCAAATTTATCCGGCAAGGATAATCGTAAGCCGGAAGCGGCCACTCGCTGCGGAGGAGGTGCAGGAGCTGGTGGAGGAGATTGTTGCTGGAGCTGTGGTAATAGCTGCTGTAGCATCACGGTCAGTTGAGACAGCTGGTGACCTTGTTGCGCTATCTGTTGCGACTGCTGGGCGACCACCGTGGTGAGGTCGGCGACAACTGGCAGTGGGACTTCAGCGGGATCCATGGCCGGATCTACTGTCACGACTCGGCTGGCTGGAGGTGGATCCTCTGTGCCAGAGAGGGATTGGCGTGGACCGTGCTGGTGGACCGGTTCTAAGTTGCTACTGGTATTCACCAGAGCCCGCCGCAAAGCGGGATGGTCTTGCAGCGGCGGTAGCAACCAGGTCGTATCCACCAGCAACGGCTCAACCTCTCTGACTGCTGAAGATAGGCGCGGTACAAGGGAGAAGACAAGAGCAAGGTCGGACGTAGCAGAAGGTCAGGGCAGGCAGCAAGGATCATAGTCAGGGGCAACGGCAGGAGGTCTGGAACACAGGCTAGGAACACACAAGGGAACGCTTTCACTGGCACAATGGCAACAAGATCCGGCGAAGGAGTGCAGGGGAAGTGAGGTATAAGTAGGGAGTGCACAGGTGAGAATACTGATTAGGCCTGCTGGGCCAATCAGTGGCGCAGCGGCCCTTTAAATGGCAGAGACCCGGCGCGCGCGCGCCCTAAGGAGCGGGGCCGCGCGCGCCGGGACAACACAGACGGGGAACGGGTCAGGTACGGGAGCCGAGATGCGCATCGCGAGCGGGCGCGTCCCGCATCGCGAATCGCATCCCGGCTGGGAGTAATATCGCAGCGCACCCGGTCAGCAGGTCTGACCGGGGCGCTGCGAATGAGAGAACGCGAATGCGAGCGCTCCGGGGAGGAGCGGGGACCCGGAGCGCTCGGCGTAACACTTACACAGTCATTATCAAAATATATTGATAGGCTCCTGAGACTGTTGCTAGGGGACATTCTTCCTTAGAAAGCTCGGAAAAAGTGAAGATTTCACAAAATTTGTCTGCGATGCTCTATTGTTTATTTTAAAGAATAATGTTTTCAAATTCGAGGACCAATGGTTCAGTCAAAAGAAGGGTACTGCGATTGGTTACCCCCGTCGCATGTACCCTTGCAAATTTATTCCTGGCATACTTTGAAGGAAGCTATGTGTTTTCGTTTTTCAACCCATACCTGAAGTATGTTCGTTGCTACTTCAGGTATGTGGATGACATATTCATGTTGTGGGATGGAACGGTGGATGATTTCCACAATTTCATGGTACATCTGAACCAAAACAACATGAACATGCGTTTTACCTCCAAGTGGAGTATGCAAGATTTGGAGTTTTTGGATGTGCAGGTGGTAGTGGAGAACGGGACAATTATCACAAAAGGCTATAGAAAAACTATATCAGCTATCATCCTGCACACACCAAAACTGCCATTCCTTACAGGCAGTACCTGAGACTGCGCCAGATTAATAGCTCTAACAAATGTTTTTGGCCCAGGCTCATGACCTCACACAGCGACTGCTGTGTCGAGGATATCCCCCGGACATCTTGAATACAGCTTTGAAAAAAGCAGAAAAAAATGATAAAAAATAAACTGCTCCAGAAGAAATGTAGGAAATAAAAAAAAAACATGAAAATAGACAGTTTGCCTTTACTTACATGGCTGAAGCGATAAAACATTCTATTCAATTCAACTGGAGATTAATAGAAAGAGATCTCACTATAGACAACATTAGATTCCAAAAACTAGTTGTAGCATTTAAAAGAACTAAAAACTTGAAAGATGAGTTAGGCACAATTTTTTTTCCAGAAAAAAATAAAAATTGGCTTGATAAAACAGCACCAAAGGGAAATTTCAAAAGTGGCCAATGCGGTACACACAGTTTATTGCAGGAAAAAACATACAGTTAGGGGGTCATTCTAAGGAAATAACTGAGTTTATCTGCTGTAAAACTAGTAATGTAGTGTACGCTATAACCTGCGTGTGCAGTCGCTTTTACATTGGGAGTACAGTTCGGGCATTAAACACCTGTTTCTGGGAGCATATATGGTCTATACGTTCCGGAAAGGGGTTACCTCGTCTCATAGAGCATATGAGAAGTGTACATGGAGGCGACGTGAATGTGCTTGGCTTCATGGGAATTAAGAGGTTAACTCCAGAGAAAGGTAAAGATAATATCAAGATATTTTGAGAAATAGAGGCTAAATGGATCTTAAAACTAATGCCCAAGAAAAAGCTGGTATGAACTATAGTATAGATCTAGGGGTCTTTCTTTGAACATTGCATGTCTATGTTGTATTGTATTTTAAGTATTTTAAATGTTTTTAATACACTTACCTTGGAGCACCTCCCCTGTGCCTGACGTTAGGAAAAGACTTGGTACTTACTGTTACTGACATGTTCAGGACAGGTGAGATGATCTGTTGAAGCGTACATGCGTGAAACAATTGTAACCCAGCTTCCATGTGGAAAACACTGGTGTCCGCCCCATGAGGCGATATGTTTGCTGTACACATGCACCTTTATCATATGTATAATAAAAGCCGCTGCTGAACTGTAACACTGGTGAGTTGCCCTCTATCACATCTCTTTGCTGTTGAAAAGACTCACAGCAGTTGGCAGGACACTCTGGAGGCAGTGGATCCGCTTGACCTGTGTGGCAGATGACGTGGGCCGTGCCAGGGAGTGGAGTCTAAGGTGCAGCTGGTTTTCACCAGAGCCCGCCACAAAGCGGGATGGTCTTGCTGCGGCAGGCGGCACCCAGGTTGCTACCCCTGGCACGACTCGACCACAGAGGCGGCTGAGGTGATGCGAGGTACGAGAGGGATTAGGCAAGACATGGTCTAGATAGCAGGAGGTCAGGGCTGGCAGCACAGGTGCATAGTCAGGAACATAGCAGGAGGTCAACAGGCAGGCGGCAAGGAGCAAGGTCAGGTCACGGAATGCAAGGGTCAGGAACATGGCAAGGCTAAACAACAAATGCTTTCTCTAAGGCTCTGGGGCAACAAAGATCCGGCAGGGGTATGTGGGAGGTGCAGGTACTTATAACAGAGATACAGGTGAATGCACTAATTAAGGGCGTACTGGCCCTTTAAATCGGGGAGCTCTGGAACACGCACGTGCCTTCTAGAAGGCGTGGGCACGCACGCCAGAGCTGAGGAAGGATGGAGGAACAGGAGGGCACGGAGGTAAGAGACGGGCTGGGACTCGCATGCTGGCGCTTCCCGCAATGCGAATCCCAGCCCCACAGGCTGGAGAAGGGACAGGAAGAGAGTGCTCACGGCCAGCGAGCTGTTGTGCTGGAATAATAATAATGGCCATCATGTAAATATGTGGGCCCCCCCTGGCTAGAGGCCCAGTCGCATTGCGACCATTGCGACCTCTATAGCTATGCCACTGCTACCTACCTTTTTATCTACCTAGCTAGATGGCTACCTACCTACTTACCTACCTACATACCTACTTTACTAAGCTAGCTACTTACCCTGCTGCCAACTTACCTTCCCTCCTGGCTACCTACCTAGTTACTTACCTGCCAACATATTTGGCACCTTAAAGAAAAATGAGCTTGTTCTCAAGGACTGTGAAAGGAGAGCAAAAATAATGGTAGTGTGTGGAGAAATGGGGGGGGGGGGGGGGGGGGTGGAGACAAAAAAGGGATGCCTAAAATAATTGGTAGATCTTTTAACATTTAAAATGCCCAAAAGGGGATGCCGGCTATCCACTCTGGTGCCCCCCAGTGGGCACTGTATTCAGAGGCTCCAGTGCTTCTGTACTTACATCACTCTGAACATTCCCGCATCTAGCTACAGTTGTCTATGGGATACAAACTTTCACAATGGAAGGGGAGTTATGACCATGATTGCATATGATTAGGATTGCATTTGACTAACCTTTTATCTATTACTCCATTTATAACTTTTTCTTACTAACACCAGAGTGGATAGCAGGCATCCACTTTTCGGCATTTCAAATGTTAAAAGATCTACCAATAAATGTATTTTACAACTCTGCAATAGTGTGCCTTTGGGTATTTTAGGCATAATTTTTTGTCCTCCCCCCCCCATTTCTCCACACACTACCACTATTATTGCTTTCCTTTCACAGTCCTTGAGAATCAGCACATTTTTCTTTATTCTTTCAAGCATTTTTGCACATTGGATGTACAGTAGCTATTAGGGGTCTACATTGTACTGGATTTCTTGGACGAACTGCAGATTGACTTGCAGTAAACCAAAGTCTCTGTGTAGACTGCGTAAACGCCCAAGTGTGGATATTCACCACTTCCACGATAGAATCATATATAGAAAGACATGGGCTATAGGCTTTTGAAATAAATTCCAGCACTCACGTTTAGACTGTTCATCTTTTTCTTATTTATTCAGATGTTTCTGCAGTATTAAGTCAGCTTTTCAGGTGGGATGTCGGCACACATCAATGTCAAGCAGAGGTCTAATCTAACTGACTAGGAGCCATCAGGGTCATGACGCGACGTTTCGGGGACCTCCCCCTTACTCATGCGTACTAGATCCTGGGATTCCAGAGGAAGATATAGGAATCTCACACCTGGTGAAATCAATCAGTTAGTATCAGCTAAGGGAACAAATTGTTTTTCTGTGTATGCAATCCAATAGGATGTACGGTCTGCTATAATTATATGGTAAAATATGTGAGATTTCATATCTGGCTCTGGATTATATGATATTATCTATTTATAAAAAAGCTCTATAACTACAGACTTCATTTAAGCCTGATGGGGAAGTTGTTTCCATATGGGTAATCCAATAAGCTTCCCTTTCCAAGAGACGCTTGCGGTTCTGACTGTCATTCGTCTCTATGTGAACTTGTTCTAAGATTTGCCAACGTAGTTCATTCACATTGTAGTTTGCTTCTAAGAAGTGTCTTGCTACTGTTGTCTCGCTATATTTCGTAGATTCTCCTACTGTTTTAGTTGTTAACGCTTTCCTGATAATATTCTTGTGTTCTGCTATTATTATTTTCATTTGTCTACTGGTTTGGCCGATGTAACTTTTGGCGCAAGGGCATTTCAACATATAGATCACATTTTCGGTATTACATGTGAAGAAACCATGGCAAGGAATTTTAAAACCTTTTTTAGGATGATGAACATTCTCTCCTTTAATTATATTATTACAATGAGGACATGATAAACTTTGGTATGTGCCTTTCCGTTTAGTTCCTAGAAGTGTCTGATAATCTTTTTTCTTTTTCAAAATGTCACCCCGTATTATCATGTTTCCTATTGTTTTTCCTCTATTGTGTATAAACATGGGGGTTTCTTTAAACAGTTTACCGTATTTGGGGTCAAATTTTAATATTCCCCAGTATTTATTAATAGTTTTTTTAAATTAAATTAGTGTGTCTGTCATATGTACTAATATACATTACTCTTTCAATTTTTTTCTTATTTTTTTCTTTAATAAATCAACTCTATCTAGAGAGGACACTTCATTTTCGATTTTTTCTAGTTTTTTTCTCGAATTTCCTCTACTTTCGAATTTTTCTGTAATAATTCTCTTATTTCTTTCATATTCCTCTTTTTTTGTTAATTATTCTTTTGGCTCTGATATATTGACTTTTAGGTAAACCCTGAAAGATACTAGGATTATGGAAACTTTTTTTTATGTAACATATTATTTTTATCTGTGTTTTTAACATATAAGGTTGTATCAAATTTTTTGTCATTTTTTTTGTAACTTCTACATCCAAGAATTGTATTTTATAACTGTCATATGTAATTGTAAATTTAATTGTCGGGTGTACCGTATTTAATTTATGTAAAAATTCTAGGAGAGATTCCTCTGTTCCCCCCCCCCCAGAGCATGAAAATATCATCCACATAACGTAACCCCGTCAGTGGAGTTTCCATGTCTGGGGAGGAAAAGACGAATCTCTCCTCGAATGCATGCATGAAGTTATTTGCAAGACTTGGGGCGACGGGAGACCCCATCGAAGTTCCACCCACTTGCAAATAAAATTTTGTATCAAAACAAAAGTAATTTCTGTGTAGAACAAAATCTAATATACTCATCAAAAATGCAATCATTTGGTTGCACAACTTTTTGTTTTTGCATAGGACTTCATGTATGCATTCGGCCCCTTCTGTTTGAGGGATGTTAGTATAAAGACTTTGTACGTCCACTGTACATAAGAATTTGACATTAGTAGTATCCATTTTATTAAGGCATTGTAAAAAATGAGTAGTATCCTGAAGGCAGCGATGTAATTTTTTTATCTCAGGCTGGAGGAAACTGTCCACAAGGATCGCGAGCGGCTCCAGCAGGGAGCCCGTACCCAAAACGATCAAGCGCCCTGGGGGCCAGTTGCGATCCTTGTGGATTTTGGGGAGGAGGTACAGTATAGGGGTTCGAGGAAAATCTACCAATAAACTACTTTACATTCTTTTAGAAATAACACCGTTCTCTAGAGCTTGATTAATAAATGTATCAACTGCAGATTGAGTACACCCAAAAAACTTTGCATTATATATTTGGCACCTTGCCAGGGGCACAAGGGGCTCTAGGTATGCCTCTGCATATAACCAGGAATATGAGACACTAGTTGAGGCTCAAACATCTCCAATATCAACATGTAAAAAAAAAGGGCATGATGTGGCCCCTGTGCTTACAGGGCAGGGCCCTTGGGCAGATCCAGCTTCCCTGCTCCCTCATATGTATAAGTATTCACTGTGCTGGATCTTACAACGTTCATGTAAATTCTGTAGATTTTTAGCATTCCTCCTCGAAATGAGATCACGGTTATATTTTGCATTAGTTAGGGCCACAGGTCAACATTGTTCAGGAGGTCACCCTGAGAATACTTCCATGTTTCTAGAATACGTGTCAGTATATTTTAGCACATTCTTGTTCATGTGACTGCTTGGAGGAGCTGGAGACATAGGAATGAAGTCAATTCTCAGGGAGGAGATGATTCAAAACAAAATTCCCTCCTTTGAAGTTCGTGGTTAGAAGTTAACAAGCTGGGAACTATTAGGGTGATGCTCAGAAGCCTCCCTGTCTCCCTTGTATCACCTCACATCAGTGGGAAAAAGATGGAAACTCAATTTCTTATCAGCAAATTCTGATGAAATGAATGGAAGCATTAAATATCTCTTTAAAAGTCATGAAATTCTGAACCATGAGGTTTTTCAGCAAAAGGAGATATTTGGTCCCTCCCTACAAGGCGCTCTAGGGTCTTGCAGTCATACAAGGGCAGTTACCACATTGTGCTGGATTGTCACCTGCTATTTATGGTACAGTACAGTTGCTGCTGTGTGACTTAGTGATTTGACTGTTATCATCCTTTAAATGGCTCATCCAGCTTTATCTCCGGGGCCAAACATCTTATCCCCTATCAAAAAAATAGGGGATAAGATGTTAGATCGTGGGGAACCCCGTGATCTCTCCTGCAGCACCCCCATTTTTCAGCTGCACTGTCATGCCCCATCCCATACACTTGCATTGAGGGGGTGGGGCATGACATCATGAGGGAGTGGAGCCATGATGTCACGATACTTTGTCCCCTGCACTCTGACCTTCATCAGCCACAGAGCGATCCTCACTCTGTGCAGCTGAAAAAATGGGGGTGCTGCAGGAGAGATCGCGGAGGTCCCCAGCGGTGGGATCCCAGCGATCTAACATCTTATACCCTATCCTTTTGATAGGAGATAAGATGTTTAGTGCCGGAGTACCCCTTTAAGGGGTCATCCAATGTTTAGCAAAAATTCGTATCCAACTGGGGTTGATAAAACATTGATAAAAAAAAACTATACTTGCTTAGCCCATACAGCTACTGTTTGGATCTGTCCAGTCTTCCAATTTTGTGTCCTAGAAAAACGCCCATGGTAGGACCGGCACACTCTGGCAGAGACGGGACATCACTGCAGCCAGTGCATGGTTGAGCCGGTAGGTCCTACTCTGATTGCTCATCTAGGAATCATGAAGAAGACAGGAAATTGGGAAATCAGATGGTGCAGAACAGGAGCTGCAGGATACCAATAGGGGTGACCAGGGCTAGGTAAGTACGGGTTTCTTTGCTACTTTTTCGTGGCTTTAGCAGCATATGAATTCTTGCATATTACCGGATAACCCCTTTGATCATTGCATGATGTAAGTTCTGTATGTTTGTAAATACTTTGTGTTTCAATTCTTCACTATGTATAAGTTCCCTGCTATCAGTGAATAGAAATATCTATTTTTTATATGTAAAAGCTGTCATAGAGGTTAGATTCGTTACAGTGTATCAGGGTTAAGTGTTATAATGTGCAGGTTATTTGTGTCTGTTGGACCTGATCAGGATAGAAACTTTGAGCATTTCAAATTTATCAGTAGCTTTCAGTGATAAAAATCTTTAAGGGTACGTTCACACGTACGGAGATTTGATGCGCAGATTTGATGTGCAGGTTTCAATGTAAACTAAATGACTGAACACAGCTTCAAATCTGCAGTTACAAATCCTGAGCATCAAATCTGCGCAAGATCCTGTACTTATGAACGTACCCTAAAGGGGTATTCCGGTTTAGGAAACTTATACCCAAAGGGGCTGTACTTGTGTATCTCTGGCTCTCCAATAGAGTTACATGGTTCCAAAAGAATTCAGAAGCTTTCCTAGGAATCAATGGGGTGTCTACCTCATTGAGATACCATAACCAGTAAAAATCACAGAAATGTAGAAGATTGTCAGCAGGTGAAGACCACCTTTGCTCAGTTTCTCATTTAAACCTTAAACAGATGTCCATTTTTTGATTATTTCCAAGCTTGGACTGACCCACAGGGGAACAGGTGGATCGCTCAGTGGACCCCTGAATAGCGCTGAAACATGTCTAGTTTCCTGGTACTGTCTTAAAGCATACTGTGAATACATTGTCATTCACCAGGGGCTCACATAGGATTTGATCACAGGTTAGGATTTAGAAACATATAAGAATACCTACACACCAGGATAACATATTACTACTGAAAGTACTAATACCATCATACTTTTATTATATAAATATCACCACTATACAAGGGAAAAAAACACACCATAGCCACTACCATTACCACCATATAGTGACTAGATAATACTACTACCATACACAGACTAATATCACCAAATCCACCACTATAAAAGGGACAAATAATTGTACCATAACCCTCACATAGAGGGGCATTTACTAAGGGGTTTAGTCATTTTTTTCTGACTATTTTTGGCGCAAAATTGTCGCAATTGCGCCTATCCTATAAATTGTGCGACTTTCCCTAGCAAGAGCTAGAAAGTAAAAAAAAAAAATTCCCGCTTAATTTACGCAAGTTTTCAGTTTTTACTTGCAGTGGTCAGGTATTTATTAACTGAGACAGTCGCAGTTGCGCAATAAACTGTCGCAACGGCTGTAAAAATTGACAAAATTTACTCCAGCTCCAACATGGAGCAGGAAAAGCTACTGCCGCCCGGGGCTCCGACATACTTTCTCCCCGCTACCCTCACTGCGCTACCGGGGACACTACAGTGATTTACATCCCCACCCCTCTCACCTGCCAGCACCACACAACTCCCATCTGTCTGCTGTTGCAAGACTACAAGTCCCCAGCATGCCCTTACAGTGAGGACACGCTGGGAGTTGTAGTCTTGTAGCAGCGGGAGCTGAGCGGTGCGGGCGGGAGACAAGGGGGGGGTAGCGGGGAGGGCCGTATGAGGAGCCCGGGCGGCTGCACTGTAATCTCAGCCCGGGTTCCTGCCCTGAGAGCCATAGGCTTTGGCTGTCAGGGCATGCTGGGTGTTGTAGTTTTGCAACAGCTGGAGGGCCACAGTTTGCAGACCACTGGTGTGTGGTCTGTAAACTGTAGTCCTCCAGCTGTTGCAAAACTAAACAGCTGAAGGGGACCGGCGAAAACGTTCACTTACCCTTCCGAGGCTCCAGCGACGATCGCTGACGGAGATCGTCGCGATGCACTGTCGCGCGGCAGTGTCGTGCAGCGCTGGATCCTACGGAAGCCGGTAAGTTGCCCCAAGCTTCCCAACCAGGGTGCCTCCAAATGTTGCAAGACTACAACTCCCAGCATGCCTGGACACCCTTTGGCTGTCCAGGCATGCTGGGAGTTGTAGTTTTGCAACAGCTGGAGGCACCCTTGTTGGGGAAACACTGGCCTAAAACAGTGTTTCCCAACCAGGGTGCCTCCAGATGTTGCAAAACTACAACTCCCAGCATGCCTGGACAGCCAATGGCGTGTATATGAAGTCGCAAAAAAGTCGTAAAAACACACTGCGCCAAAATATTGCGACAATTTCACAGAAAGAAAACAAGGGTAAAATGCTTCATAAATACACCCCATTCTTTTTTCTCCTCTGCTTCTTTTTTTTTTGCTCAGGCCATTGTGAAGACATCTTCCAACCACGACTTTTCACCGCAGAATCTGCCAGATAAACATGTTATGCTCTGTACACAGATTCATCACATTTCCCAACTTTTTCATACCCTCGGTGCCCCAAATAATGCCTCCCTTAGTGCCCTGCATAGTATGAGTGAGTAGGTGAGCTGGTTTGTAGGAGGGTAGGGGGATAAGGTGATCCACACCCGACAAGATGCTCTCCTGGCGCCAGTACAAGCCTTAAGCCACATTGGACCTAGTACCAGGGGTACTGAGTAGACAGAGAACCTTTCACCTACTATATACAATTGGGATTCCCTACCGATCTACCTAATGAGTGGGGGGGTTACCTATCCACCTCCCTACAGAGGCATGGGGAGATTCTCTATGTACCTACTGGGCACATTTACCTAATGTGGGCAAATTCCCTACCTAGGTAGGTACCTACCCGCCGATAGCCAGGGGGAGAGAAGCGGCGCCGGCAATGGGGCAGCGGCGCCGACAGACAGGGGGAGAGAAGTTGCAGAGGCACCCATTGCCCGGTGCCGCTGCCCCCGTTGCCTCCCCCATCCCCGGTTGTATAATTACCTGTTGCCGGGGTCGGGTCCGCGCTGCTTCAGGCCTCCGGTGTGCGTCCCCTGTGTCGTTGCTATACGCTGCACGGCGCGGCGCTATGACGGGTGACGTCACTCGTCATTGTGTCTCGCAGCGCATAGCAACGACGCAGGGGACGTACACCAGAGGCCTGAAGCAGCGCGGGACCCCGACCCCGGCAACAGGTAATTATACAACCGGGGATGAGGGA